>NW_022436978.1:8661670-8775722 GCF_009761245.1 Sapajus apella | reverse complement strand
ACACACACACACACACACACACACACACACACACACACACACACACAAAATTAGCCTGGCCTGGTGGTGCATGCCTGTAGTCCCAGCTACGTGGGAGGCTAAGGCAGGAGAATCGCTTGAATCCAAGAGGTGGAGGTTGCAGTTAGCTGAGAACGTGCCATTGCACTCCAGCCTGGAGACAGAGCGAGACTCCATCAAAACAAAAACAAAAACAAAAAACCACCAAAAAACAGTACATTTAACAGGGAGACGACGTGCCGTAATACACGAGTTTTTATCTCAGGGCAACTGTGACCTCAGCACTTACGAAATCTTTTCTGTTCTTGCTGTCTACATATTTTTGCATATAGATACACACTTATTTGTTATTTAACTATTTCCTTTGTGTGTATTTTGTATCCCCAGTTAGATTGAAACCTCTTATAGGACAGTATCATATCTTAAATGCTTTCTATAGCCAGTTAATTATTAATGTAGCCTAAATAGTTAGGCACACAAAATGCTCACTAAAGGCAGCATTTCATTTTGCATGACAACTTCAAGGTGCTTTTACTTCTATAGTTTTGTTTGATCCTCCTGTTAATCTTATGAATTAGATACTGTGATCCCTGACTTACAGATAAGAAAACAGAAGCTCAGAGAATCTGAGTGACTTGTCTAAGACCAAACAACTAATAATTTATGGAGTCTGAACAAAAACCCAGAGACTTTCATTCTTATTTAAAACTTTTTCCAGTGTAACATGAATAAAAATAACACGTAACAAGTGGATGAATAAATGAATGACTCTCCTATAATTTCTCACCATTCTTCTTCCTCTTTCCATTTCTTTTTCTGCCTTACTTTTATGCTCATCCATCTGCTTTGTATTCTTTCTTTGTCTCTAATCACGCCTCCAGCTTGTTAGTGACAACTCATTTCTGGGTATCATCAGTTGTTTTTTAAGAGGTTCAGTAGCAAAGAGGCTGTTGACCCCATCTGGCTGGCATTCTGTAGGCAGTTGTCCTAAGAAAGATTTCCCAGAAAAAGACCCTGAAAAAAGGATGTGTGTGTGTGTGTGTGTGTGTGTGTGTGTGTGTGAGTTATTAAGAAAGTGCTCCCAGAAGAATCCAGTAAGGTGGTGAGGGAAACAGGACATGGAATGCAAAGAAGCCCAGCAATTTCTTGCAAAGCTCCAGTTTCAGTTTGATTCCATAGGGTGTGCTGGAATGTAAAGTACACGTCAGCCTATCCCCACTGAGGCAAGGGAGCTGGGCTTTCATACTTCTTCACTAGTCTTTCATTGGCTAAAGGCAACCCCTAGAGGATATAAATCCCAGATATTCAGCTTTCTGCACAGGGAAACAAAACTCTTCTGAAGAGGGTCATGGCTGTGAGCCTTTAAAGCCAAAAGCCCACTGGAATTGGAGGAAGAATATGCTGAGATAGTAAACAGCAACAGCAAAAAGAAACAAAAATCCAAGGGGTATCTGGCCAGAGCACCAACAATGTCTGCTAGGTCTGGGAACAATAATGTAAGAGTTTGTCACATTTTAGAGCATCACAAATTCATTGAAAGATCTAATGCATGCATTAGATGCTTATATCGGACATTTGCAAATATTTAGAGCTGGCCAGTCTTTATAGGTCCCCAGTGTCTCTCAGAGGCTTCAATGAAGCTGTTCTACCTTAACACTAACTTTCCAGGCCTCCCTTTCTAAGACTCTGCTCTCCAAGAAAATGTCATACACTAAGCTGCATAATCTCACATTGCTTCCTTACTCTAATAGTTACAGAGCAGAAGGAGAAGGCATTTTTTTCCAGCCTGCCTGGTTCTAAGGTGGAGTAACACTGCCATGTGACCTCAGGAAAATCTCAGTCCTATTAGCTAGAATGACATAAGGATAATGAATAATAACCTCCTTTAGCTGAGAAGTATCCCTTGGGAGAGAAGGCACTTAGACTGGAGACCCAGAGGATATAGATTGCTGTTCTCCATGGAAAGTAGGGTGTAAACACAGAAAATCAAAACCAAGCCTGTGGGCTTTGCTGGCACATATGAGGCAGCTTTTCACCAGCCATGTCTCTGTGGCTCACTTACAGACTCCCTGGGCTCCACATCTATTATAATAAAAGAGGCAACTTTTTCTTTTTTCCTTATTGTGGAGAGGTCCATTGAGTTTTGTCTTGACGGGCCAGGCACAACATGACAGATGGGGGCTGAAGTCACAATCCCCCTCCCCCAAACCATCAGAATTACTCTATTGCCCTCCCTTCCAATGTTGGAGGACGAGACCTTGTTACTAGGCTGCGGCACTGAGGAAATGTTGAGCCTCACCTGATTGGAATCTTGATGGCAATAAAGAAAAGACTATACATTGTCATCTGTATTTGAATCTCTAGGCTTGTCTCTAATTGATTATTTATTCTTTAATTTATAAGTTTATATTGTTTCCACTATCATAAAAACTATATATAAAATTTAAAAATCTGGTTATAAAACAGAATGCAGAATATGGTCTCATTTATGAAGAAATATGTGTTTGAGTATGGTTGTATATTCATTAGAAGTCTGGAAGTATTCCAGTAGCTTGTTACAAGTGGTTACCCTTTGGGAGTGGGGAAGGAGATGAGATCATATAAAGATTTTTACATTCTCTGCATGGTTTGGATATTTAACAACAATGAGAAGAAATATGATAATATTTTTCATAAAAAATTATTATTAAATAAGATTCTCAAAGTATATCTTTATTCTTTTTATTTAAGCAACTATTTTCATCTTTTCTTGGCTTATTTTAAATCTTTCCACATAGAGCCATTATAATAATTATAGCACATGTATAATAATTTTTATTTGACATTTTCGCTTAATGCTACTTCATTTACACTTTCCTAAGAACATAGTCGGCAAATTTTTATTAATGGATGCCTAATTGTCCATTGATTCAATGTCTATTTTTATGACACAGTTTTCTTTGAAAAGTATACTGTTACTTTTTGCCAATAAAATATAAAAAGGGTAGCTAATGGGAGGGAAATTCTCAAATCTCAAGCAGGACCCTCTGACTTACCATCAGACAAAGAAGAGCTAGGTCATTTGGAAAGCTACCCTTGGCTTGTTTCAAGCACATCCTTCCTGGTTTTTGGTAGACATGTACTGGACGCCTACATACCAAAACAGTGTTATACTTTGTATTTAATCTATGTTTCCTGAATTGTAGCATTATAAGAATTTCTTTTAGAACTCTGATCTGTGAAGGTCACCTGAGTCCTGGCAGTCTACCAGCCAGCCGAAAGAAGCAGCCTGAATTTGAAGACCAGCCGGCATCCTGTCTTACCATGTCAACCATGTAAGTCAAAGAGGAGATAAGAGTACAGTTCTCCAAAGGGTGGGGGCAAGATGGACATCAAGCATTATCCTCTTGTGGCCATAGAAAGGTTCTTCCCAGGACCAGGCCTCTGGGCTTGTAGAAGAACTTCCATATTCTCTTATCTCTGCAATGCCCACCTTAACTTTCCTCTGCAACCACTGCTCAGGAGTATATGATAAATTTCTCTTCCCTCCCTTGGATTTTTTTCCCCTTTGGCTCCAAACTTAAGCAAAATATGAACATAGAGATATAGACTATTGATCCTACAAGCCATTCCCTTCAATTTATAGGAGATAGGGTCAAAGAGAAAATATAATTTGCTCAAGGGCATATAGCATCCACCAGCCCTGTGAATGATGGAGGTGTGAGAACCTCCTAAAACATGTGGCTGTGTGTGGGTATCCATGTTTTCTTGTTAATATGTATCTCCATTTTTACATTTCCATCTCTGGCCTGTGTTCATGAAGATTCTCTGGTATCCTTAGCTGGAAGTTAATTCTCTATCAAACAAAAGCCATCTGTGCTCCTTTCATGATACTTACCATTTTTTGTTGTGTTATGATTATTCTTGCATTTGTATAATCTTTATGCTTAGATCCCAATTTCTTTGGGGGAAATAGTTCATATTCTTACATATACATTTCCTAGAGAGCATAATAGAATAACTTGTTTAGTTAATGATGGTTGAAGGAAAGTGCATAGCTTTTCTTCTTGAAGGATTCACAGTACTTTTTGGTAGAACAGAATGATATAAAGCTATCGGAAATTGACCTATCTTATTACTTTAGTAAAGGCTTTGGAGTCTCAAAGACCTATGCTGAATTGACAGCTCCACATTTAGTTGCCACATTGCCTCAGGCAAGTTACTGAACTCTATGAGCTTCAATGACCTAATCTGCACACTGGAGGAAGTCATACGTATCTCATGGGATCGTAACTGTTTTAAATGAAGAAATATATGAAATTGGCACTTATTTGCATAGAACATGCACTTATTAAATTATACTTATCATTAATTACTGTTAGAGACGGGTAGTATCAGTAACACAATTTGTTGGCAAAGAGCATTAGGCTCAAATGTTTAAATGGAAGGGGGAGAAGAAAGCAAGTGGCTTTTACTCTAATTTACCTGGCATTGCCTATCATGACCAATTCCTTTGATGGCTACCCTGGTCTTGAAATTAACATCTTAATGCTTATTATAGATACCAAAATAATGGTAGGACCAAGAAATAGACTGGCCATTTGGTGGGAAAAACAAATACCTTTTTTCTTCTTGCATTTTTTTTACCACCTAAAATGCATGCAGGCTAGTACACGCTACCATGGACAGAGATGATATGATTTCTCTTGGGTTCATCCAAAATACTTGGAAAACTCTCATAACAGGTCAGTGATAAAAGACAGTGGAATCTTTTTTTTTTTTTTTTTAACTTTTCTCTTCTTTTCTTTCGAAGTGTTAGGAGATGGACTGCCTACTTAGTGATAAATTAGTATGCACCTCCTCACTCCAGTGTGAGAGGCATACATTTAATCCTAAAAATACAGGCAAAATTACCAAAGTAAAAATGTATTCCCTGGAGAAATGAGGATAAGAATGCAGATGCTTACTGAAGTGCGGTTGCTTGTGGATTTGTGAGGCTGATGGAATACTGATGTTTACGTTAAGAACAGCTTGCAATTGTATTGGAAACAAATGCTTACCATTGCATTACTGAAATGAAGACATGTGCAATAAAATTTTTCTGCATTGGAACATACAGATGCATAACAATTATTATCATTGTGAGACTATGACTGCATGATTATGAAATTCCAAGTTTCAATAGAAAATGAGAATAGGAAACATAAACATTTTCATTATTTAAATTGCAATAAACAATTACATTAGATATTAAAAGATGAGAGCAAAAATATTTCAATTAAGCTAGCATAAATGCTACAAAAATCTTCTATATAACAGTTTTTTTAAAATGATATTGATACTTATGTACAAAAATTTAAATAATCCCAGTAAATTGTGAGAACATGAAGGAAAGGAAAGTAGCCAGAAACCTGAGATACTCAAATCCTGACATCATACAAGATCTCTCCCCCATCTTCTCCACCCTCTCTGATGAGATTTCCAGGGATCTGTAGGCAGAAGACAAGGTCACTTGTTTTATTACAAGGAGTGTTTTATTCCAAACCTCAATGTAATTTTGAGCAATTTTGCTCAAAATTTTGTTTATTCAGACTTGAAATAAAATGAATCTATGGCTTTTTTTTCTTAGCAGCAGCAAGCTTTTTATGATTGTCAGTGCATACATCGCACTCTATAAACATCTTTTAGATAAGGTAAACAATATACAACATTTAAATGTTAATAGTTCTTGTTTTACATAGGTTTAATAGACAATATTGTTTTATTTCACCAAAGTGTTGATACCTGAAGATCAGACTCCGTAATGAATATACCTTGAACTGCCAGTCATGTTTCACATCCACTTGGTTTCTTTTAACCTTTTACAACATGAAAATAGAAAATCCTAATGTGGGCAGGCATGGTGGCTCATGCCTATAATCCCAGAGCTTTGGGAGGCTGAGGTGGGTGGGTCACCTGAGCTCAAGAGTTCAAGACCAGCCTGGGCAACATGGTGAAACCCCATCTATATCTAAAAAAATACAAAAATTAGCCAGGCACTGTAGCGCACACCTGTAGTCCTAGCCACTTGGAAGGCTGTGGTATGCGAATCACTCAAACCCGGGAGGTTGAGGTTACAGTGAGCCAAGATTGCGCCACTGTACTCCAACTTGGGTGACAGAGCGACTCTGTCTCAAAAAAAAAAAAAAAAAAGAAAAGAAAACTCAAAACCCCAAAACCAAAAAATCAAATGTGCAATTGTAAGTCATCAGAAATGGGAGTGTTGGGTGACTTGTCAGATTTTTTTTTTTTTTTTTTGAGATTGAATCTCGCTCTGTCACCCAGGCTGGAGTGAAAATGATGTGATCTTGGCTCACTGCAACCTCCACCTCCCGGGTTGAAGCGATTCTCTTGCCTCAGCCTTCTGAGTAGCTGGGATTACAGGTGCCTGTCACCATGCCCGCCTAGTTTTTGTGTTCTTAGTAGAGATGGGGTTTCACCATGTTGTACAGGATGGTCTTGAACTCTAGGGCTCAAGTGATCTACCCGCTTCGCCCTCCCAAAGTGCTGGGATTACAGGTGTGAGCCACTGCACCCACTGACTTGTCAGATAATTATAGATATTGAGATCAGTGAAGAGCCTGGAAAGATGGAGAGAGATTTCATTGAAGGTTACTTCAACATTCTCTCACATACTAATTTGGAATATAATGTCCAAAGCTAGAAGTCTGGATATTTTAACTTGGGAGAAAGCAGGAAATGAATTAATTATCCACTTTCAATTGCTTTAATTCTTAATATTTATATTTTGCTGTAACATTTGTATGCATTTTTAAAAAGTGCTCAATCGATTATTGATTTCTCTGATGGAAGGAAAAGATTATCACATTCTGAGAAAGATCCAAATTCTAGATGAAAAAGCTGCCTTTACCATAATTCAGTCTTTTAAATATGTTTTGATATATTTTTCTAAACATTAAATATTATATTTTACCTCTAAGATGTTAGATTTAAACTATTCAGATATTGACTGAATCATAGAGATGGTCTTTGCTGATTTTAACAGTGCCATGAAAAAAATCTTTCATTTCATTCTGTGTTCAAGCAATGCAAGCACCTTTCCCCTCAACAGTTAGCCAACTTACATATTGTGACAGTCTTGTACTTGCTGCTTATTTATTTGAACAGCAGGCTGAGAAGGCATACACCCAGGCTCTACAATTGAATCAGAGTCATAGGTTTTATAATTTCTTTCAACACTAAATTAAGATCAGAAGGTATATTGGTGACTTCCAATTGGTGACCTGTTCTCTGAGAATAAACAGTGTGTGGACTGGCATTCAAGAGCAGCCCCCGTTATCCCTGTGGCAAAGCTTTCCCTTACTGCACACATAGCTGGTGCACCTTTGGTTCCGACCCCAACATGCCATTTCCAGTTTAACTCTTGGCTAGCTAAAACAGGTGGTACCTAAATGAGAAATCTCTCTCCTGTAGTGTATGTTTTTAAGGCTAAGCAAAATAAGAAGTCATCGGGCACTTTTTCTTATTCAAAGTACATTTGCCAAAAGCTGATCCACACTCTGCATTAAAAAATGCTTTGATCTCACTGTAAAGGGCAGCATGCCTGTCGGATGCCGATTGCTCAATCACATCCTATGCCATTGGCAGAATGTAACATCAAAAAGGTGCCATTAGATAAGTTTACCAATAACTCATTCTTCTTTCTCTCCTAATAAAATATTATCAATGACGTTGTTTTTGGTTTCACAGACTTTTGGGAAATAGAGTGATTTATGCCTATTTTTGCTCTATGTAATGACAATTACTTATTTTGATGCCTGATTAGTTTAGATGCATGAGTCATATTGTCTCATTTCTCATTTAAATAACAAATTAATTAATTTTCTATGTGAAACATTTTCTTTTTTGCTCATTCCAAAACATTGTGATTGGTTTACCAGGCTGGGCATGGTGGCTCATGCCTGTAATCCCAGAGCTGTTCAAGGCCAAGGCAAGAGGATCACTGGAGACCAGGAGTTTGAGACCAGCCTGGGCAACATATTGAGACACCTGCCTCTACAAAAAAATTGAAAAATTAGCAGGGTGTGGTGGTGCACACTTGTAGTCCCAGGTAGTTGGGAGACTGAGGTGAAAGGATCCCTTGATCCTGGAAGTTTGCAGCTGCAGTGAGGTATGATTGTGTGCACTGCACTCTACTCTGGATGACAGAGAGAGATCCTGTCAAAAGAAAAAAAAAAAAAAAAGAACAACCAATTTAGTCATTACAGTATCTTGCATAAAGTTTATGAATATAATTTGGAGAATATAATTCATTCCTCAAATTATATTCCTAAACCTTAAATAATGATATTTATGAGAAAAATAACTTCAAATTTGTGAAAAGTATATTGCTTCATCTTTCTCTCTCTCTTTAAACTGACAGCTTAATAGATCTAAGTAAGAGAGGCAGCTGGGTGCGGTGGCCCACACCTGTAATCCCAGCACTTTGGGAGGCTGAGGTGGGCAGATCATGAGATCAAGAGATCAAGACCATCCTGGCCAACATGGTGAAACCCCATCTCTACTAAAAATACAAAAATTAGCTGGACGTGGTGGCGTGAGCCTGTAGTTGCAGCTACTCAGGAGGCTGAGGCAGAAGAGTCGTGTGAACTTGGGAGGTGGAGGTTCCAGTGAGCCGAGATCGTGCCACTGCACCACTGCACTCTGGCCTGGTGGCAAAGAGAGATTCCGTCTCAAAAGAAACAAACAAACAAACAAAAACAAAACAACAGCAGCTGCTAATAATGGTCCGAGGACCATATGTTGTTCTGCCTTAAGTTCACGGTGCTTACCATTCCTGCATTGGAAGGAAAGCTAAGCCTGAGAAAAGCAAGCCGAAGAAAAGGAATTTCTCTCTGTGTCCCACAGCAGGGCTGGCAAGAGGTGTATGAAGTGCAGGGCACAGGAAACAGTCAGTCTGCCCCTCTCAGGACAGGAGGAGTGTTTGATCACAGACATTGTTTAGAATTATTGGTGCATGTTGATAACAAACAGATTTTTAGTTGTTCTGTTATTGCTTTTAAATTATTTACAGATAATTCACACCTTTATTTTTTATACCTGGGGCAGACCACCCTCACTCTCAGCCCTTAGCAGGCCATATCAGCGGGTCTAATAGGTCTAATAGCACTCTGTGCTAAGTGGGACTGGGAGAGAGCTCACATGGGATGAATTCTAGGCCTGTCTTACCTTGACAGCTTTAAAAATGAAGAGAGAGAGCCTACCAAGAAGGGAAACACACACACACACACACACACACACACACATACAGAGAGAGAGAGAGAGAGAGAGAGAGAGAGAGAGAGAGAGAGAAAGGTGTTGAGGGCAAAAAAGACTATCTTGGTTAGCACAGGACCTGATACATGACCCTGATCTTGACCCCTTCATTTCTACACCATGTCTACTCTTTTGAGGAGAGTGAGGTACAACTGGGAGCAAGGGGTCCAGGAGAAGCAGAACACAGAGGACTCTGGAGATTTTCCGAAAGACAGTGGGAAGAAGTCTCTGAGTGATGTGAGTACAATATGATTCTCAAACACTGTGTAGGCATTGGTTCATTCTTCACAGGATTTCAGAGATCAAATGCAAATTTGCTCAAGTTTATGGTGGTGAGAATGTGCTTAGTCAACAGAGTGTATCAAATCCTGAGCTGAGGTGAAAGTGGATAGTCAGAACGCCAGTGTGGACCCCAGGGAGGCTGCTAAGAACGTCGTAACCATTTCTCATCTTGGGTCTCCAGAATCACAGATGCACTGATCTGTCTTATCATAGTACCCCTATGCTGAGCATGGCAGAGACAACCAGTGGAGCTAGTGGGCTGCCTGTAATACACTAGAAATCCAACTCATGAGATTTCCATTCTTAAAAACCTTTTTAATGTTCAGCTGTTTTCACATTAGGTTTTCCTAAAGTGACGTACACTCATATACTTGGACCATTCAGTTTCACCAGTGAGTAAGTGAAGCTGTAGTAACCTGCACTTTTCTTGTTTACTTGAGGGAAACTGATGGTCTGGGAAATTGCTCAGTGATTAAGGAAAGGGTATTCTGTCTCCTCCAAGGAAATGCTCCAACCCTGGGTGAACAAGCGTTGTATCAGAGCTTTTTTTTTAAAAAAATTATTATTATTATACTTTAAGTTCGGGGGTACATGTGCAGAACAAGCAGGTTTGTTACATAGGTATACACGTGCCATGGTGGTTTGCTGCCCCCATCAACCCATCATCTACGTTAGGTATTTCTCTCCTAATGCTCTCCCTCCCCTAACTCCCCACCCTCTGACAAGCCCCGGTGTATGATGCTCCGCTCCCTGTGCCTATGTGTTCTCATTGTTCAACTCCCACTTATGAGTAAGGACATGCGGTGTTTGATTTCCTGTTCTTGTGTTAGTTTGCTGAAAATGTGTATCAGAGCTTTTGAACAGTAAGTATGAGTTCCCCACTACTATTCTGGTTTTAGTTAAGAAAATTCAACTAATTCAATAAACATTCACTGAATGGTTATGATGAGCCAGACCGTAGGCCAGGAGCTAGAGCTATGGAAATATGTCTCACAGATGTACACAGTTAACCATATTAGAAGGCAAAAGTCCACCAGTGCAATAAAAAAGGCACAAACAAAAGCTTCTGGATTGAGGGTATGTGTGTGGGGGGGCACATGCATCATTTTCAAGCTCAGGTAATTTATTTGATCTCTCTGTAATCACCCTTATAAATATTCAGACAAACTTAATGACTTTGGTGAGGCTTACAGCATTACAGGTTCTTAACGAAGCACCATCCCCTCCTCCTCCTCTGTCCTCCACTCCCACACTGGAGACATATTGTAGGCAGGGACTGCATGGTGCTTGTCCACCATGTCCTGGATGGTATCTATTCTAGTGCTTTGTTCCAGTTATGCCCAACAAACATATGCTTGGGTGAATAGTTTACTGATTGCGCTTAGGAAAGAGCCAAAAATGAACAATAGAAAGAAGGAGAAGAAAGAAAAAGAGAGAAAAAATTGCTCCAACCACTGTTGATAAAAGACAATCAGGAAGGTAGGGCAAATGGAGGGATTTATGCAGATGGAAAAGACGGGTTCAACAAATTATTAATTCCAAATGAGTGAAGGTCATCAATACTTTTTTCCTGTCTGTGTTTGGCCAGCTGGTATACTGAGCACACACTAATACTAGATAATTAGAAATGACACTTCATAGCAGCACAGCAATTTGAAGCATACACTCTGCCACATTTATCAGTGATACTCCATACCTCTCTTAATTCCTACCTCCTTCTTGTGAGGTACTGAGTGAATATTAGTCATTTGGTGAGATCTCCTAATGTCATCAGATGATCCAAAAAGAATTTGCAAAATAATTTGAAAAGGGAAAGCTTCAGCCCAATAGTTACTATCATTAAAAAAAAAACCGCTATGATAACAAAGAGTAAATTTGTCTGATTTTACCAGTAGAATCAACTCATTATAGAACAGTCCCGTAATAGACCAAGTATTTCAGTGTTATGTAGACCTATGTGAGAGAATATTACCTGTCTGCCTTCTTTGCAAATATTATGACCACCATCCAAATCCACACCAGCCTGCATTATGTACACCAATCCCTATGAAAAATAAGTCAAAAAACTCCAATCAGAAAGGCAGGATGTAGTTAATCTTTCTCTCTCTACACTCATATTCTGACTTTTTTGAGGCCAACCTTTAACTCTCTCAAGTGGCATTTTTAGGAAGCTATATAAGCTGATGAAAAAATTGTCTTACTGACAGGACTGGTCCTGAAATTTACTTCTTTTTATTGGGCAGCATTTAGCATCCATTTGGTCTGCAATTCTGGATGAACTCTCTTAATAGCATCCAGATCACTAATGAGAATATTAAAATAACCCTCCAGTCCTCCCCCACATAGCCCTTTACCCTAGTTCCAACCTTGAGTCTGTTGAGACTGTTCACTCCCACCTGCCAGCTATTTTGCACTCCCCTGCTCTGGAGCCTTGAATTATTTATGTATTTGTATCCCTGACTAGAATGTAGATTATTTGGAAGGCAGAGACCACGTTTCATTCACCTTTGTATTTCTTAATTGCCCTTTGCACAAAGGTTTTGAGATATGATAAGCATTTGCTAAATAAATATTCAGTAAAGTAGGCTAAATTATACTGTCAGTGAACATTGGAGTCCCAATTATACAGAATAATGTTCATTGCCTTTCTAAAATTAATCCTAATTCAAGTTGTATATTATAATTTGATAAACACTCAGAACAAAAATTAATCTGAGATTATAAACATATTGGATATGCCTCTATATAGCCCATATTGTTGAATGAGGCTTTCCCTGGTCTAATGCCCATATATTTGAGTTGACTTTAAAGAAGAAGATTTAAAAAAAGAATTAGGCATTTTCAATCTGTACTAACAAGATAACATTAAACTGCTATAAGTATATTTCATTAGATAGAAGTAAATCCCTAATTAGTTTAAGTCTGTAACATGTTAAACAAATTATAATATTTATATTGTCAGATAATGCCATACTGAAGAAAAATTATCCATGTCAGCCAGATAAAAGTACAGCATATATTACTCAACTTCAGGGATTTAAGATATGAGCGCTAAAATATCCCTTAGCATTATTCAAGTGCAGGAGCCAGAAATTCGAGTGCCTACAGAGGTCAGGCCAGAAACCTAAATTCTTACAGTAGATGGGTAGAATACCATGCAGAGAGGTAGGGCCTTCCTCGCTAAAGGGAACAACGGTGTAAAAGTGTTCCTATTTCTCCACATCCTCTCCAGCATCTGTTGTCTCCAGATTTTTTAATGATCGCCATTCTAACTGGCATGAGATAGTATCTCAATGTAGTTTTGATTTGCGTTTCTCTAATGACCAGTGGTGATGAGCATTTTTTCATGTTTGTTGTCTGTTGTGGGGACCTAGGGGAGGGACAGCAGGGGCTGGACTGGGGAGTTGGGGAGGGTTAACATGGGGAGAAATGCCAGATATAGGTGATGGGAAGGAAGGCAGCAAACGACATTGCCGTGTATGTAACTTTACAACAATCCTGCATGTTCTTCCCATGTACCCCAAAACCTATAATGCAATAAAATACATATATATATATATACACATATACATATGTGTATATAGAAACAGCGATTGCTAGCTCCAGGTTATGGTTTCCCCATGGAGATAAAGCCTGGATATTGTCACAGAAGAAGAAAAGTTGCAAGCCTAGGCACTTGTGAGAAACATCTTGAGTTTTAAATGGCTGCAAATTCTTTTTTTTTTTTTTTTTTTTTTGGTCAAAATCAAGTGTAAGCCAAAGAAAACCCATCTGTAGGTCAGATTTAGTTCCATAGGTCATTAGTTCCCAGATGAGCCAGACAATGTACATGATCTTTAAGGTACCATTTGACCTCAGATTGTGTTGGTACATATTTAGTTAGCAATTTAATATAGTGAGCAATAATTCTTCCATATTTTCTGCCAGAGGTTGCTTATTTTACAAAATTATCAAGTCATATTTAAACAATACATTACAAGCTATTTTTGGGAAAAGAGAGATATCTACAGAGAACAACTGATAGGTGTAACCATAACTTGGCCAGATCTCAAGCACCTCCATGGAGTCACTCACAGATTTTCATCTTCACATTTGGTGTGTTTTCTAGGCTAGATCTATTTATCGAGACTGCTAAGTGAGATTTTGAAAAGAAAAAATAAACGAAAATGGAGCCACTTATTCTGACCTCATGTTTTCTTTGGGTGTTTGAGAGGGATGTCACAACTGTAGCTACGCAGCTGGAAATGTCTGGTGGCTTTAACACAAAAATTATTAATTTGTCGGGACTTACACATATTCACTTCTCCACACTTATATTGAGCACACTATATCCAAAGGCGGGTGCCAATGAGCAATTAATGTCTCTAAATGCAGTTATATTCTAAAACCATACTGACATGTTAACATTTGGATTGATGTTCAGTATTATGGATACACACACACACACACACACACACACACACAGTAATAGCAAGTGCTTATGCTGATGTCTTGGAAAATTTGCATGCCAGAATCTAGGGAGGCTAGTTCTAATAGCATAAATTATCTTAAGTGTTATGAATGATTTGATTAGTTGTTAGTTTGAAAAATAGAGAGATGTCAAAAAGCTCTTCAATCTTCCTTCAGATTATGCAAATCATACTTTCTTGACATCTCTTTTACAAGGAAGCAGTCTTTCCTAGCATGCCTACTCTTTCCATAACTTTCCAGTAAATCCAAGTAATTTGATAATTAAATAACTTGATATTCTTTCAGTAAAACAGTCTCTGTGTACTTACTATATAGAAAGCTTTTCACGAGGCAGTGAGAAGAAGGGTTAGATGGAATTTCTATTTCTAGGTCCTTGAGGAATCGCCACACTGTCTTCCACAATGGTTGAACTCATTTACACTCCCGCCAACAGTGTCAAAGTGTTCCTATTTCTCCATATTCTCTCCAGCAACTGTTGTCTCTAGATTTTTGATTTGCATTTCTCTGATGACCAGTGATGATGAGCATTTTTTCATATGTTTGTTGGCCTCATGTATGTCTTCTTTTGTAAAGTATCTGTTCATATCCTTTGCCCACTTTTGAATGGGCTTGTTTGTTTTTTTCTTGTAAATCTGTTTTAGTTCTTTGTAAATTCTGGATATCAGCCCTTTGTCAGATGGGTAAACTGCAAAAATTTTTTCCCATTCTGTTAGTTGCCATTTCACGCTAATGACTGTTTCTTTTGCCGTGCAGAAGCTGTGGAGTTTGATTAGGTCCCATTTGTCTATTTTGGCTTTTGTTGCCAATGCTTTTGGTGTTTTGGTCATGAAGTCCTTGCCTACATAGGCGGGTGTTGAACAATGAGAGCACATGGACACAGGGAGGGGAGTGTTACACACTGGGGTCTGTTGGGGGGAAATAGGGAAGGGAAGATGGGGGGTGGGGAGTTGGGGAGAGATGGCAAGGGGAGAGATGCCAGATGTAGGTGATGGGGAGGAAGGCGGCAAATCACACTGCCACGTGTGTACCTATGCAACAATCTTGCATGTTCTTCACATGTACCCCAAAACCTAAAATGCAATAAAATAAATAAATAAATAAAGAAGGGTTAGATGTGATACATGCCCTCAAGCATCTTAGAGAGTGAAAGGAGATTCCTAGAATAATGTGCAAGGCCCTTAGCAATCTATAGCCTTCTTTATTTAAAAAGCCTACATTATGCCAAATACAGTGGAGAAGATGGCGCTGTTCTTGTCTTTATAGGACATAAAATGCCTCATAAAATTGAACAAATAATAAGGTAAACTCTAGTATACATAAAATTAAACAAATAACACAACAGTTTTCAATTCCATAAAGGGTTACAAGGAAATCTAGACGTTTGTAAGAGTTTCTTTGTCATCTCTTTAGCCTCTTCTCGTCATTACCTTCTGAAATTTTGTGTTCTACCAAAATAGAACCGCCGTGGGTCCCTGTACACAACACATTTCATGCCTTGATATCTTTCCATATGTCAATCTCTCTACTTGGGTCCCCCAACTTTCCATGATTTGTCTACCTGTCAACTCTTATTCATCTTTTCAAAGCCATCTGTTTCAGACATCTCTCGTGCAGCACTTCAAAATCTCTCAGCCTCATTTGTCTCTTATTCCAATTACTGCAGCCCCTCTGTGAGGACTTTGACCAGCTTCCTGCACGTGCGTTGTGACAGTGACTTGTCTCACACCCCTCCCTGTGCCTTTCACTTTCCACATTCAGTGCCCACATACTCAAAATGTGCAACTGCCAGGAGTTAATGCTCTGATGGACAAACTCTGGGCAGTGTTAAGAAAGTTTGTATGCCTCCTCAGAGAATCCTCTAAGGAAAAGAGAAAGGAAATAAAAGGAGAAAAGAAGAGTGACCAGAGGAAAGAAGGGAGGGAGGGAGGAAGAAAGAATCAGCAAACATAGGAAGGGGGAAGAAAAAGGATGTGTACATAAATAATGAAGTCAGGCTAAGTCATGGTAGATGCCCTCTGAAAGAGACTAACACAGGATGTGTACTGAGAATTGAAAACAAAATCTAAGAGTAATAATGTGAATCTAGTGTGATAACAGATGTGAGTCAAACATCACAGTAAAATAAGAGTGGTAATCAGTAATTAGTAAGCGTTACTGGGCTGAGTGCAGTGGCTCATGCCTGTAATCCCAGAACTTTGGGAGGCCAAGGCAGGATGATCGCTTGAGCCCAGGAGTTTAAAACAGACGTAATGAGACCCTGTCTCTACAAAAAATAAATAAATAAATTATTCGAGCATGGTGGCATGTGCCTGTACTCTCAACTACTCAGGAGGTTGAGGTGGGAGGATTGCTTGAGCCTAGGAGTTTAAAGCTTACAGTAAGCCATGTTCACACCACTGCACTCCAGCTTGGGTGACAGAGTGAGTAAAACCCTGTCTCAAAAATATATATATAATAAATCTTATTGACTGGCTGGAAATTCTAGGTCTAAGAGAAAAACTATCGTCCTGTGGTGTGAGTACATCTAGTGTGGCCAGTGGATCAGAGAAGAGGGAAGGATAAAGAAGCGTCATCAGTTCTTGGGATTTGCACAAAGTGAAGAAATTCTTAATTTCACCTCTTTGGGAGCTCTTTCAAAGATGGCACAATGGCAGGAGGTCTGAGCCAGGGATAAGAGCATGGGGAGTGACAGAAGCTATGTAAGTCTTTATCTCAAGTGATAATACAATGCTACAAAAATGGGGCTAAAACTTCACAATAACCAGCATTTCAATAGGAATTTAAGTAATTTTACTGCACTGGTAAAAAATCTGATTCTCCTTGCATTTTATCAGGTTTCGATTTTGTATTTACATTAAAAAAAAAAAAACTCTAGTGTTTTAGTTCTGAGCATCTACAGTGAGTGAAGAAGCTCATTTTTTAAGTGAATTTGTAAAGCGATAAATGTATAATATTTGGAGAAGCCTCTGGCAGTGATTCTCAAACATTATTGATACAATAATCTGAGCCCTAGACTAGTCCTTCTAATCAGAATTTCAGGGATATGACCTAAGAAACTATATTCTTTTTTTTTTTTTCTTGAGACGGAGTTTCACTCTTCTTGCCCAGGCTGGAGTGCAATGGTGCGATCTCGGCTCACTGCAACCTCTGCTTCCCAGGTTCAAGCGATTCTCCAGCCTCTGCCTCCTGAGTAGCTAGGATTACAGCATGCACCACTATGCCAGGCTAATTTTGTATTTTTAGAAAAGACGGGGTTTCTCCATGTTGGTCAGGCTGGTCTCAAACTCCCAGCCTCAGGTGATCCACCCACCTCAGCCTTCCACAGTGCTGGGATTACAGGCGTGAGTCACTGCGGCTACCCTGTATTCTTAATATGTACCTTATGTTATCTTGATAAAATCCTAAATTATTGGAATTTTGAAAAACACTGGCTTAAATAAGCATGCAAAATTAGTGTTAGTCAAAAGTATACATGTATTAGTCTGTTAAAGTAAACATGTGCAAAGACTAACAGTCAATAACTTTTGCCATTCGTTATAAGTAAGTGAAATATGTTTTCAAA
Source organism: Sapajus apella (assembly GCF_009761245.1). Taxonomy (NCBI): domain Eukaryota; kingdom Metazoa; phylum Chordata; class Mammalia; order Primates; family Cebidae; genus Sapajus; species Sapajus apella. The sequence goes on along the minus strand of NW_022436978.1, from coordinate 8,758,096 downwards.
GAAAGGAAACAACTTTGACTCTAGCATTAGCCTAATCAGAATGTAAGTCTGAAAAAAGTCTCTTTTAATTTAAAATGAAAATTTAACTTCTCAACCCAAAGCACCATTACTTGGGTTATTATACCGCACAGAAAAAGTCTTCCCCCAAAATAGTAAATAGATACTTACTTGATCCTTCTAGTAGATTCTCCACATATTCCTCCCCACAAGTAAGGCGATTACCTCCAGAAAGTTCAAATTTCCATCCCTGAGAAGGCAAAAGTAGTCTGTATCTTTAAATAACATCTTTTTCCAGTTTCTTCCTGTCAAGAGTTAAAAAAAAATGTATGACCTTGTTAAACGTGAGTTATTTAATTCATTTACTTGGTTAGTTGTTTTGGCTTGATGATTTGGTTTAGTTTTGGCTTAGGAAGTACCTCCTATAAGTGGGATGATTACCCATGCACATTTCTTCTTTAAACAAATGCTGCTCATTCTATTCCACAGAGTTGATCTTTCTTTGTCCTTTTATCCCAATTGTTAAAATGAGAACAAGATAATACTTGAGTATGGATTAATCTATGTAAAGCACTAGCCAAGTGCTAAGTAGTTTTGCTTTTGCTACTTATCTTCAATGAGAAATTATCTTAATGCTCCGTAGGTGACAGTAATTTGTTGAAGTCTGGTGAGAAGTTTAGCACAGTAAACACATGAAAGTGACATGTAACAGGAATAAGCATCATGGCCCATTCCTTACAGATTGAGTAGTTGAATTGGATATTTATGTTCAAACTTTCTGAAAGTATACTGAAAGTGATTTGACATCAAATTAATATGCTTATTAATTGGTAAATATAGATATTATCTTTAAACTTTTATAAATTTTCATTCTTGATAAAATAACAAGTAGAAATTTAAATATTATTCCTTTTATGCTTCCATTTTATATCTCTCCTTAAATTCTTTATATCTATCTATCTATCCATCTATATCTATCTATCTATCATCTATCATCTATCTTAGAACAGAGACTTGAATGTTGTGGAAACAGGGAAGTACTAAGTACAATAAGACTTTTGCTTCCAAGAGCTATGGTCTTGCTACTCATAGCTGACTTACTTTCAAATTATTTCTTATTTCATAATAGCTACACAAGGTGGATGTACCAAAGACATTCTTTGCCATTTTAGTACAAACTTATTTTTGAACTCCCTTTTCTTATTTACATGACATTGACCAAAATAGATTCTAAGAGTAAATGTACAGTTTTTTGTCAAATTGTTTCCTAATAAAATTAATTTGTAAACTGGAAGCAAAAGAAGAGTGAATGAGAGAGACATCAACGCTATCTGCATTATAAATTCCTAGAGAACACAAGAGAAGTTCTCCTAATTGTATAATCTTATTACTAGAAAGAATTTCTGTCTGGCATTTATGTACTCCTTCTCCCTCATGCCATTTGGAAAACAAAGTATGTACTACTGCTTCTGGATTAAAAGGAGTAGTTTATATCAGACAAAACTTCTGCTGAAAATAACTATAAAAGCTGAATACAACAGACAACACAGATGTTGAAATCACCAAGCAGCAACTAAAGCAGCTATAATGTGAAGGATCATGACAACGAATAAAAATACGTTTAGACAAGTAAGCCCAACATCTACACATGATTTCCACTGAAGCATTTGATATTCTTAACTTTCATGTGTATAGGGAAAAAGGCCAAGCACAACGTAGCTACTCAAAGACAAAAATTCTAAGCAGAGATTCTGGCAGTCTCATTGGGTTGGGCATGTTATCAACTGAATGTTTATGCCTCCCTCAAATTTATATGCTGAAGCTCCAACCTTCAATTTAATGGTATTTGGAGGCTGGGCTTTTGAAATGTGGTTAGAGAGAGATTAGGTGATGAGGTTGAGCCCTCCTGATGAGATTAGCAGCCTTATAAGAAGAAAAAGAGAAACATCAATTGCTGTCCACATGCAAGCACTAAGGAACTGCCATGTAAACACATAGCAAGAAGATGACCTACAGAATGAGAGAAAATTTTACAGTCTATCCATCTGACAAAGGGTGAATATCCAGAATCTACAAGAAACTTAAATAAATTTACAAGGAAAAAAACAAACAACCACATCAAAAAGTGGGCAAAGGATATGTACACTTCTCAAAATAAGACATTTATGCGGCCAGTAAACATATGAAAAAGGCTCATCATCACTGTTATTAGAGAAATGCAAATCAAAACCACAATGAGATACCACCTCATGCCAGTCAGAATGCTGATCATTAAAGAGTCAGGAAACAACAGATGCTGGAGAGGAAGTGGAGAAATAGGAACGATTTTACACTGTTGGTGAGAGTATAAATTCATTTAACCATTGTGGAGGACAGTGTGGTGATTCCTCAAGGATCTAGAACCAGAAATATCAGTTGACCCAGCAATCCCATTACTGGGTATATACCCAAAGGATTATAAGTCATTCTACTATAAAGACACATGCACACATATGTTTATTGCAGCATTGTTCACAATAGCAAAGACTTGGAACCAACCCAAATGCCCATCAATAATAAACTGAATAAAGAAAATGTGGCACATATACACCACAGAATACAATGCAGCCATAAAAAAGGAAGAGTTCATGTCCTTTTCAGGGACATGACTGGAGCTGGAAACCATCATTCTCAGCAAACTAACACAGGAGTAGAAAAGCAAACACCACATGTTCTCACTGATAACTGGGAGTTGAGCAAATGAGAACACATGAACACAGGGAGGGGAACATCATACACGAGGGCCTGCTGGGAGGTGGGGGTTAGGGGAGGGATAGCATTAATAGAAATACCTAAAGTAGATGATAGGTTGATGGGTGCAGCAAACCACCATGGCACATGTATACCTATGTAACAAACCTGCACGTTCTGCACTTGTATCCCAGAACTTAAAGTATAATTTAAAAAAAATTTGCATGGAATTTCAAAATATATATGTAGATTTAAAACTTATAAAAATGTAATACAAAAGACAAGAGAAAAATGAATGAAGCTATCACGTTCTAGGATTCTAGTGATGCTGGAGAAGTAGTAAAAAATAATAAATTGTATTAACCTACAATGAGTTAGGGATGTACGTAGTGATCTGTTGTGTAACTACTAAAAGGATAAGAAAAAATATAACTAACTGTTTTAATCCATTTTCACACACTGTAATGATACTACCTAAAACTGGGTAAGTTAAGTAAGAGATTTAATAGACTTACTGTTACACATGGCTGGAGAAACCTCATGAAACTTACAATCATGGTGAAAGGTGAAGGGGAAGCAAGGCATATTTTACAGGGTGGCAGGAGAGAGAGAGTGTGTGTGCAGGGGAAATTGTCAATTTTAAACAATCAGATCTCATGAGAATTCCCGCACTATCTCAAGAACAACATGGGGGAAACTGTCTCCATAATCCAATCATCTCCCATTAGGTCCCTCCCTCAACATGTGGGAGCTTACAATTCAAGATGAGATTTGGATTGGGACACAGAGCCAAACCCTAACCACTTATTGGGAGGAAAGTAGTAGAATAATAAAATTTTTTGATTAGTCAAAAAATAAGGCAATAAAGAAAAAAGGAGTATAAATGTGTTAAATAGAACAAAAAGTAATTGTGTAAATAAACAAACATCAGTAATTATATTAAATGTAAATAGGCTACATACTTCTATTAAGACAACATTTTTAGAGCAGATTGAAAAGCCCCTATAGCTTTATGCTATTTACAAAATGAACACTTTAAAGACAAGAACTTACCTTCCAAGAAAAGAATGAAAAAAAGATATACCATGTACAGACTAACCAAAAAAAGCTGATGTGACAGTACTAATGCAAAATAAAGTACATTTTTAAGGGCAAAAACATTATTAGAGATAATGACCAACATGTCACAAAGACAAAGGGTATATTAATCAATAAGGTATAACAATTAAACGTTAATGTACCCAATGTTATAGCTTCAAAATATATAGGCAGAAATTAATAAGATTAAAATAAGCAGATACATTTATAGCTGTAACGATTTAACACATTTCTTTCTATGTACAAAGAACAAGCAAACAAAAATAAACTCACTATAAGCATAGATTCTAAAATAATCACAAAGCTGACCCAGTTAACATATGTAGAACATTGCGCACAACAAAGACAGAATACTCATTTTTTTAAGTACACATTTACCAAAATTTATGTTCTTTCACAAAACAAACTTCAAGAAATTTCAATGATTTGTGTCATTCAAAAAAATTTCTTTGGCCATAATTGAATTAAACTACAATTTGATCACAAAAAGGCAATTTGAAATTCCCTGCTTGGTTCTTTTTTTTTTTTTTTTTGAGACGGAGTTTCACTCTTGTTACCCAGGCTGGAGTGCAAAGGCGCAATCTCGGCTCACTGCAACCTCCACCTCCTGGGTTCAGGCAATTCTCCTGCCTCAACCTCCTGAGTAGCTGGGATTACAGGCACGCGCCACCATGCCCAGCTAATGCTTTGTATTTTTAGTAGAGACGGGGTTTCACCACGTTGACCAGGATGGTCTCGATCTCTTGACCTCGTGATCCACCCGCCTCGGTCTCCCAAAGTGCTGGGATTACAGGCTTGAGCCACTGCAACCGGCTCCCTGCTTGGTTCTTAAATAACGTACCATTAAGTAATTTGTGGGAAAAAGAGGAAATAAGAACTTTTTAGCTAAAAAACAATAAAGACTTGTGTATGTGATACTTATGTGACATGGCTAAAACAGTGCTAAGAGACAAGTATACAGGATTAAATGCATATATTTGAAAAAAAGTCTCAAAATCATTCTAAGCCTTTTTTAATTTTAATTTTAATTTTTTTTAAGAGATAGGTTCTCACTCTGTCATCTAACCTGGAGTGCAGTGGTATGATCATAGCTCACTGGAACCTCAGATTCTTGAGCTCAAGACGTTCTCCTGCCTCAGTGTCTCAAGTAGCTAGGACCATAGGCATGTGCCACCATGCCTAGCCTAAACTTCTGTCTAAAGAGACTTGGAAACAAAATAAAGACAATTTAACCCAAAGAAAGAAAAAAGAAGAAAGATAATAATAGAAATAAAGTAGAAAACACACATAATAGAGAAGATAATTTGAGCCAAACTTTTACCCTTTGCAAAGATTAATCGTACCATCAACAATCCATGAATAAAATGAATCAAAAACAAATTGAAGGAATACAAGAAATTATCAATAAAAGAAATGGCAAGAAGGGCATCACTATCGATGCTACAGAGTTTAAAAGGATAATAAAAAGATATGAGAAACTTTATAAGAATATTTAACAATATACATAAACAAATTCTTTGATAAACACAACTTGTCAAATTTGACCACAAAAATGATAAACCTGAATGCTTCTGTATCTATAAAAGAAATGTAATTTTTTATTGAAATTTTACCCTCAAACAAGACAAAACAAAAACAATAACAACAAAACCTAATTCCCGGTCCCAGATAGCTTCATTGGATAATTTTTCCAAATATTTAAAAAAGAAAGAAAACGAATCTCACAAAATTCTTCCAAGAATTTAAAAACTGGGGAATTTCTCTCTGTTATTTATGGGCCAGCACACCCTTGATTTGAGAACCTGCAACAATATTACCAGAAAGGAAAAATACTACTACAGACAAAGATCCAGAAAAGAAAAAAATAGATTATGAAGTATCAAAAGAAATTATTAGCAATGAAATTAAACAGTATGTAAAAAGACATACATCATGATAAAATAGAATCTATTCTAGGTATCAATAATAGTGTGATATTAAAAAACATATATTTTGCAACATTAATAGAAAAGTACAAAAATTATATAATCTTGATAGATACAGAAATTATTTCATATAATTTGCCATCCACTGATGATTTAAAAAAACTCATAGTAAACTATGAATAGAAGGGAACTTTCTTAATTTGACAAAAAATGTTTTATACAATCCCTACAGCAAACATCAGATTTAATAGCAAAATATTTAAAACTTTGCCCTTGAGGTAAGAAATAATGTAAGGATGATGCTATCACCACTGTTATTTAACATTATATCAGAAATCCTACCCTGGGAAAGATCAAGAAAAAAGTAAAAATTTGCATATACCTAATAACATACATTTTAAAAATATAATGGAAAACTTGACGCTGTGGACAGATAGACAATTATAGTTGATGCTTTTAACACATTTTTCTTAGCAACTGATAGAACAAGCAAATTTAAAAAAAACTTTAAGGTTAGAAAAGATTTGAACAACATGGTCATTTAATTTGACCAAACTGACATTTGTAGAAAGTGATGAAAATACATTTTTTTCCAGATACCATGAAATTTTTACCAAAAAGAGAGTGTATGCTGTGTCATAAATCAAGTCTAATAAAATTTCAAAGGATTAAAATTATGTAGAATATATTCTCAGACAACAGTAGAATTAAACTCTAAATCAATAAGGAAAGATTTTCCAATTTATTGGAAATCAGGTTACACACTTTAAAATAACTTGTGCTTTAAAATAAAAATCTCATTACTGACATTAGGAATAAAAATGGGAACATGGCTATAAATCCTAAAGACATTGAAATAATAGTAAAAACAGCACTCATAATCTGAAGAAAATACACAAAGAAAACTACAGGCTCTGATAAAAAAAAGTGATAACAATCCTACACCATACAGTTCAAAGAAAAGAAAAATAAAGGATGCTTCCAAAATCGTTTTGTTGCCATGATATTAGAAGAATGGAAATTTACAGGCTAATCTCTCTTATGAACATAGAAATAAGTATCTTAAACAAATCATTAGCCAACTGAATACAATGAATAAAAAAAGATAATCATGACCTAGTAGGAATGAAAGGGATGTTTAACAATAGGAAATTAATCAATATTATTTTCCACATCAATAGACTCGCAGAGGAGGATTTAAATAGAATGTTTTCAGAAATTGATAACTCTTGCAGCAAAAAACATAGCAGGACTGTAATAATATAGATAATGCATTTCATTAGCTTGACCTAGCACCTTTATGGAATTTAGCATCAAATAATAAAGGGTCTCAGTTATTTTCAAGCATACACAAATGAAACATTCTCTTAAGCTGACATTCTATAAGAACACAATGGTCATCCCAATAGATCCCCAAGAGTTGATATTACATAGAACATAGTCAATTGTTAAAATCAAGTAAATAAATAAGAAATTAATTAACACTTAAAAACAAATTTATTTAAAAGCAAAGCAACATTTAACAACTTGTAAATAGATAATCATAATATAAAATATAAAATAGTTTTAAACAAAAAAGTATAAAAGTTGTGTGATGCATTTGTTTTATAAATATGACAAATAAATAGGATAAGGTTTCAAGTCAAAAAGCTAAATAATTGAAAAACACAAACAGAAAGAATGTAAAAAAAGGTAAAATCAGAAATTAATGAAATAAAAAATGAAAGAGAATTATCAAATGTAGAAAGCTGATTGTTTGAATAATTAATAAAACAGACATATGTGAAAAAAATTAACTGAGAAAAGGAGAGCAATCCCAAATAAATACTAAAAGTAATATGAGAAGAAAAACATTACAAGTACAATTTAATTTAGCATGTATATAGAGGATACCATGAACAATTTTTGCTAATAAATTTAAAGATTTGGATAAGGTACAAAATATAAAACACATAAATGATAAAACTGACAAAAAAAGATTTTTTTTATATTGACAGATTGAAAACTTAAAAAAATTGAATTAATAGTAAAAAATTTCTCCAGCAGTTTTATAAGTGAATTCCTTCAAATCTAAATGGAAAAGATAATTCCTTTTACATGTAAACATTCAGAAAATAGAAAAAAAGAAGTGAGTTATGTAACTCATTTTAAGGCTACAATTATAGTCCAGCATTACTAACAAACAGAGATGCACAAATGCTAAATAATGTAATACCAATTAGAATTGAGCATAGTACTACGTATGTAAAAATTAGAACAAATAACATTTATTCTAAAACATTAATTCAGCATTATGGATCTATTAACGTAATTTATCAGATTTATAGGTTTAATGGAACTATGGGAAAAGGTTGGCAAAAAAGAGAATTCAATTTGAAAATAATATTTAATTTATTTTATATTTTAAAAACATCTGAAGCAATTACGGCAAAACCTTATCCCACCTGAGTGTGGGTACATCTGCCTTTACTATATTGTCCTCTGTAGTTTTCCAATTTTGTAATTTTACAGCCTGTTCTCTACTAGATTGCAGCAAGATTTTCAACATTATCAATAGATAAAGCTATTTCTTATTGAAGAAATCCTGTAAAAATCAACCTCCTACTCTTTTGACCCATTCAATTACAATGGGGCTTTTGCCTTTGCTCATAAAAAAAAAAAAAAAAAAAAAAGCCATCTTTATTGCTGTGAATAAGAAAATCAGATCAACCTTAAAGGTCATGAGTGACTTTCTCTGAGGTTTCTTTGTTCTTAGCTCAGTTCAGGGATTTAAATTGACACCTCTCTTTCTGTGAGAAAGAAGAACCTATTTTCCTCTGGGAAAGCACTGCTTTGTGTGCTATGAGGAAACAGCAGATCACAGTACCTCAGTTAGGCTGTGAGGTAAGATCCTGCAGCTTACAATGTGGCAGCCCCCTTCTCTTTTAATATAAGTATTTGATTCCATTCAAGGTCACTGGCCTCATATAAAACTGCCTCTGAGCCAGTGTCAGAGATATTCATCTCCACATGATCTGCTTTCACCTGACACACCATCTGTCTCTCTCCTTAGAGAGACACAGAGGAAAAGCAAAGGTGGAATTTAATCACTGAGGTTTCTAGGCTATGGAACTCCCAACTTGCTGAGATTCAGCTAAAAGCCTGCATTTCTTTGCTGTGAGAAGAAGAGTCATTTTTACACTTAACTGAAACTGGGTCTTTTTAAAAATGCTTGATTCTCTCACTCATCAACATCATTGAATTAAACTAAAATGATGATGATGATAGTACTACTTTCAGCAAAAACAAGAAGTATTAGTCTTTCTCATTATCTTCAGTCTTACTAGGATTATTTGTATGATTTAGGTTTCCACTCTTGATTGAAGATGGCCCAAGAGCATTGAATAGGATAATGTACCTAAAAATCTAGCACAGTGGTTGACTCAAAGTACACGTTCACTATGTGTTACTTTATACTTTCTACTCCTAACCCCATCCAGAACTTCTTTGATTTGTAAGAGTTCACAAAAGGTGGGATTAAAAGACAGGTTGCAGGGTCATTGAGGGACTTTGGAGAAGACAAGTAGCCTTTGAATTGGCTTCATGACAGACGAATCTGGGTTATCCTAGGATATACTGCCCCTAGACTCAAGTGAGAGGGAAGCTCCACATGAGTCTTAATATAGGGTTAGGGAAACTTTTTCTGTAAAGGGCAAGATAGTAGATATTTTGGGTTTTGTGGATCACTTGGGATCTCTGTCATCTATTCTTCATTGCTTTGTTTTGTTTTGTTTTTGTTTTTACGGCTCTTTAAAAATGTCAAACCATTCAAAGGGTATATAAAAACAAGCCACGGGCTAGATTTGGCCTGCAGACTACAGTTATTGATCCCTACTGGAAATGATCCCCATCTGGTTATTTCGTGGTTGGTTCTTGCAGCCAAGGGAATGTACCCTCCTGGTGTTCATAACATGCTTCTAGACTTTGCGCTATGTTCCAAAGAACATTATGCTTAAATGACACATAGCTCACTTCTAGGGCCTGTACTGGATTTTTTATCAGCTTATTCCTCAAAAGGCTTGACTGGTAGAGGATGAAGATAGAGTAGGAAGAGATGGGGATTAGCTGTGGGGAAGTATCCTGAGGCTAACATTCATGCTACCTTGTTCTGGTCTGAAATTCCAAGATGTCTGAGAATTTTAAATTTAAAACTGGCTTTAGGACAGGTGCAGTGGCTCACGCCTGTAATTCCAGCATTTTTGGAGGCCTAGGCAAAAAGAGAGCTTGAGTCCAGGTGTTTGAGACCAGCCTGGGGAACAAAGTGAGACCCCTATCTGTACAAAAAATACAAAACATTAGTTATGCACGGTGGCATGGACCTGTAGTCCCAGCTACTTGGGAGGCTAAGCTGCAGGATCCCTTGAGTCTTGGGAGGTTCAGGCCGCAGTAAGCCATGACTGTGCCACTGCCTTCCAAGCTGGGTGACAGAGTGAGACCCTGTTTCAAAAACAAACAAATGAACAAACACCCTGGACTTAAATGTTATTTAGGTGCATCTTTCAATGGAATATAGAACTTTATTTTGATTAATAGTTAGTTTATATTTACAATTCAAAATATTTACATGGGCCTTTATTTGTACTCCTACTCTGAGCTGCACAAATATTGAGAGCAAACGTGTCCCAGGTTATCCAGTACCCTTTCTTTGAAAAAAAAACAAACCCAATTCCTAGGTTACTCTCAGGGTATCCATAATAAGTCTATTGTGGATATATATTCCCAACAGTTGTCCTTTGCATAAATTATACCCAATCAGAGAGGCTAGAACAGAGCCAACCTCTATATTCCACACTTTTGTCCCAGAAGTTTCACCTTAATATATGCAACCTAAGAGTCAATATTCTCAGATCCCTTATTCAGTGTCACAAACTCAAAAGCCTACATAAAGGAGAGGGAAAGCACCTAAACAGGGCAGCTACCATTCACCTCCAGTGACTGCTATCATAGAAGAACACTGGCCCAGTGTTAGAAAAACTCCACGTTTCTTAAAAAGCTGGAAATCTGAGTTTGCATATAAAATTTCCAAATGTTTAAAAGTTGACACTAATTTACATTTTAAAAGTTTATGTTTGTCAAGCAAACCTCTTTGTAGGCTGGATTTAGTCTTCAGAGTAACAGTTTGACTTTAACCCGAATGCTTTCTGAGGTATTCCGATGGTTAATACTATGTGTCAACTTGACTATACCAAAGGGTGCCCAGACGAAACATTATTTCTCACTGTGGCTGTAACAGCATTCCTGGATGAGATTAGCATTTGAATCACTGGACTCATTAAAGTAGATTGCCCTTTCCTATTAGATGATGTATGTGATCATCATTTAATCTGCTGAGAGCCTGAATAGAACAAAAGGTAGAGAAAGGAGTGATACAGTTTGAATGTTGTCCCCTCTAAATCTCATGTTGAACTGTAATCCCTGGTGCTGGAGGTGGGACCTGGTGGGAGGTGATTGGATCATGGGGATAGGTTTCTCATGAATGGTTTAGCCCCACCCATTTGGGCTGTCCTCATAACAGTGAGCGAGTTCTCATGAGATCTGGCTGTGTGGCATCTTCCTCCTCTGTCTCCCTCTCTCTTGCTCCCACTCTCACCGTGTGATGTTCCTGCTCCCACTTCACCTTCTGCCATGAGTAAAAGCTCATTGAAACCTCCCCAGAAGCTGAGCAGATGCAGGTGCCATGCTTCCTGTACAGCAAACAGAACCATGAACCAATTAAACCTCTTTTCTTTATAAATCACCCAATCTCAGGTATTACCTTAAGCAATGTAAGCAATGGCCTAATACAGAAAATTGGTACCAGGAGTGGGATATTGCCTTAAAGATACCTGAAAATGTGGAAGTGACTTTGGAACTGAGTAACAGGCAGAGGTAAGAAAATTTTGGAGGGCCCAAAAGAAGACAAAAAGATGAGGAAAGGTTTGGAATTTCTTAGAGACTAGTTAAATAGTTGTAAGCAAAACGCTGATAGCAATATGTACAGTGAAGTCCAGGTTGATGGGGTCTTAGATGAAAATTAGAAGCTTATTGGGAACTGGAGTGAAAGTCACCCTTCTTAGACCTTAGCAGAGAACTTGGCCTTATTGTGTCCATGCCTTAGGGATCTATGTAAGTATGAACTTAAGAGTGGTGACTTAGGGTATGTAGTGAAAAAAATTTCTAAGCAGTAGCGCATTTGAGATGTGTTCTGGCCACTTCTAACAACCTTCATTCAGATGTGGTAGCAAATAAATGACTTAAAGTTGGAAGTTACATTTAAAGGGGAAGCAGAGCATGAAAGTTTAAAAAAATGTGCAGCCTGGCCATGCGGCATAGAAAGAAAAAGCAGTCTGGAGAGGAATTCAGGTGGGCTCTGGAGCAACCACTTGATAGAGATATTACACTGACTAAAAAGGAGTCACGTGCTAATAACCAACACAATGAGGGAAAAGGCCTTGGAGGCATTTTAGAGCTCTTTGAGGCAGCTTCTTCCTTCCTTCCTCTAGACCTAGAGGCCTAGGAGGAAAGAATGGTCTTGTGGGTCAGGCCCAGGGCCCTGGTGCCCTGTGCATCCTTGAGACATTGCTCTGTGCATCTAGGCTACTTCAGCTCCAGCTTTGGGTCAAAGGGGCCCAGATACAGTTCTTGCCATGGCCCCAGAGGGCACAATCTGTAGAGCTTGGAGCTTCCACGTGATGTTAGGCCTGTAGGTTCTCAGAATGTAAAAGTGAAGAAGGCTTGGGACTTCTACCTAGATTTCAGAGGATATGTGGAAAAGCCAGGCAGAAGACTGCTGCAAGGGCAGACTCTTTACAAGGAATCACTACTAGGGAAGTACAGAGGGGAACTTTGGGCTTAGAGGCCCTACACAGAGTCTCTACCAGGGAACCGTCTAGTAGAGCTGTGGGAAGACAGCTGCCACCTTCCAGACCCTAGGATTGTAGATTTACCAGGAGCTTGCACTTTGCACCCGGCATAGACAAAGACTCCATAAAACATTTGAAAAGGTATATTCTGAGCCAAATATGAGGGCCATGACTCATGACACAGCCCTAGGAGATCCTGAGAACCTGTGTCCAAAGTGGTCAGGCTAAAGCTTGATTTTATACATTTTAGGGAGAAATAAGACATTGATCACTACATTTAAGATGTATACTGGTTTGGTCTGGAAAGGGGGGACAAGTTGAAGTGGGGACTTCAAGATGTCCCATCCAAACATGGTCAAGAATTTTCTAATTGGCAATTTGTTCAAAGAGTTATTATCTAAAAACCTGAATTCAATAAAAATAAATATCTGGGTTAAGTAAGGGATTGTGAAGACCCAGGTTTTATTTTTTTTGTGTGTGTGCGTGCATGTGTGTGTGTGTTTATGTGTGTGTTTGTACGTGTGTATGTGTGTGTAGAGACAATGAGAGAGAGAGAGACAGAAAGAGTGAGAGAGAGAGAGAGAAAGAGAGAGAGAGAGTGAGAAAGAAATATATATATATGTATCAGTTTCTCTGGAATTCTCAGGTTTCCTTCAGGGGAAGCTTCTCTCCTGTTCTTATTAATCCAACGTGTAACCTTTTCATGTATACTCCATGAGCTATAGATATAATGGAAATAACATATAATAATGAGTTGGGAGACTTAGGTTCTAAGTCCTGAATTGCCTTCACTATTCTGTGAGGAGATCTGGAACAAGTTGCATTTAATAGTCCTTCATTCTCTGTGCTAAAGAGATTGGCTAGGTGATATTTTAGTTTTCATTTAGCTTTTGTATTTTCAATTTTATTATAGTTAGATATGTGACTTAAGAAAAATTTAAACATGCTAAGCTTTGTTTTGTAGAATTGTACCACCTTAACAGTTAGAATAAACTTATAATCTGTTTATCACACTTTTTTTCAGATCTATATATAGCAACAGAACTTTGTTAAAACTGTGAGTTTTCAAGTCATGACAATAAAAAATTCTTAACATCAAGGGTCAATAAGAAATGTCACCTTTATATTCCCATTTCACACATGCAGAATATTTTCTTTTATTATAAACAGCTCCTAATGACCAGAAAGCATTAGCATTCCCCCCTTTTGTCCCAGCAGGGAAAATGCACCAAGGATACACAACAGGTAACTTATGGCAACACATTTTACATATCGTTTCCTATATTTTGTTCTCAAGAGTAACCTGTGCACAGCACCTCCTGGTTCCTCTATTGCTAGGATAGATTGTCAGATTCAAATAATCCTGCAAGTGTAATGGTGTTGACTGTATTTTTAGAGATGTGATAATGTGCCAGAGGGTTGGGTCACAATCTAACAGCAAAGCAGGACACAGAGAAGATTTTTAAAATCCTGAACTTCCAGGTGATGCCAAAGATCTTTGGAAATAGAAGATTTGGGTAGACATCCAAGGCCAGTTTCTACCAACTAATTACGAGCAATGCCACCAACCATTCTTTTTCTAATTTCAAGTAAATTTTTTCCTTTTAAAAACGTTATTGAGATATAATTTACATGCCATAAAATTCACATATTTTTAGGGGTACACTTCAGTGAAATTCTGTATATTTAGAGAGTTGTACAACCATCCCCGAAATGTAATTTCAGAACATTTCCAGCACCCTAAAAAGAAATGTTACTTTCTATTCCCACTCCCAGCCCTAGGCAACCACTAATCTACTTTCTGTCTTGATATATGTGCCTTTTCTTGACATTTCATGTAAATGAAATAATGTAATATAAGTAATTTTGTTTGCCTTCTTTCACTTAGCATAATGTTTTTGGGGTTTATCCATGCCATAGTACTTTTTTCCTTGTATTACTGAATATTATTCAAGGACATATCACATTTTGTTTACCTGTTTATCGGTTGTTGGACATTTGGGTTGCTTCCACTTTTTGGCTATTGAGAATAACGATGTCATGAACATGTATGTATGAGTCTACATATGAGAACAAGTCATTTTTGACTTGATAGTTAAAAAAAATTGAGGTTTGTAGCTAAGTTGGCTGTTTTTTTGGTTGTCATATAATACATTTCAGGGAAATAAACAAGTATCCCTATATCACTCACTTCCAACCTGTTGGCAAGGGTGAAAAAAATGAATTTTCAGAAATCAAATAGGCAGAGGGGAGTAACCTTGGGGGCAGCCCCGGGAGTTTGCCAGGCATGAGGACATCATTTGTCAATTGTGTTGTAGAATAAAAAGGTTGAGAGTGGTTCTATTCAGTAACTAATTCGGCTCCACTCGTTTCTGAAGGATTTGTCTCTGAATGGACAAGAGAATTTTTCCGTGGACCTGCAATGGGAACACTTGGGTTCTAGGCTGTTTCTTTGTTTTTTTATTCACTCAAAGCCAGGTCTAAGAATGACACTTTCCCTTTACAGATGTTCAAGGAAGCTAGCATTCTATTGTTCTTCTTACAGATCCTACTAGAGATTTCTCTCTCAACCTTCCTCTTACCCTAATCTAGAGATGACTGTGGAGCAGAAGTCTCGCTAGAATTTCTCCTCTGCTCACGATTTAGGGTTTTTTTTTATTAACTTCAGTAGGTAATGAGAATGAAAAACAAAGCAATGTAGGCAGTGGCAACATTACCTCAGGACAGATAGCGTCATAATAGTCATTCTCTGAGATACAATAAAATATAAAGAAGCACTTTCCTGTCTTATTCTAAAATATCCCTGACAACTTAGGCAGCTTCTCCTTTTTAATGATGTCTGGCCAATACTCTCATAATTTTTTTCCTCGGATTGGAGCTCCCCCTCTCCAACCATTGTTCTTTCAGCACTTTTTTCCTTTTTTTCTTTTCTTTTCAGATGGAGTTTCACTCTTGTTGCCCAGGCTGGAGTGCAATGGCATGATCTTGGCTCACTACAACCTCTGTCTTCTGGGATCAAGTGATTCTCCTGTCTCAGCCTCCCAAGTAGCTGGGATTACAGGCATGTGCCACCACACCTGGTTAATTTTGTATTTTTAGTAGAGATGGGGTTTCACCAGATTGGTGAGGTTGGTCTCAAACTCCTGACCAACCACAGACAACCACAGGTGATCCGCCCACCTTGGCCTCCCAAAGTGTTGGGATTACAGGGGTGAGCCACTGTGCCCAGCCCAGCCCTTTCTTTTAACAGTCCTTCTCTTTAGCACCCACGACTGAAAAAGACAGATGTAGGACAGATGCGTGAATTGTCTGAGATTTCTTAGCTACAGTGGATAATGGGGACCCCAGGTAAATCTCAATCTTTTGGCTTTATTGTTCATCCTGATTATTCCTGCCACGTCTCCGGTAAATTCAGAAAAAATTCAATATGGTTAATTGCAGACTGTAATCCAAACATCTTTGATTGTCCAATAGTCAGCTTATGCTTTGAACACTGCCAGAGGTTACAGTGATTTTTGGTGGCAGCAGGGGGCGGGGCAGGGGGTCAGCAATTACTTTTAAAGCCTAGACTTTCTCCCTAAAGTCCTTTGTTAAGAAAACTTTGGGTAAAAACTGATTACAGCCCTGATGATACTCCATGCCTGGGGTCAGTCATTGCCTGTTGCTTCTTCCCTGTGCTCCACAGTCATTCTAAACACAACACACAAGTCAGAGATTTGCCTTTGCTTTAGAAAGGAAGAATCCTTCAAACTTCCCAGAATTTCAATGGTCATAATGGCATCTTTAATAGGGGCAGAGAAACTAGCTAGTTAAGAATATTTGACATGCCAGATTAAATTTCTTTTAAATACAAATCTAAACTGTAGTGAGATATATTATAATAATATTACCTTACTATGGTACAATGACATTGGCAGAGAGGTTTTGTGTTCACTCTCCTCTTTTTAATTTTTATTTAATTGGAGTTCTTTTGGTTATTTTGTCAGTCTGGTCTGTGGTTGAGTGTTGGCTCAACTGAGCTGCTGCAGAGTGTTTACAAGATTCTAAGATTAATAAACAGGGTGATCAATTGTCCTGGTTTGCTCGGGACTGAGGAATTTTCTAGGACATGAGGCTTTCCGTGTGAAAAGTTGGAGTGCCAGGCAAATGGACAAGTTGGTTACCCTATTAAAAACATGAAGCATTGGACGGATGCAGTGGCTCACGCCTGCAATCCCAGCATTTTGGGATGCCAAGGCAGGCGGATCACCTGAGGTCGGGAGTTAGAGACCAGCCTGACCAACATGGAGAAACCCTGTCTCTACTAAAAATACAAAATTAGCCAGGCGTGGTGACACATGCCTTTAATCCCAGCTACTTTGGAGGCTGAAATCACTTGAACCCAGGAGGCAGAGGTTGTGGTGAGCTGAGATTGTGCCATTGCACTGCAGATTGGGCAACAAGAATGAAATTCCATCTCAAAAACAAACAAAAAACAAACAAAAACAACCCATGAAGTATTAAATGATATCTATCTACAGGTTGTGGTGATGATCCTGAGCCAATAATAGAAAGCCTAGTAAAAATAAGTTTTAAACAAATTAAAACTGGTTTTATTCAATTCACTTTCACAATCTTTCTACTTGCTTTTTTCTCCACTTGACATCTGCTTCAGTTGGTGAACTAAACCTTCCAGAAGACCAGAATCATATCAGTACGATTGTTTCAATGAAGATTTTTTTTAAAAGTTTTAAAATTGTGGCAAAATGTACAGTACATAAAATTTATAATTTTGACCATTTGAAAATGCACAGTATGGCAGTGCTGAGTACATTCACATTGCTGTGCGGACAATATCTGGAACTCTTTTTATGGTGCAAAGCTGAACCTCTACACCCATTAAACAACAACTTCCTGGCCGGGCGCCATGGCTCAAGCCTGTAATCCCAGCATTTTGGGAGGCCAAGGTGGGTGGATCACAAGGTCAGGAGTTCATGACCAGTCTGGTCAATATGGTGAAACCCTGTCTCTACTAATAATACAAAAATTAGTCGGGCATGGTGGTGCACACCTGTAGTCCCAGCTACTCAGGAGGCTGATGCAGAATAGCTTGGACCCGGGAGGCGGAGGTTGCAGTGAGCTGAGATTGTGCTACTGCAGTCCAGCCTGGGTGGTAGAGTAAGATTTGTCTTAAATAAAAGAAAAAAAACACAACTTCCCACTCCCCTCCACTGCTTCCCTCTGGGAACCACCATTTTACTTTCTGTCTCTATGAATTTGATGTTAGGTACTTCATATAAGTGAAATAATGCAGTATTTGTCTTTTGTGACTGGATTATTTCACATTTCATGTCTTCAAGTTTCATCCATATCGTATCACGTGTCAGATTTTTTTCTTTCCTTTTGGCTGAATAATAGTCCCATATATATGTATATATAGTGTATGTATAATAGTGTATATCTATGCACGCACACACACACACACATATACACACACATACATATAAACACACACATCCACCATATTTTGTTTATCCATTTATCTACAAATGGACACTTGGTTTATTTCTATCTTTTAGCTATTGTGAATTATACTACTATGAACACAGGTGTACAAATATCTCATTGAGATCTTACCTTTAATTCTTTTGGGTATTTACCTACAAGTGGAATTTCTGGATAGATTTATGCTTCCTAATCTTTAATGCACATACAAATAACCTCAAAACCTTGCGGAGACACAAACTCTTATTTGATAAGAGTAATAACAGAGATTCTGTGTTCGTAAAAAGCACTCAGGTGATGGCCATGAGACTGTGGGGGAGGCTACACTTTGAGAAGCAAGGGCATAGAAAAGAGTAAAGTAGCTTAGAAGTGAAGAGATTCGAGTTATATATGATTCTTCCCTGCCTCTAACTGGTGATATAACCATGGGGTGTCACCTAAACACTCTGGGCCTATTACACTATTTTAAAAGTGAAGGGCTTGGACTAGATGACTTATAAGGCTGTTTTCTTCTGTGGTATTCCTTGATATCACATCTGCCTAGGATAAGTTTTATTTTATTTTATACACTTGCAATAAAATACATGAAAAATAATTCATGTGCTGTAGAACTGGAAGGACGGCTGTGGGTCTGGAGAGCCATGAAAATTAGATCAATAATTATAAATTATCAGACCAATGAGAAAAAAAAGAGCAAATAGACTTGCACAGAAAGTGGAGCCTTCCCCACTCTGTCAGTTCATATTTATGAAGGTATTTATCGATTTCACTCTAGGCTACTGTGGCAGCCATTTCTATTTAAAAGAAGAGGATGCAGAACAATTTTATGGTGAACCATAGGGGAAAAAACTTTCATCTGAACTTCATTAAAAGGAGAGTGCCTGTAGTTACATGTAGTTTCTGATTCAAGGACAAGAAAGGTGAAGGAAAATGAACTAAAGACTAGAGCAGTGTTGTGCTGGTAAGTGCTTCGCAATCAGCTGGGAGGGGGAGACACTGATTTGCACTGTTCGCCAATGTGTAAATCATCCCACACATCTACTTTTCATTGACCAAAACACCACCAATGGGTTAACACAATTTCTGAAATTTTAGCAATCAGCTTTCATAAGCTATTGTAAATCAGCTCTAACACACTACTGAAAAGTAAGTTTTCTGTAACTGCCTTATTGAGATTAGATAGAAAAAGCTTTTCTAATAATTTCATTTTCCCCACTATTGCAGTAGTTATCAATTCTGGCTGAATATTAAAATAATCAGGGTAGCATTTTAAAAACAATAATGACCAGGCTCCATCTCAACTCAACAAAATCAGAATTTTGGGGGGGGTAGAAGCAAATGAAAAAAAACTCCCCCAGGGAGTTTTAATGTGTAGCAAGGCACCCAAAATAACCAGAAAATGAATAGCAAAATAGCAGGAGTAAGTCTTTACTTCCCAATAATAACACTGTATGTAAATGAAATAAATGCTCATTCTACAAGGCCAGTATTACTATGATATCAAAACCAGAAAGAGACACATGAATAAAAGAAAACTACAGGCCAATATCCCTGATGAACATTAATGCAAAACCGCAACAAAATACTGGCAAACTGAATTCAACAACATATTAAAAAGACCATTCATCCAGACCAAATGGGATTTATCCAAGGGCTGCAAGGATTGTGCAACATATGCAAATCAATCAATGTGATACATCATATCAATAGAATGAAGGACAAAAACCATATGATCATTTCAATGATATAGAAAAAGCATTTGATACAATTTAACTTCCCTTTGTGATAAAAACCCTCAAAAAACTGGGTATAGAGGGATACCCAGAAAGAATAGAAAGAACATACCTCAACAAAATAAAAGCCATATACAACAGACCCCAGAGCTAGTATTATACCGAATTAGGAAAAACTGAAAGCCTTTCCTCTAAGATCTGAACCATGACAAGAATGCCCGCATTCACTACTGTTATTCAACATAGTACTGGAAGTTCTAGTTGAGAGCAGACAAGAGAAAGAAATGAAAGGCATCCAAATTGGAAAGGAAGGAGTCAAATTATCCTAGTTTGTAGATGATATGATCTTATATTTGGAAAAAAACTAAAAATTCCACCTAAAAACTACTGGAACATATCAACAAATCCAGTAAAGTTGCTGGATACAAAATCAACATACCACAAATCGGTACCATTTCTATATGCCATCAGTGAACAATCTGAAATAGGAATAAAAAACTTAATCTCTTTTACGATAGCTACAAACAAAACAAAATAACTAGGAATGCACCTGATCAAAGAAGTGAACGATCTCTACAATGAAATCTATAAAACATGGAGGCAAGAAATTGAAGAGGAAATCAACAAAAACGGAAAGATATTTTATGTTTATGGATTGGAAGAATTAATATTGTTAAGATGTTCATACTGCTCAAAGCAATCTACAGATTCAGTGCAAGCCCTATCAAAATCCAAAGACATTCTTCACAGAAATAGAAAAAAAAATTCTAATATTTAAATAGAACTACAAAAGACCCAAAAGAGCCAACGCTTTTCTGAGGAAAAAAAAAGTAACTGGAGGAGTCACATTCCAGACTTCCAGCTACCCTAGAGTTATAGTAGTCAAAACAGCATGGAACTTGCATAATAACAGACACATGTACCAATGGAACAGAAGTAAATCCATACATCTACGGGGAACTCATTTCTAACAAAGGTGCCAAGAACATATGTTAGGAAAAGGATAGTTTCTTCAATAAATGGTGCTGGGAAAGCTGGATATCTTACATGCAGAAGAATAAACCTAGACCACATCTCTTGCCATGCACAAAAATCAAATCAAATTGGATTAAAGACTTAAGTCTAAGATTAAAGACTCAATCTATGAAACTACTAAAATAAAACACTGGGAAACTCTACAAGACACTGGAGTGGTCAGTCTTGAGTAGTACCCCGCAAGTGCAGGCAACCGAAGCAAAAGCAAACAAATGGCATCATATCAAGTTAAAAAGCTTCTGCATAGCAAAGGAAACTATCAACAAAGCGAAGAGAAAACCCACAGAATGAGAGAAAATATTTTCAAACTGCCAATCAGACAAGATTGATATGTAAGAAGCTCAAGCAACTCTATAGGAAAAATATCTAATACTCTGATTAAAAAACGGGCAAGTGATCTGAATAGACAATCCTCAGAAGAAGATACACAAATGTCAAACAGGTGTATGAAAAGGAGCTCAACATCATTGATCATCAGAGAAACGAAAATAAAAACTACAGTGAGATATCATCCCACCCCAGTTAAAATGGCTTTTATCCAGAAGACAGGCAATAACAAAACCAGGCGAGGATGTGGAGAAAAGGGAACCTTAGTGCACTGTTGGTGGAAATGTACAACCCATTAGAGAGAAGAGTTTGGAGGTTCCTTAAATAGCTAAAAATAGAGCTACCATATGATCCAGCAATCCTACTGCTAGGTCTATACCCCCAAAAAGAAAATCATTACATCAAAGAGGTATCCACACTCTCTGTATTTATTGTAGTACTGCTATTCACAATAGCCAAGATTCAGAAGCAATGTGAGTGTCCATCAGCAGATGAATGGATAAAGAAAATGTGGTACATGTAGACAACAGAGTTCTATTCATCCGTAAAAAATGAGATCTGGCCTGGCATGGTGGCTTACACTTGTAATTCCAGCAATTCAGGAGGCTGAGGCGGGAGGATCACTTGAGGTCAGGAGTTCTGTCAAGACCACCTGATCAACATAGTGAAACCCCATCTCTACCAAAAATACAAAAATTAGCCAGGCATGGTGGCACAAGCCTGTAATCCTAGCTACTCAGGAGGCTGAGGCAGGAGAATTGCTTGAGCCCAAGAGGCAGAGGTTGCAGTGAGCAGACATTGTGCCACTGTACGCCAGCCTGGGTGACAGAATGAGACTCCACCTCAATAATAATAATAATAATAATGAGATCTTGTCATTTGCAACAACATGGTTGAAACTGGAGGTCATTACGTTAAATGAAATAAGCCAGGCACAGTAAGACAAATTTTGCATGTTCTCACTTATTTGTGGGAGCTAAAATGTAAAACAATTGAAATCATAAAGATAGAGAGTAGAAGAATGATTACCAGAAGCTGAGAAGGGTTGTGGTTGGGGAAAGTGGGGATGGTTAATGGGTACAGAAATATAGTCATATAGAATAAATAAGATATAGCATTTGACAGCACAATAGGGTAACTACAGTAAATAATTTATTGTACATTTAAAACTAAAATAGTATAATTGGAATTTTTCTACACAAAGAAAAAATTATTGAGCCCATTTATCCTGATGTAATTATTATTCATTGCATGTCTGTATCAAAATATCTCATGTATCCCATAAATATATACATTTGCTATGTACCCACAAATATTTAAAAAATGTTTTTAAATTGTGGTATATTTTTAAATTGTGCTATACACAATGGCATGCTATTCAGCAATAGAAAGGAATAAACTACTGGTACACCCCACAACACAGGTGAATCTAAGAAACATGTTGCACTAAAGAAGCTCGATGCAGAATAGTATACATTGCATGATTCCAGTGATAAATTTTGCCAGATAACTCCATAATCAGTTATTATGATCAAGGAAATGAACATACACCAGATCCTCTAAGTTTCCTTGTGCCCTTTTCTATTTTCTTCCTTATACCACTCCCTGTCCCACCTCTTCTCCTTAGACAATCACTGATATTTCTGCCATAGACTAGTTTGTATTCTCTAGAGTTTCACATGAATGAAATCATACTATATGTAATACTTATTTGGCTTCTTGTAATCATAATAATTATTTAAGATGTATCAATGTTCCACATGTTAATAAATTTGTTTTGTTTTGTTTTAATTTTTGAGACAGGGTCTAGCTCTGTTACCAAGGCTGGACTGCAGTCGTGAGATCGTGGCTTACGGGAGACTTGACCTCCTGGACTGAAGTGATCCTCCCACCTCAGCCTCCCAAGTAGCTGGTACATATCACCATGCCCGGCTAATTTTTTCTTTTCTTTTCTCTCTCTCTCTCTCTCTCTCTCTCTCTCTCTTTCTTTTTTTTTTGTGACAGGGTTTCACCATGTTGCCCAGGCTGTTCTTGAACTCCTGAGCTCAAGTGATCTGCCTATCTTGGCCTCCCAAAGTGCTGGGATTACAGGCGTGAGCCACTGCGCCTGGCCCCGTTTGTTTCTTTGTATACGGAGTAGCATGCTGTTGTATGGGCATAATACCATCACTTATCTATTCACCAGTTTCCTCACACACTTCACTGTTCAACACTCTCAGATGAAGACTCCCAGGACACTCTCTGAAAGTCTCTAAGGTCCTTTTCCCTGTAGCTCTCTCCACGTTAGTACTCTGCTTTGTATACTCCAGACACATTGGCCTCCCCAGAACCCCAGCTTAGGGAGTTTATGAGGCTCCACCCACGTTCCCCAGCCTGTGTTGTAGCCTGGAAATTACAGCCTGGGCGCAGTCACAGGTCTCATTTGATTTGTTTTTCTTTTTCAGAAATCACTGTCCTTGGTTGCCAGATGTTTATTTCCCATTTACTTGAACACCATTGTGCTCTCTCTCTCTTTTCTTCAGGAGGGAGAAAAACTGGTTCCTATTATTTCATTTTGGTTGACAGCAAATGTTCCCTCAGTATGCCTTGGATAAGACTTCTATATTTTCTAAATTCCCAACTGGGTCTCAGTTAAGCATGAAAATGACGAAGTTTTCATCTTTGGGACTCCTCAATATATTACAGTTTGGTTGAAAGTCATGCTGTTATACAAGCCCCCATTCTGGTTTACATATCGGTGAAAGCATCAATATCTAGAAGCTCTGTGATGTGACTCATCATATACTGTTCATAAAAGAGTATGCTTTCTGCTTTTTGTCCAGTACACCCCCACACAGAGGTATGGTATACTCAAACAACACTGGAGTCACAGGTTCTAGTCCCAGTGCTGCCTTTAGTATACATTTTGACCTCAGACAATTTTCTTTGCCTTTCTCAGCCTCAAAGTTCCTATTTATAAAATGGTTTGTGGTGAATAGAGTAATGACCTTTAATTTCCCTTCCAGAACTCAGATCCTTTATTTCTAGTTTGTGTCACGTCTCAATCATTTCAATGTTGCTTGTGAAGGCTACAGAGTGATTCAATCCACCTTTGCTTCCTCTACTCTCTTTTGCTATCTTCAAGGAATTGTGGTTTATGGTAGATTTTACCTTCATGGTCCTCCAGGGACAGAAATAGGAGAGGCCGGAGTTAGTAGAAACCATCTCTTTTATGGCCTGCTTCATTGAGAATGACTGACTCTCCATTTGTCTTTGTTAAAAAAGCCAATCAGCAGGCTTAGGACCCTGGGCTCTTTCACATTCTTTCTTGGCTGATCAGTGATTCATAGAGTCCATTAAAATGCCTGGATGACCAAGAGCTCAATTTTCCCAGATGAAGCCCACTTGGCAGAAAAGAGGCTATTTCTCCCATAGCAACCAGTAAAGAGTCAGCATTTGTGGCCTTCAGGAAGTACATCTTGGCACACTGTATTAACCTCTCCAGCACTGCCTGGTGGCCCTGGTCCAGCAGACAGCCAGCCAGCATTCAGGGTGCATGATTGCTTAGGCGTTGATGAATGACCAGGCTGACGGTGCAGATTCGTTTAGCAGAGGGGCTTATTACTTTAAGCTCTTTAGAGAACATGTATAAGATATTTATTGTGAGACATTTTCCACAAGGTGGAAGTTTAGGTGATTATATGCTTCTCCATTCTAATATATAGTTAGAAGTATAGGGAGGTAATTTGCAAAATATGCAGGTTATTAATTTATATCAGTGAGGTTTTAAGGTTTTTCAAGTTTCTAAACAGCGAATCTGAAGGCTATTAAATGGGCTTCATAATGGGTCTATCTCACTATAAACTCAGGAATGTGAATGGACTTTGTAACTTAAAAGGTTCCTGTGTAAATGTTAGTATTATTGTCCACTTTCCTGATTTTCTGTATTTTCTAGCTTCTGATTCTGCTAAGGAAAAATGTTCTTTTAAATGTGTTTCTCAGTTGCCCACTGCCTGACCCAATTCCATTCTTGGTGTTGATATTCTCTCTTACGCCTACATTTCCATTCCTGTCAGCTCAGGGATTCAGCACCAGCCTCTCATTTCTTCCTTTCTCCTGTCTCCATGCTGACAACTCTATTCACCTGTAGAGAATGGCTTCTGAGAGCTCTCTACTTCTCTGTTGCCCTCAGTTGTTCCTGGGTACCAGAACATCTAGTTCAGATCTGTCGTTGCTGACATGTTACAGGTCAGTTCTGACAATGACAACAACAGCCTGAGCATGGGGCAGGGACCAGATCAATGTGTTCATTCCCTCCAAATCTCAAAACAACACTGTGAGGTACACACTTATTATAGCCACTGCATAAACCAGGAAACAAAAACTCAGAAGTTACATAACTTCCTTCAGAAGAAAAAAGTAAGTAGCAGAGCCAGAATTCTATCCCAAATCCATTAGTCTCCAGAGTTTACTGGATTTTTATAACATCAAAATATTTCTCTTGGAGGTTTACGCTTTGTATGTCGCAAGTTACTAACCAAATAACCACACTGGGTGAATAAGAGTAGGCTGGAAAGAGGGGAGAAAGAATCGTGACCTAGAATTATTTCCACTATGAAGGTAAACCTACTTTCTGAGCACAGAGAGGCAGCCCCAAGGAGGATTTTTCTGTGTAGTTAATAAAGATAGGCTGGAATTACTTCACTGATTTTCAATGCAGTTCTCACTCATTTAAAGCTAAAATTAATGTTACCAGCTTCTGTAAGGTAGATGCTGTAGTGGATACTTTCATATACAACGCAGCTTATAATCAAAGTATTACAAAGATACATATACACAATTAGATTACAAGATTGGTGGATATGGGACACTCAATATCCTTCAATAAGGAATAATATTTCAATCATGATTTAGCAGAAGGCACAGGAGGATTTGAATTACAAATTTTAAAAACAGAGGGATGTTTTCATAATGAAAATAAAATTCTTCAAGAAGCTTGGTCCATGCATTTAAACATTGTGACCTTAGGATGACATACTATTTCCTATTCAATAATTCAAGTAGACCTTAACCTCCTGTCTAGAGTTTGCATATATGACGTGTCTCAGAAATACACTGTTGGCAGCTACAGCAAGGACAATGATAATGAAATTTACATAGTTATATTTAAATGGCACCTTTCACAAAGGCATTTTTGTTTTCCTAGAAGGGTGATTACTCAGACTATTTTGGGATAGGTCAAACTCTCTTGACAACAGCGTTTTCAAAGGTGAGCCCCTCAGTGGGAAAGTTTACCAATACAACTGTGAGTTTCTGTTTGACATCAATTTGACATGTTGCAACCTTCATTCCTAACTCCATAGGACAAAACTTTCTGGGGGAAGATAAATTGTTTTTTGAATAACATAAGGATGCTTACTTATTTAAAAGGCGCACAGTATCTAATAACATAGAGTATTTGAGTTTTCGGATCCTATGATTCAATAGGCATTTTCCAGATGATTGTCGATAACATTCAAGGAGCTCTTTTCTACTTCTTTCTGAATACATAAATGTTTTGTATTTTGTTACCTAATGTCTTGCTTTATCCTTGGATATAGATCACAAATATATTTTTCTTTAATCCTTAACCTACTAGCTTCTTATTTAATGAAGCCCAGTTCCAAACACATTTTCAGAGGTTTTAAATTCTCCAAATGAGATTTTCAGAAAATTCTAGCCTCTCCAATAACTCCACCAACTTCTTCAACGCCACTCCACATGGTCTTATAATTCTAGTAAAAACACTATCTTTGCCATGTAAATTCAGCATCAAGACTAAGACTAAAAAGCCACTTGGTTATGATATAAATTCTGGAGCTTTTCCCAGTTAGTCATCTCAGACACATTTATGCTTTTGAAAAGCTTATTTACATTAACTTATTAACAATTTACACTTCATTTGTAATCAGAATGTCTGGAGATGGAAGCAGTTACATAATGTCCAAAGTAATAAGGCAGAAACTTCAAATCATCATCATGTATACCTTACCCTGATTCTGAGCCCTCCACAGCTGACAGCAATCTAGCTTTCAAGTAACCTCTCCCATGTTTCCACATACTTCACACTCCAGTCATAAAAGATTAATTCCTCATTCCACACTCACAGCGTATGCCTCTGACCTCTTGGCCTTTGCCATTTTTGTTCCTTCCGACTATAACATCATTTTGTGTCCATCCTCCATTCGTAACTGTTGAATTGTTATTTTAAGGCCTACTTCCAAATCTACACCAAATAATCCCCATTCCTCAATCACACTCGGATGAAATTATGTGCCCCCTTCCTTGGCTTTCTAAGGCCATTTCTACTTCTTGTTTGGAACTTAATAAATTAATTTTTATTGGGACTGAAGTTAACATAATTTATTGCAGAGTATTCCTGTCTATTACCAGATAGCAAGTTCACTGAGGGCAAACAGACTTCTCTGATCATCTCTTTATCCCACCCAGGCCCTGGTAGAGGCCCGTTGAACTGATTTGAATTGATGATACAACTCATAGTGTAATCAAAGTCCACAAGAAGTATTTGTAGATAATAGCACAGAAGTATCCTATAAGAGTCCAGGAGGTAACTCTTGGTCTGTTAGATGCTTTTCTTTTTTAAACCACAACATCTGTAAAGTCAGATTCTCTTATTTGAAAATTTCACAGTAAATATGAAAATTAGGTAATCCAAATTGGCCTGTCATTGAAAAGGTTATTTCTGAGAAGAAAATCCTTATTATAATTAGTCCTTAGCTTTATTTTTAAGGTTATTACCTTCTTCCCTTCTTCTGATTTGCTCTTTCTTTTTTTTTTTTTTTTTTGAGATGGAGTTTCGCTCTTGTTACCCAGGCTGGGGTGCAATGGCGCGATCTCAGCTCACTGCAGCCTCCACCTCCAGGGTTCAAGCAATTCTCCTGCCTCAGCCTCCCGAGTAGCTGGGACTACAGGCACTTGCCACCATGCCCAGCTAATTTTCGTATTTTTTAGTGGAGACGGGGTTTCACCATGTTGACCAGGATGGTCAATCTCTTGACCTCGTGATCCACCCGCCTTGGCCTCCCAAAGTGCTGGGATTATAGGCGTCAGCCACCACGCCCGGCCGTGCTCTTTCTTTAATTTGGAATATTCTTTAACTATTAAGAACACTTACAGTATTAGCTCTACCAGACTTGCATAGATGGATGCCTTTCATTGGCAACACCACCCCTTACCCCAGCTAGGGCTTAAAGGGCTATGAATTTGTTATCATCCTTCCTCTAGGCGAGGCTGTGGTTTGTGGTAGGCTGAGTAAATTGTCAAAAATGTTTATTTTTCACTCTCCTTTTCATATTCTTTAACTGTATTTAGTCATCACTCCCTGAGATTCTTCTTTAATTCTCTTGGATCTTTCTTCTAATTAGTGGTTCTCAACTGGGAATAATTTTGCCTGAATTTTATCAATGCCAGGATTCTGCTCCAGTCTCTCCTTTCTTCCTCTACTTTTCATTCACTTTGATAATACCATCCGCCTACCCACTAGACAGGTGGCTTCTGTGACCTCTCCACTCTGGCTATTCTCAAGCTATATCTGAAGACAGTTTTTATTGTCATAATAAGGGGATGCTGTTATTGGCATCTCATAGGTAGCGTCCAGAGAAGGGATGCTGCTAATTTTACAATGCTCCACAACAACGCATTACTGAGTCTCAAATGGCAATAGTAGTGCTCTAGCTGTAGATGAGATGATGAGAGGAAACATTTGGTCATTCTCTGTATGTGACTATTAGTGTTGGTCTCTCTGCACAGTTGCTGGATGTCCTTCAGCACCCTCTTATAATTCCTACCTAAAAGTTAAGGCTTTGGGTATATTCTTAGTACTTTTGTTTTTAAAAAATTAATTAACTCATTTTAAGTTCAGGTGTACATGTGCAAGTGTGTTATATAGGTAAACTTGTGTTATGGGGATTTTTTGTACAGATTATTTTGTCACCCAGGTATTAAGTCTAGTACCTGTTAATTAGTCTTCCTGATCTCTCTGTCTTTTCACCCTCCACCATCTGATAGGCCCTGATGTGTGTTTTTCCCCTCTGTGTGTCCATGTGTTCTCATCATTTAGCTCCCACTCATAAGTGAGAACATGCGGTGTTTGGTTTTCCGTTCCTGTGTTAGTTTGCTAAGGATAATAGCCTTCAGCTCCATTCATGTTCCTGTAGTGGACATGACTTCATGCTTTTTAATGACTGCATAGTATTCCATAGTTTACGATATAGTATGGCTCTGTGTCCCTACCCAAATTTCACCTTAAATTGTAATAATCCCCACATGCCAAAGGTGGGACCAGGTGGAGGTAATTGAATAATGGGAGTAGTTCCCCCATGCTAGTCTCATAACGGTGAGTAAGTTTCATGAGATCTGATGGTTTTTTAAGCATCTGGTATTTCCCCTCCTTGCACTTCTCCTTCCTGCCACCACGTGAACAAGATGCCTTACTTCCCCTTCTGCCATGTTGGTAAATTTTCTGATGCTTCCCCAGTCATGCTGAATTATGATTAAACCTCTTTCCTTTATAAATCACCCAGTCTCAGGTATGTCTTTATTAGCAGAGTGAGAACGAACTAATACAAATACAATAAATTGGTACTGAGGTAGTGGGGCACTGCTGTAAAGATACTTGAAAATGTGGAAGTGACTTGGGAACTAGTTAACAGGCAGAGGTTGAAACAGTTTGGAGAGATGAGAAGAAGATAGGAAGATGTGGGAACGTTTGGAACTTTCTAGAGATTTGTTAAATAGGTTTGAGAAAAATGCTGATAGTGATACGGACAATGAAGTCCAGGCTGATGTGTTCTTAGACAGAGATGAGGAACTTACTGGGAATTGGAATAAAGGTGATACTTACTCTGCTTTAGCAAAGAGACTGATGGCATTTTGCCTCTGGCCTTGAGATCTGTGGAACTTTGAACTTGAGAGAGATGATTTAGGGTACCTGGCAAAAGAAATTTCTAAGCAGCAAAGCATTCATGAGGTGACTTGGGTGTCCTTAAAAGCATTACGTTTTATGCATTCACAAAGAGAGAGTTTGAAATTCCTCAAGGATCTGGAAATAGAAATTCCATTTGACCCAGCAATCTCATTACTAGGTATATATCCAAAGGATTATAAATCGTTCTATTATAAGGACACATGCACACGAATGTTCACTGCAGCACTGTTTACAATAGCAAAGACTTGAAACCAACCTAAATGCCCATCGGTGATAGACTGGACAGGGAAAATGTGGCACATATACACCATGGAATACTATGCAGCCATCAAAAACGATGATTTTGTGTCCTTTGTAGGGACATGGATGAACCTGGAAACCATCATTCTCAGCAAACTGACAAAAGAACAGAAAATCAAACACCACATGTTCTCACTCATAGGCGGGTGTTGAACAATGAGAACAGATGGACACAGGGAGGGGAGCATCACACACTGGGACCTGTTGGGGTGAACTAGGGGAGGGACAGCAGGGAGTGGGGAGTTGGGGAGGGATAACATGGGGAGAAATGTCAGATATAGGCGATGGGGAGGAAGGCAGCAAACCACATTGCCATGTATGTACCTATGCAACAATCTTGCATGTTCTTCACATGTATCCCAAAACCTAAAATGCAATCAATATATATGGGAAAAAGAGTATAAAAGTTTGGAAAATTTACAGCCTGACAATGCAATAGAAAAAGAAAACCCATTTTCTAAGGAGAAATTAAAGTGGCTCCAGATTTGCATAAGTAATGAGGAGCCAAATGTTAATCGGCAAGGTAATGGGGAACTGTCTCAAGGGCATGTCAGAGGTCTTCATGGCAGCCCCTCTCATCACAGGCCCAGAGAACTAGGAGGAAGAAATGGTTTTGTGGGCCAGGTCCAGGGCCTTGCTGCTTTGTGCAGTCTTGGGACTTGGTGCCCTGCATTCTAGCCATGGCTAAACGGGGCCAACATACAGCTCAGGCTGTTGCTTGAGAGGGTGAAAGCCCTAAGCTTTAGCAGCTTACATTAGTGTTGGGCCTGCAGATGCACAGAAGTCAGAAATTGAGGTTTAGGAACCTCCATCTAGATTTGAGAGGATGTATGGAAATGCCTGGATATCCAGGCAGATGTTTGCTGCAGGAGTGGGGTCCTCATAAAGAACCTCTGCAGGGCAGTGTGGAGAGGAGGTGTGGTGTTGGAGCCCCCATGCAGAGTCCCCACTGGGGCACTGCCTACTGGAGCTGTGAGAAGAAGACCACTGTCCTCCAGACCCCAGAATGGTAGATCCACCAACAACTTACATTGTGTGCCTGAAAAAGCTGCAATCACTCAATGCCAGCCCATGAAAGCAGCTGGGAGGAAGGCTATACCCTGCAAAGCCACAGGGTTGGAGCTGCCCAAGGCCATGGGAACCTACTTTTTGCATTAGCATGACCTGGAGGTGAGACATAGAGTCAAAGATATCATTTTAGAGCTTTAAGTTTTAATGACTGCCCTGTTGGATTTCAAACCTGCTTGGGGCCTGTAGCCCCTTTGTTTTGGCCAATTTCTCCCATTTGGAATGGGTATGTTTACTCAGTGTCTGCACACCCATTGTATTTAGGAAGTAAATAACTTGCTTTTGATTTTACAGGCTCATAGGTGGAAGGCATTTGCCTTTTCTCAGATGAGACTTTGGAGTTGAACTTTTGGGTTAATGTTGAAATGAATTAAGTCTTTGGGGAACCATTGGAAGGGCATGATTGTGTTTTGAAATGTGAGGACATGAGATGTTGGAGGGGTCAGGGATAGAATGAATGGTTTGGCTCTGTGTCTCCATCCAAGTCTCACCTTGAAATATAATAATCCTCACATGTCAAGGGCAGTACCAGGTGGAGGTAATTGAATCACGGGGATGGTTTCCCTCATGCTGTACTCATGATAATGAGTGAGTCTCATGAGATCCGATGGTTTTATAAGCATATGGCATTTCCCCTGCTTGCACTTCTCCTTCCTGCCACCTTAGAAAGAAGGTGCCTTGTTTCCCCTTTGCCTTCTACCATGTTAGTAAATTTCCTGAGGCCTTCCCACCCATGCTGAACTGTGAGTCAATTAAACCTCTTTGCTTTATAAATTACACAGTCTCAGGTATATCTTTACAAGCTGCATGTCTTTACAAACTGCATGAGAATGGTCTAATACAGTGTATATGTACCACATGTTTTCATCCAGTCTCCCATTGTTGGGCAGTTAGGTTGATTCCACGTCTTTGTTATTGTAAATAGTTCTGCAATGAACATGCGTGTACATGTGTCTTTATAATAGAAAAATTTATTTTTCTTCGGATATGTACCCAGTAATGGGATTGCTGGATGAAATGGCATTTCTGTCTTTAGGTCTCTGAGAGATTACCACACTGCTTTCCACAATGGTTGAACTAATTTACAATTTCATTAACAGTGTATAAGTGTTTCTTTTTTCTCTGCAACCTTGCCAACATCTGTTATTTTTTGGCTTTTTAATATACAGCCATTCTGACTGGTGTGAGATGGTATCTCATTGTGGTTTTGAGTTGCATTTCTCTAATGATCAGAGATGAGCTATTGTCATATAATTGTTGGTGACATGTATGTCTTCTTTTAAAAAGTGTCTATTCATGTCCTTTGCCCACTTTTTAATGGGGTTGTTTTTCTTTTGTCTCTTGTTTAATTTTAAGTTCTTTATAGATGTTAGATATTAGACCTTTGTTAGATCCATAGTTTACAAATATATTTTCCCATTCTGTAGGTTGTCTATTTACTCTGATGATAGTTTCTATTGCTGTGCAGGAGCTTTTTAGTTTAATTAGATCCCATTTCTCAATCTTTGCTTTTGTTGCTATTGCTTTTGGCATTTTCGTCATGAAATTTTTGCCTGTTCCTATATCCAGAATGGTATTGCCTAGGTTGTCTTCCAGAGTTTTTAAAGTTTTGGGTTTTAAGTTTTTAAGCCATCTTGAGTTAATTTTTGTATATGGCTTAAGGAAGGGGCCCAGTTTCAATTTTCTGCATATTGGTTAGCCAGTTACCCTGGAACCATTTATTCAATAGGGAATACCTTTCCCGTTGCTTGTTTTTGTCAAGTTTGTTGAAGGTAAGATAGTTGTAGGTATGTGGACTTATTTCTTAGTTTTCTCTATGTTGGCCAGGATGGTCTCGATCTCTTGACCTCGTGATCCACCCACCTCGGCCTCCCAAAGTGCTGGGTTTACAGGCTTGAGCCACCGCACCTGGCCCTTGTGAAGTATCTTACTGGGGTTCTAGGCATTTCCTGAATTTGTTCAGGATCTCCATCCTTTGTGGTCCTTAAACTTAGACTTTTGTACTCATAGACCTAACAGTCTTTTAAAAATCTCTGTCTAGCTTCTCAAGTGCCTCTTTGAGAATCAAACATTACTTAGAGAAAAAATAAGCAACAAGTGTTATGATTCAATCACGTTGCATATATATGTCCACTGTTAATCAACATGATCGTTTTGCTCATTATAGTCTTTCAAGGACTTAGGTTAATAGGGGCTTCATTTTATCACATGTTTCCATGGCCTTTTATAGTAGAAAGGGAGTATGGCAAATTCTGAGCTGGCTTTAAAACTTGAACCTAGAAATGACAACCATCACTTTTGTTTTCCTTTTTCTGGGCAAAAGCAAGTCATAAGGATGAGAATTACAATTTTAGTATATTCCTGTAAGATGTACAGAGCTGGAAGTTACTGGTGAACAGCACACAGTGAAAACTAGAGTAAAATATACTACAACTGCTTTATCCTGTTCCCATACATTAAAAAAAAGTTTACTGACTTTTTTCTTTGTGCTATTCAAACACATTGCAACAAATATCCTTGTGAACATGTGCCAAATTTCTCTAAAATACTTATTAGATATCAAATTGCCAGATGATAATAAATTCCTAATTGCAAAATTAGGAATTTATTATCATAATTAGATGTTGCCAAATTAAAATTGTTTTCTAAAATTGTATTGGTTTATATCCTAACCAGCCATGTTTAGAGTTCCTATTTCTCCATGTTTTCACTAAAATTTTATGTTATAAAATATATTAACTTTCTAATAAGATAGGTTATCACATGCTATCTTATTTTTATTTTCATTTTCCTGATTACTAGTAGGTCAAGCATCTTTTCTTAAATATGCTGATCATTTAAGTTTTCTCTTTTGTGAATTTTATGTTCTATGCATAATAGCTGTCTGGATTTTTTATATTAAAACAATCTTTTTATGGTGCAATTTGGGTATTTCTTCAGATCTCTCTTCTGGTACACTAACTTATTTCTTAATCTGTGTTTAAAGTATGAAAATTTTAAGTATTCAATTACTTTTTATTAGTTTTAGAAGCTTTTTAAAATTTCTAATTTTTTGCAATAGCCTATTATTTTATTATTGCTTATGGTTCTTCAGTTAGCTTTTAAGTAATTTAAAGCATACATATTCTATAGTCTTTCCCTCATTTTTCTATTACATCAAAGTCTTAGCTGGGTGTGGTGGCTCACACCAGTAATCCCAGCACTTTGGGAGGTCGAGGTGGGTAGATTACAGGGTCAAGAGATAAAGACCATCTTGGCCAACATGGTGAAACCCCATCTCTACTAAAAATACAAAAATTAGCCAGGTGTGGTGGTGCACACCTGTAGTCCCAGCGACCCAGGAGGCTGAGAGAGGAGAATCCCTTGAACCCAGGAAGTGGAGGTTTGCAGTGAGCTGAAATCTCACCACAGCACTCCAGCCTGGTGACAGAGTGAGACTCCATCTCAAAAACAAAAACAAAACAAACTGTTACAAAGTCTTGTTTGTGCTAATTCTGTCTTTCATGGTAAGCAGTTTTCTCTTGCATTAAAAAAATATTGCAAGCTCTTCTTCTGTAGAGTATTTTTGTTGTTGCTGTTGTTTTTTTGTTTGAGTTTGAATTTGCTTCACTAGGCTCTACAGGGTTTTTGTTTGTCCTGGTCCATATTTTATGTTACTCTTTTATTAATAGCTTGGAGATTCACACACCACACAGGTAGTATGGATTGGGACTCCATATACATACCTAACTAATAAGTTCTGACTAGTCATAGGAGATCTTTTCCTTTCACAGCTTCAAACATAGTTGAGCTTACTTACTGCTTCCTGGAATAGTGCATGTAGATTTTTCAGTTCTCATTTCACTGAGAAGGAAGCCACCTACAGTGCTCTCTCAATTGGCTCTTAATTTCAGCTCACTATCTTATGTAAGTCATGTTGCTTTCTCTACAATAAGCATTAAAAACCTAGTCCCAGTCAATAACAACTTAAATTGAGATTTCACTGGTAGTTACAGCTCACAAACTGACCTCTGATTATGTTGAACTTCGCCTGAGTCTTGTGCTCTGGGAAAATAGCAATGATTAAGAAATCCCCATCCTTTTATTTTCTGAGAAATGAGTATGCACAAAGGACATCCCATATTTTCAGCTCTCCCATATTTCAAGATGAGACCCACCTCTACCTTTTCTCAAGGACTCAGATAAGACCCTTCTTCATCTTCCCTCATGATTCTTATAAGACTTGTGGATAATTTCCTTGTTAACCTGCCACTTCCTATGTCCCCTTTATTTTCTTTTTTATGTTCCTTACTGTGAATGCTCTCTCAATTGCAATAGCCTGAATAAAACCTTCTCCTTAACTTTCTGGTAAATTTTGTCTTTAATACTTTGGTGCTGAAGTTCCAGAAGGGATGGGACTTCATCATCAGATCCCTGTTAACTCCATCCCCATAATTGGGCCCCTCAGTGAGCTTTGTGCTCTGTGCCCTTGATCTGGTGACCAATGGTGTTCATGATTCCTGGTCCTGTGTTCTGGGTTATTGTTTATTGGTAGGATGATAAAGATTTGATTTTGATTATATTTGAGTATGCACTTGATTTCTGGTGCTGCTCTTTTTTACTTGATGGTCTGAACTTTTGGTGATTTCTATAAATTGATTCATGGTTTATGAAGATCTTATTTTTATTGAGTAAAGGACAATAAAATATTAATAGAAGAGTGTTAACCTCTTTTGTTTTTCTATTTTGAACTCAAATCAATCAAGAATTTATACCCATTCAGAGAGTAGAGCTCTTTGATATGAAATGGTGACTTTTTATTGATATATTTTCAAGGTACATGTGATAATTTAATACATTCCTGTGATCTGTAAAGATCAAATCAGTGTAGCTGGCATATTCATCACCTCAAATATTTGTCTTTTGTTTGTGTTAAGAAGCATTTTAATTATTCCCTTCTATCTCTTTTGAAATATACAATAGATTATTGCAAACTATAGTCACCCTACTTATCTATCAAAAACTAGGTCTTAGGCCAGGGATGGTGGCTCATGCCTATAATCCAAGCACTTTGGGAGGTCAAGGTGGGTGGATCACTTGAGGCCAAGAGATCCAGACCAACCTGGCCAACGAGGTAAAACCTCATCTCTACTAAAAATGCAAAAATTAGCTGGACGTGGTGGCATGAGCCTGTAATCTCAGTTACTTGGGAGGCTGAGGCAGGAGAATTGCTTGAACCTGTAGATGGAGGTTGATCTCAGTGAG
The DNA here is from genome assembly GCF_009761245.1 of Sapajus apella. Lineage (NCBI taxonomy): Eukaryota > Metazoa > Chordata > Mammalia > Primates > Cebidae > Sapajus > Sapajus apella. Next base: position 8,721,309 of record NW_022436978.1, on the reverse strand, counting down.
CTGAGATCATGCCACTGCCACTGCACTCCAGCCTGGGCAAGAGAGCAAAACTCCGTCTCAAACAACAACAACAACAAACTAGGTCATAATTCTCTTATTAAATGTATATTTGTATCAACCAATCAATCTCTCTGTTTCCCTTTCTCTATACTCTTCCCAACCTTCGGTAAACACCAGTCTATTTTCTATCTTCCTCAGATACATTTTGTTAGCTTCCAAAAATAAGTGAGAACATGTGATACTTAGCTTTCTGTGCTTGGCTTATTTCACTTAACCTAATAATCTCCATCCATGTTGCTGCAAATGACAAGTTTTCACTGCTTTTTATGGCTGAATAATATTCCATTGTGTATATATACACCACATTTTCTTTATCCATTCATCTGTTAATAGACCCTTTGGTTGATTCCATATTTTAGCTATTGTGAATAGTGTTGCAATAAACATGGGAGTGCAGATATCTCTTCAATATATTGATTTTCTTTCTTTAATTATATAACCAGTAGCGGAATTGCTGGATCATATGGCAGTTCTATTTTTAGTGTTTTGAGGAAACTCTATACGGTTTTCCATAGAGGCTGTATTAATTTACATTCCCATCAACAGTGTACTAGTGTTCCCCTTTCTCCACATCCTCACCAGCATACATTATTCCCTGTCTTTTTCATAAAAGCCATGAAATGATGAGTATTTTAAATTAGTCTTTTTTCTTGATCCAAGGCTACAATTTTAGAATTGAAGCTATATGCGCTCAATCTGAGTCTGTCTGCATGTTTATATGACAAGTTCAGGAGTTCCCATGCCTCTCTCATTGTATGTGCAGTAATTTTCCTTATCTGGATTGTATTAATAAATTGGATTACAGCATCTCTTAAAAGAGCTCTGTGTTAATTGGCTTAGATATTAAGTGCTTATATAAACTGAATACACCTAGAATTCCTAGATATTAAGGAAATTAAATTTCTAGTAAAATGTGCTAAAATTGTTTTATAGAAACTAACACAAATGTTTTAACAAGTTCACATAATTTTGGGAAAGTTTGTGAAATAAAATCAGTTTAACATTTTTATTTAATTTTTAAAACACCATATCTCCTCTCATTTGTAAGTGTTAAATATAGTATATACATAGCTTTTATTCTACTTCCTATGCTTTTCTTAAACTTACTCTTGTTTACTGGTCTAATAAGCTAGCATCACTTCTACCTAATGTATAAATTAGGTAAAATGTAAACTAGTGTTTATCAAATTGAATCATTATTCTGAGAAACTTTATTTCAAGGGTAATTAGGTTTTATAGTATATAGCTTGAAGACAATTTCCAAGCTCTTTAGGTAATTTAAAATCTTGGACTGAAACTAAATTGAGCTAATTAATTGATATTCATTAGATAAGTAGATTATTTGTGAGTAAGACAGAATATGGAAACATTAATTCTTAAATGGAATTTTAAGCTTATATTTCTGCTTCTTATTTTTATATAACACAAATAGGCTATATATATTTTAATCTGTTATTAAAAGTATTTATTTTGCCATTCTGAGAAATTGTTCTATAAAAGATATGTATAATTATAGGAGAGTAACAGAAGGTTCATGAAAAGATAATTTTTTTGTGGTCAGAACTAAGGTTTGATGGGTTTATTTATAAGATTTTAAAAAAGAGATTTGATATCAAATATTACATTGATGCAATGATACAATTTTTTTTCTTCTCTTTTTCAGCAAACTTTTCCACTAGTGTAGTGTTCTGTTCTTACTAAGAGGTTGTAAAAGGTTATTCTTCATCCCTTTTTAAACTGCCTATATACCAAAGATTCTGTATCTTGCCACAATAACCGCTATAATTTATGTTTAATTTATGATGTCCTTATTTTAAAAAAATGAAAAAAATTACTTATTAAAAAATTAAGATTTTTTACAATCATGTTATCTCCTGTGTTTACTTTCAAAATTGTTTATTGTAGCTTGGTTTAATAGGTTGCTAAGTATCATTTCTCAGTAACCCATGCTCCTATCTTAATCAAGTTTAAATTTCCTGATAATTTCAATATTTTGCCCTTAAAATTGAAATCCAACTAATATCTTTTTCATCTAAAACACCTAAATCTTTAATATTTCCTAGAAGGCACCTGGAAAATCACAAAGGATTTATTCTTTCTTTTTATAAAAGGAAAGGTGCTCTAAATAATTAGATTTATTTGACATGTTATTATTGATGAGTTGCAAGAAGCTTTTAAATCAGGAGAGAGGTTTAGCCCTCTCTGGATTACAGTTGTATGAAAAAATGTTATTCATGTGAATATTTTAGAAATTCTATGTTGCATGAGAAGTTCTTGAAGATTTGTCAATGCCTTCAGTCCGTGGTCTATTTCTTTTCATCAGAGTTCTGGGGTTGCTTTCCTTGATGTCAACCTACCGCAATGTAGTATTATCAGTCATAACTTCAATTGCTTTTTAAAGTATTGACCGGATTGCACTTTTACTCCTTTCATTTGAATCTAGCCAGGACAGTAGTTTTCAACTGTGAATTCACCAACTTCCCTATGTAATTTTATCAAGATAGATGCTTAGGACCTACTCTAGACTTGAAGTTGTTGACATTTTCTTGATATGTTCTAACTATATGCTTGGTATATCCATGATATAACTCAGGATTATTATATACCTGAAGATATATTACTTTGTGAAATATTATATTCATTCATTTTTGTGAGTTAGATGTAACATTCACTCTTCTTTGAAAATATGGTTAATAATTATGTTTATAGACATTTTGCCTAATCTTTGGGCTTGATTTTATTATCTTCTTTTGTATGAAATGGAAACAAACAACTTTGCCAGTTACATTATTCTTGTGATGAACATTCACCAGATGTTTCACTTTTGAAACTTATCAATAATAAGCTAACTCTAACCATTTTGTCTGTTGTTAACTATAGACAGTTCTTGTTTTACTCTGATCCTTTCCTGAAAATACTTGCAACCAGCTATAGGCCAGAAAGCTTTGTCCTCAATAAAGAGGGACTGTCTCAGAGTCTCATGCAAAAGGACTATGTCAAGCATTTTGGAGCCCATCCTTCTTAAGGAACTTTGAGAACACACTGGTAGACGTGTTCTAAAAAACATGACTCATGTTTTTTAGAACTTTAACTGAGAAACAAGTGGGTTCATGAGACTGCCAACCCAAGATGAAGCAGAACAATAATTACATTATACCTCAATAAAGTAATGAAAAATGACTGTGATTTTTGCTTGGTATAGTGTTCATATGTTAATGTTCTGTTTTCTGGATATAGAAGGAATTCTCTTTTCTCATAAAGTAAAATTGATAAAAATTAAGTACATTATACTTTTGTAAATGGAAAAGAAACATTTGTAAATGTTATCTTTTCTCCCAGCTTGATCTCTCTAGAATTTGAAAGCTCATTTATTTTTTCACAGCCATTTAGTTATTTGCATATGTTCCATAAAGGAAACTTTATTGTTAGCAGACATGATTGGAGACTTTCATTTTGTAACCAAAATCTTGCCAGGAATATCATATTTGAGAATGATGTTCATTTCATCTGACATAAGCAGATACCTTTAAGAAACTAAGGTCAACACTATGGACTCAATGCTCACAAAGCCCTTGAGAAAATTGACCTATTACTTGATTCACGAAGTTCCCAGACTTAAACGTGAGTAAGAAAGGTACTTCCAGCATGGCCTAAGACTCTTAAAATACTTTAAGGACTTCATGAAGAGAGGAATTTCATATCCTAGGTGAAATCTGATGGTGAGGTATTGACTTGACTTTCTAGTATCAAGGGGCTTCTGTGCTTTTGAAATTCCAATCTGATATTCCTTTATGAAAACTTCCAGCAAAGCAAACTTAAGAAGACCTATGTAGTAAATTACCATTCTTGCTGCCTCTATGTAAATAATGAAGCCAAATAAAATTAGAACAGTCTTATTTTGTGATAAAGAATAATATCTTTTCTCCACATTATTTTTGAGCAAAAGGGATGTGGCTGTAGAAAGAAATTTTGTATTGCAATGAATAGTTTTTGTCTATAGCATTGACTATAGTATAATTCGGCAGCTAGTTAAATTCTGGCACTATTCACTGTCTTTGAGCTATTTTGCACGTTTTTTGAAATTGTAGTAACTGACGGATAAGTAAACTATCTTGTCATTTTATCTGAAAAAAATTTATCCTCCCTCCCACACTGCGAAAAAAAGTTTTTATCTTACATAAAAATTGGAATGGATCTTATTACCTTGCTAAAATTGTTAATCCTCACCAAATTTTCAATTCTTCCAGTTTCCTTCAATGTCTGATATGAATACTTGATTATGCACCATTCTCCCAACATTTCCAATTTCTCTCTTTTGACTCAGTGGGGACACTGGGGACAAGAGCTAAAATCTGGCTGCCCAGATTCCTCCTGAGACTCTAAGTTGCCTTGTAGCCAGCCAGCTCTTTTCTCCAGGATCTGAAGAATCCCTGTGAGCTGAAGCCTGATGACTTGATGCAAACCTCACTATTGACACAGACCATGTATGGGCTATGAGCATCCCTGAACAAGCCACTATCTTGGCCATGAAGGAAGTCTAGTGAAATGGTTGGGTCATGCATGCTGCAGGGGCCAAGGGAAACTTCCACTTGCACTCTGAAGGTTCACTGAAAATCAAGCGACATGAGACAGATTCATAGAAGAGAAGACATGCAGATTTATTAACATGCATGGGGAGAAAACCACAGGGTGATTACCCCAACCCCCAAATGGGGTTCAGAAACTTATAAAGCATCCTGAAGTAACAGAAAGAAGGAGAGTTTGGAGCATAGCCAAAAATAGGTTATGGTGGTAAAGCAGGTTATATGGCAGGACAGGTTATAGGAGGGAGAGAAGAGAAGGCCTGGCTAGCAAACGTCCTCTTGTTACGTAGACAAAATCTAACAGGTTGTAGCCCCAGAGACAATAGATGGTAAATTTTCTTTCAAATCTTTAAAGGTGTCAGACTGTCAGTTAAGCTTTCCCAAATTGGACAAGGGAGGGCTTCTTGTTGTATCAATGCCCATTCTCTACAGATGAAAATCACCTCTGCAAAAGACAGCTTTGCAAGGCTACACCTGTTTGCAGGCACTCTGAGTAGACATCTCAAAATATGTAAAGAAGTGTATTTTGGGGTGAAATATGTTGGTTTCTTTCAATGCTCTTATAAAAGAGGTAACTAAGACTGTGGACATAACCACCAAGAGCATGGCCATCCTAGCTTAGGAGCTTCAAGAAACTCAGTGGGTGGTGCCGCAAAACTGAAAGATTTTCTACCACTGACTTCTTGAAATCCATTGAACAGGTTCCTGTCAGGGTTCAACTCCTGGCTCTTTATTTAAGATAACCTTTTATATTAATATTTCTTCTTTCTATTTGAGGCATGTTCTAAAATGCCTTATGACCAGGACCCTAAAACAACTGACCTTTGTCATTACCTCTCAACAGCTGTTTCAGCCGATCTGCAGGAACAACACCAATAATCGGAGACTACTTCTTAGACTATACTTCAGCCAATCAGAAAGTTTATGATAGCTTCTGAGTTGTTCAGAAAGGTGATAGTGACAATATTGAACTCTACTTCAGCCCTGTGCTCCCAGAAAACAATGATAGTTAAAAAAAATTCCTCACCCTTGGTCATTACCTGAGAAAAAGGCTAACCCTAAATAGCTAACATCAAACGGCTAGCAGGTGCTGGCATATTTCAAGAGAAGGGCCACCTCCATCTTTCCTTAATGACTGATGTAAGACCAGGCTCCAGCCTTCTTCACGACCCTCGTAAGACTCAGAGCTATGGTTTGAATGTGTCCCTCAGTATTCATGTAGTGGAAACTTCATTTCTTATGCAACAGTGTTGGGAAGTGGGGCTTCATGGGAGGTGTTTAGATAATGAGAGCTCTGTCCTCATGAATAGAATAATGCTGCTATAAAAAGGCATGTGGGAGTGGGCTCTTTCTTGCTATCCTGCCATGTAGGGACACATCTTTTGTCCTGTCTTACTCTTCTGCCTTCCACTATATGAGGATGCAGTAAGAAGGCCACACCAGTGTCAGTGCCTTGCTTTTGGAATTCCCAGTCTCCAGAACTAGGAAAGAATAAATTTCTGTTCTTTATAAATTGCCATTCTTAGATATTCTGTTACAGCAACACAAAACAAAGTCACTTGGCAATGACTCCTTTGTTTACTGCCTCTATAAATCCCCCAGTTCCCTTCCTTTCCTTTAAGATGGTTCTCACTTATCAGCATTCTCTCCATTGCAATAGGCTCAATAAAACCTTCTTCTTAATTGTCTGGTGCATTTTGTCTTTGACACTCATCTGGTTTTAAGTTTTCTCTTTCTTTCTGAATGCTGAAAAGTGAACTTTTTTTTCTAATTCAGCTATGCATTTTAAACATTTAAATTTACCTAACATTTCTATATGCTTTTAGCAGGAGAGAGATCTTCAATAACCCAGTCTTCCTTATTATGAGAAACTGTTGCCACCTCTACTTTTTCCCATCTTTTGCTGGTGGATGTATTTTGTGCTTAGCTCCTTTAGGGCTCTGCCTTTTGATTTACCAAAAATCCTCTTTCCCTTTAAAATAAAAAGCTTCAAGCTTCAGCTTTTATAATTTTTTTATCTCTGAAGTGGGCATCAAGAACTTTCCTTGGAACTCAAAATCTGAGCACCAACTCTCTTTGTGTTTATATTACAATTATACCATTCCTCCCCCCAGCAATGGGTGCCTCTGGATGAATAAAGGGGAGGTTTTATATAAGGAAATGCAAAAGAAAAAGCACCTTGATTTATTTCAAGACGTTATCTCAGTACAGTTTCAATCATTCCCACCTATTATCCAGCAAAATATGCTGCTAGAAGCTCTTGTGCTTGCCTTCCGTTTTGTGCATGGAGCCACCGAAAAGAGACTCCTCGTCACACACGTTTCATCCACAAGCCGTGACCTCCTTGATATGACCCTTGCTGCAGGCTGTTTCTCCTAACAGTTGGCTGACTTTGTTATTTCCATTAAGCCTTTGCCTGTTTCATAGAGTTTGATTCATTCTCTTGCTGCTGTGTTATGATCTTGTCTTCTCCCTGTTATCCATCTTCAGAAAACGGTAACAAGACCATTCTTTAACCTGCCCCTGGCACAAAAATACCCAAATGCTCCTTCCAAATTTGCTGTTGTTAACCAAAAAGTGACTGAGGCACATGCTTACATTCCTGTGAGGCTCTGATTAGCCTCAGAAAGTTTACATTTTATTTGTAAAAACGTAAAGGAAGAAGTCAGTTATGCATTGTCTCATGCTCAGTAAATCTATATTGTACATAAGATAAAGAAAATGTGTGAAAAGGAGGAGTAGAGGGAAAAGTTAATTTTGTATCTGAAGGGTAGGTGAAGGGATAATTTCTGATCTTGTCTTTGTTCTTTATCTGTGAAGACAAGCTAATAACTGACATCGTTAGGGTGAAATTCAACAGAACTCATTTTTAGAGCTAGTTTATAAGGGGGGATATAGATGCTGAAAGATTTAGGGGCTCACAAGGAATTTCCTTGTGAGCAATTTGTGAGGGAGGCTATCTGGGGAGATATCATTTTATCATTGTGAGAACCTGGCTTATGGATGAGACTATGACACAGGGTTGGGAAATTGTTGATACCTGTTTGGGAACAAAAGGAAAGCAATATTGTGTGAGTTAGTTCCCAAGCTTAACTTTCTCTTTGGCATAGTGAACTTGGGGTCCAGAGATTCTATTTGCTTTCTCAGCTTAATAGGTTCTAGACACCTGGACTGAAAAAGAGCTTAACAGATCCTTTTCAGGTAGCAGACTTTGATTGACAGAAGGGAAGTGAGACCTAGGGAAATGGAGTATCATGATAGAGATGGTAATAGTGGGCTACTGGCAGGCGGGAGAATGACCCTAGAAAACAAATCCAGGGGTAGAATAAAAAGAACCTACAATTTTAGCACTGTCACAGGTGTGACAGGCTGGGGCTGGCATTGCAGGTGGTAAGGAAATTTGCCAAGACAGTTGTAAGTAAAGAAAGGCAGATTTATTAGAGAAGGCACAAAGCTATGTTGCAAGGGTGCAATGGGTGGCACAGCAGAGAAGGACCTGTCTGCAAAGAGTCAAGAGCCGGAGGGAATTTTTATAAGGTCATGCTGGAGAGGCTATGTATGGAACGAGGTCTTTGGGAACAGGATGCTGTGCCAGCAGGTGGTTTGTGATTAGCTGTCTCTCAGAAAAATTGTTCTCCCCTACTTGGGGCCCCTTCCTCATTGTTGCTTATGTATCTTATCAGGACTCCACAGCACCTTTTGCAAAATTTTACTACCCAAGTATTATATTATCACTGTAGAAAAAAAATAGAAAAACAAAAAATTATTCTATATAGAAAACCAAAGTTGAGATGAAGATTTTATTTTTATGTACATTATCTTAAATTTTAATTATGCTGGCCAGGTGCGGTGGCTCATGCCTGTAATCCCAGCACTTTGGGAGGCTGAGGTGGGTGGGTTGCTTGAGCCCAGAAGTTTGAGACCATCCTTGGTGATAACATAGTGTCTATACAAAATAAATAATAAATACAAAAATTAACCGGGTCTGGTGGCATACACTAGGTCTGCTGGTATGTATTCCCAGCTACTCGGGAGGCTGAGGTGAAAGGGTTGATTGAATCAGGGAGGTCAAGGACGTGGTGAGCCATTATCACACCACCACACTCTAGCTTGAGTGGCAGAGCAAGTGAGACAGTGTCCCAAAAAGAAATTTCTAAAAAATTATGCTTCCAAGTGTATGTGTGCATGCATAATTTATCGAAAGAAACTCATATTGGGCATTTGAGTTTGTTGAGATTTAGAAACTAATACCCCAAAATATGGCACTTTTGACACACTGAACTGAAAAAGGCTCAGATTCTCTGACCAGCTACACCTCCACTGTCTCTCCCATAGGACGTGAAGTTCCTTTATCTGCCTAAGATCCAGACCCATCCAGAACAATTGTTTTTTCTTCTCCTTCTTCTTATCTAAAAGAAGACCAAGAAGTGACCACACCTGAGCAGACCCTTTTACAAGAATGATGACTTGTCCCCAAGCTTCATTTAAATTCCAAAGAGATTTATTTACAACTTAATCCCTGTTTTCCGTCTGTTCGTTCTTTCTAATAATTATTTATTGCCCCTCAATAGAATTCTTCTCCACCCACCTCCCATAACCTGTTGTGCCAGGATCCAAGTCCCCATTCTCTCTGTAACCTCAGGATCGTATATAAGCTCCTCAAACTCATTGGGAAGTTGGATCATTATTCTGAAGTTTTCCATGTATACACATGAAATGAATTTGTATGTCTTTTGTCCTATTAATCTGCCTTTTGAGAGTTGACTTCTCAGTGAAACTTCAGAGGCCCAAGGGGAAAGCTCTCTCTTAGTCCCCATGAGATCTTCCTAACTATAGCTATTCTAAAAAAACACAGCAATGGTTATCTGTGTTGTCAATTTTGGGCATGTACATTTTGATGCTTTAGTTACATGCTTCAATACTGACCTTCATAATATATAGCAATTATTAACTCACTATGTTATAGTAAGCAGCAAGTCAGAGCAGGGCAGAAGAACTCTGCTCCCAACACCCCTTTCTGCCCACTACCAGAAATGCCAGGCAACTATCAGGTGATGGCCAGGCAGTTGTTACACTGTCTTTTTAAAATAATAATTGGTTGCAGCCAGTGCCAGGGAAAGGCAGTCTCCCAATAGATAGAACTGTGTGAAACTCGTGGTCAACAGCTTCCAGATAAGATCTCAGGAGTTGGCCAGGTGGGCTCAAGCATGCACACTAAGAGGCAAAATGGTGGATGAACTTCCTCCGGAAACGCTGGACTGATAAGGGAAAAAATGCCTCAACTGAGCATGTGTACAACTCCAGTAAACACGCTGCACATGCAGCCCCTCTCAAGCGCTGGCAGGCTACTGCACATGTGGATAGCCTGCACAAAAGAAAGAATCAGAGGAGAAGAGATGCAAGACCCCAGAAGTATGCCAACATACAAGACCCCAAGTCAGGTCAAACCGGCACCTGATCCCGAAAGTCATCCACTTGACCCTTTTCCAAGTGTGCTTTACTTTCATTCCTGCTCTAAAGCTTTTTAATAAACTTTCACTCCTGCTCTAAAACTTGTCTTGGTCCCTCCTTCTGCCTTATGCCCCTCAGTTGAATTCTGTATTCTCGGGAAGCAAGAATTGAGGTTGCTCCAGATCCATGTGGATTTGCCACAGTAACAATTACTTGTTATTTAAAAAACACTACTAGTTTGGAGGTGGCTGGCAAGATGGCCGAATAGGAACAACTCTGGTCCCAGAGGTAAATGCAGAAGGCAGGTGATTTCTGCATTTCCAACCGAGGTGCCTGGCTCATTGAGACTGGTTAGATGGAGAGTGCAGCCCACAGAGGGTGAGCTGAAGCAGGGTAGGGCGTCGCCTCACCCAGGAAGCACAAGGGGTCAGGAAACTCCCTCCCTTAGCCAAGGGAAGCTATGAGGAACTGTGGCATGAGGAACAGTGCATTATGGCCCAGATGCTACACTTTTCCCGTAGTCTTCGCAACCCACAGAGCAGGAGATTCTCTCAGGTGCCTGCACACCAGGGCCCGGGGTTTCAAGCACAAAACTGGGTGGCTGTTTGGGCATACACCAATTTAGCTGCAGGAGTTGTTTTTCATACCCCAGTAGCACCTGGAATACCAGTGAGACAGAGCCGTTCACTCCCCTGGAAAGGGGGCTAAAGCCAGTGAGCCAAGTGGTATAACTCAGAGGATCCCACCCCCAGGGAGCCCAGCAAGCTAAGATTCACTGGCTTGAAATTTTCACTGCCAGCATAGCAGTCTGAAGTGGACCTGGGACACTCGAGCTTGGTGAGGGGATGGGCATCTGCCATTACTGAGGCTTGAGTAGATGGTTTTCCCCTCAGTGTAAAGAAAGCCACCAGGAATCTCAAATAACGTGGAGTCCACCACAGCTCTGCAAAACCAGATGATCTCTCTAGATTCCTCCTCTCTGGGCAGAATATCTCTGAAAGAAAGACAGCAGCCTCAGTGAGGGGCTTAAGGATAAAACGCCCATCTCCCTGGGACAGAGCACCTGGGGGAAGGTGCAGCTATGGGTGCAGCTTCAGCAGACTTAAACATTCCTGCCTGCTAGCTCTGAAGAGAGTAGCGGATCTCCCAGCACAGTGCTTGGGCTCTGCTAAGGAACAGACTGCCTCCTCAAGTGAGCCCCTGATCCCTGTGCCTCCTGACTGGGAGACACCTCCCAGCAGGGGTCGACAGCCATCTCATACAGGAGAGCTCCAGCTGGCATTTGACTGGTGCCCCTCTGGGATGAAGCTTCCAGAGGAAGGGACAGGCAGCAATCTTTGCTGTTCTGCAGCCTCTGCTGGTGATACCCAGGCAAACAGGTTCTGGAGTGGACCTTCAGCAAACTCCAGCAGACTTGCAGCAGAGGGCCCTGACTGTCAGAGGGAAAACTAACAGAAAAAATAGCATCAACATCAGCAAAAAGGTCACCCACATGAAAACTCCATCCTAAGGTCACCGACATCAAAGACCAAAGACAGATAAAACCACAAAATTTAGGAAAAAACAGTGCAAAAAGGCTGAAAATTCCAAAAACCAGAACACCTCTTCTCTTCCAAAGGATCACAACTCCTTGCCAGCAGGGAACAAAACTAGATGGGAATGAGTTTGACAAATTGACAGAAGTAGGTAATATTTTAAATGCTTTACATGAGTTATTTCAGTTAATCTTTCACACTAATTTCATGAGAAGTACTAACATTATCTCTATTTTGCAGATGAGAAAACTGAAACTCTAAAATGTTAAGAAAGTTTTCCAAGGTCATACAATTATAATATTACGTGACAGAACCAAATTGAAACTGCCTCATAAGTCCAGAGGCTGAATTCTTTTTTTTTTTTTGAGACGGAGTTTCACTCTTGTTACCCAGGCTGGAGTGCAATGGCGCGATCTTGGCTCACGGCAACCTCCGCCTCCTGGGTTCAGGCAATTCTCCTACCTCAATCTCCTGAGTAGCTGGGATTACAGGCACGTGCCACCATGCCCAGCTAATTTTTTGTATTTTTAGTAGAGACGGGGTTTCACCATGTTGACCAGGATGGTCTCGATCTCTTGATCTCGTGATCCACCCACCTCGGCCTCCCGAAGTGCTGGGATTACAGGCTTGAGCCACCGCACCCGGCCTCAATCCTTAATCAGTGGATTTTAGCACATACAAGTGTACAAGGGTGCAAGCATGCACAGATGCTTGCAATCTCACCAGTTCCAGGAATTACATATATATATGTTTTACTATATAAAATTGGTATTTTTCTTTTTTCATTTAAAAGCCAAATTTTAACTACTTTAACATTGTGACTAAAAGAACACTAATGAATCATTTAACATTTCTCATGTATGTGTATGTACATATTTCTTATAACAATCATGTAAAGCCAGTGAGAAACATAATCAGGGCCAGTTTAAGATCTTTAAAATTGCTAAGTTGCCAAAGATAAAGATATTCATTCTTTTGTCCTATCCTTATATGGCCTTCAGGATGAAAACATTTTTAAATAGTATTGAGACGGGATTGTTCCCTTGACCTTGACTCCCTTCGTGAATGGGAACTGGAGTGCTCCTTTCACTCAACCCACAGCTGGCCACTCCTCGCAAGAGGAAATGTGCAAGGAAGGAAGTGTGGAAACTGGTGGGAACTGCGGAAACCGGAAGTGTTGTTGGCCAGGCTGACCTCAAACTGCTGACCTCAAGTGATCTGCCCACCTTGGCCTCCCAAAGTGCTGGGATTACAAGTGTGAGCCACGGCTCCCGGCCAAGGCATATTTGTTTGGTTACCTGAAATGCAAGTTTAACTGGGTGGCCTGTAGTACTGTATCTTTATTTGTTAACTCTGGAGGCCCTAGGTGGAGATTAGATCCTAGCTAGCTTTCTCTGTTTCTTTGTTTCGGTCATTTGTTCTACCACCTATGTGGGTTAAACCCATCTCGCTGTTAGGCTAATCTACCTATTATTTTTGAAATCTAAATATTCACAGTGATAGTATTTTTTTTTCTCTTTGGCCATCAGTGACTTTAGAAGAGGAGGTGTTTCTGAATAAGATTTCTGTTCCACTTTGGGGACTAAAGAGTTAATACCTAGCAGCACTTTAAAGGATGCAAAAGTACTTTCTCCATAGTTGACTAAAAAATAAAATTGTTGCTAGTGCACCTTATTGTTATTGTCACCTAAGTTGTTCTTCTGTGTTTTTCACAATTATTCAAATCCATAGCAAAAATTCCCTACTTAAAGATTGATGACAAATCATCTACTGTACCTTGTCCAGTAATTTGTGTATACTCCAAGTGAGCAATTTTGCTTAAAAAGAACATCTGAGGCAGCTTTGAGGGGTGAGTGACCTCAATTTCCCTATTTTTAAAATTAGATTGTTGGGATAGGTGGTGTCTGGGATTCATTGGCAACTGGAATGCTTCCTGATTTAACAAGTCATCAGTAAAAAGCCAAAGACTATGCAGAAAGGAGTGGCAGTATTCACCCCTTACTTGCTGACAGGGAGAAGATTCACAGGCAGATAAACACCCGTCAGCTGGCAGGTGCCTCCCTCTCATCTCCTCTCTAAATCTGCTTCACAGAATAAAGCCTGCCCAGTTTACAGAATGTGTCAGCTATATTAATGGTGGTGAGGAGGTACTGGACTGGGACTCAAGAGGACTGGATTCGAATCTAGGATTTGCCACTTATTAGCCACATGATTTGGGAGCCCTTCATAAACAGAACGTCCGCAGCTAATTACTTCTGCCTTCTATTAGAGGGGCAAAATTCATATCAGGAAGAATACATTCCATGGAGGTAAACACTCTGAAGATCTTACTTGGCCTTTCTGATTATAAAAGGATGTATTGATCGGTGCCAGTTTAGATGAAGCAGAGTTGTCCCAGAGAGGCCATCGTAGTCTGTTTGGGCTGCTCTAGCAATATAGCATAAAATGGGTCACTTACGTTCGTAACACCAGAAATTTATTTCTGACAGTCCTGGAGTCTGGGAAGTTCAAGATCTATGTACTAGCAGATTCAGTGTCTGATAGAGGCCTGCTTTGCGGCTCATAGGTGTTGCCTTCTGGCTGTGTGCTCACAAGGTGGAAAAGTCTAGCCCTCTGGGGTCTCTTTGGTAAGAGCACTCATTCTTTGACCCTATGACCTAATCGCCTTTCAAAAGCCCCTACCTCCTAATAGTGTCACCTTGGGGTGAGGATTTCGACATATGACTTTTGGGGGCAAACATTCAGGAGACATAAACACTCAGCCCTAGCAGAGGCAAATGTTTTGTCTACGTAAAAGATAGGGATGCCAAAATTATTTGTTGGTGCTTAGTGCAAGAAATTGGACCCTTGGGAAAAGGTAGAAGGAAATGGTGTAGAGCAAAGCTTACAAGCCGAGCAGGGCTCATGCGGCAACGCAGTTGGGAGCTGAGGAGGGGAGTCTTGATGGTGCCTCAGAAGGCAAGGCCTGGCCAAGAACAGTGCCGCTCTGCTCCAGTCTGTCACTGCCTCGCATAGGTTGAGATCCAGCCACAGTCAGATCGTCCAGTCTTTCAAGAAAAGTCAAAATCTGAAAAAAAAAAAAAAAAAATGTCAGTTTAAAAAATGTTGGAAACAGCCAGGTATGGTGGCGGGCACTTGTAATCCCAGCCTGACCAACACGGAGAAACCCCATCTTTACTAAAGATACAAAATTAGCTGGGATGGTGGCACATGCCTGTCATCCCAGCTACGCGGGAGGCTGAGGCAGGAGACTGCTTGAACCCGGGAGGCGCAGGTTGCAGTGAGCCGAGTTCACACCACGGCACTCCAGCCTGGCGACAGAGAGAGACTCTGTCTCAAAAAAATAAATAAATATGGCCAGCGTGGTGGCTCACGTCTGTAATCCCAGCACTTCGGCAGGCCGAGGTGGGCGGGTCACAAGATTAGGAGTTTGAGACCAGCCTGACCAACATTAAAAAAAAAATGTTGGAAACTGATTAAACTAATTTAACTACTCAGTCTTTGGGCTATATTTGGTCCATGAACTACCATTTCAGAATATCTTTTCTAGAGAAAAAAAGTATCTGAATGAAGGAGTAAACAATAATTTTAGTGCAGTCAAACCTTTTCTGAGTTGACTTATTTTGTGTTTGCCACACATATCTTAGGTCACCTCAAAATTTCAGTAAAATTGTGATAGACATTAACAGCTTGATTTGTGATCATGTAAGGGAATAGAGGAAGAAGGTTGTTGCCTAGATGTGGCAAAGTGGTACAGAAAGAAACAGTAATTGCAAGAGAGAGATAAGATTAAGAATAGAAAGTTTAGCAGAAACAAACAAATCGGAAGAGATGGGGGGAGACAAAGTCTTCCAGGAACACTAAGAGAAACATAAACAAGAATGTTAGTGGGATGTCCTAGGCTTTCAGAACAAATGGAACAGGGGTTGAGCATTTCTAGTTTAATAAAAAAGAAGAGGTGGCACCAGAAAGCTGGAGAGCTTGGAGATATTCAGTGGCAGATACATAATTTATAACAGAAATAAAATGACATAAAATCCCTTAAAGAGATGATTCAAGATTACTCGTGTCATACATAAGAAAGAGATGACTCAATATTACTCATGTCATATGCAAGTAATATTTGCCATGGGAATGTTCTGAGGATATGGAAGACTAGAAACAAAATATACTTCTGGGAGGGTTAGGGCAGGTGGGAGACACTTTGGTGACCTAATTCCTCCCAAGCCAGCTGCCTTAGCAGACACAAAGGAGAAAAGCAAGAAGACCTGCCTTGCTGTTACAGGGAAGACTGCTAAGCCACCCTGGGAATGCGTGTCCACAAAAGTTCAGAGACTTTAGGGAAATCCTGTAATGCTCAGGAGAGAGCACTGAAGAACCAGAGAAGGAGAAATGGAAAGGAGATAAGGAACCAGATGAAAATGCAGGATCTCCGTGGTTCTGAGGCAAAGCATTGTCTTTTTGGTTGACGTATGCATATAGAGTTAACATTTGTATTCATGACATTCTGGAGAAGTGAAGCATGCGGTATATGAATATAATGAGGATTTCTTTCTTTGGGCACATTTCAAGTATTCTGCAACGCTGGAGGCAGCTTCTTCTTCGTTTTGCTCTCTTTCCTTTCGTGAAGCACATGGGGCATAACATCATTAACACTCCCAAAACCAACAAAGGTTTTTCTTTCTCATGTGGCATGCATTTCAGCCTCATCAAGCCAGAAAGTATTTTCATGGCTGGCAACTTCAGAGACATCAGCATTTCTATTCGCCGTTGGAGGATCAGCGTTCTAGAAGGATTATGGAAGTGCTATCCTGCTCAGCACTACGGTTAATGCAGAGGGCGATAGAGATGCTTCCGCTGCTTTTTCATGACAGTGCCTCACTGCCAGAGAGGAGACAATTGGCTGGTCATCATAATAATTAGCATGTATCAAAAAGCAGCAATGTGTGTGAGGAAGCGTGCCCTGCCTGCTGAGTGGCCACCTAACTGAGCGAGACATGGAGAGGAACGAGGAACTGGACTCACACGAAGCTAGTACTTACTGCTAACATTTATGAGCACTGCATGAACATACGTGAGTTATCTTGTTTTGTTCTTCCCAAAGTCTCAGTGAAATGAATGATTGTTACTATCCTTTTGCAGCTGAGGAAACCAGGCTCACAGAGATCAAGTAAAATGTCCACGGCCACACAGAAAGTCATTGTCAGGGCTAGGACTCAAATACAGGTGTGTCTGATGCTAAGTCCAGGTGTGGAAATCCCTGGCAGTGCCATGGGATGACCACCGACCTGTGTATGGCTTATTAGGTTATTGGATTCAAGTCTCTGTGGCAGTAGTGCAGATGTTAAACACACAAAGGCACTCCTCTGAAAACAAAGGCTTTTAAATGATCGATAAGCCATCAAAACTGACCTCATAGTGCTGGAAGTGAGCCATCACCAAATCACCTGTGGGACATTTTCTCATAATGCCTTCCAGAAACATGAGGATTTTAGGGTTCATGGCCTACCTTGCTTGGACGCCTAGATTTGGATTTCAGTATGAGAAGTGAGGTGATCAGGAGCAAGATAACTTACTCCAACCTCCTGTGCCTCCAGCCCGACTTACGTGGACCACCTACAGCCTCGCATCTACAGCCCACAATGAGCTGAATGGAGCACACTAAGGAAAGGGGGGAGGACCTAGAAACATGGGCACTTTTGAATTGGAGATAAAAGGCAACCTTATTATCTGGTGCAGGCGACCATAGAATTCCCTTTTCAATATCTCCATTACCAAATGGTGTATTATTTCTTTTTTAAAACATTAATTATAATTATTCAATTTTATTTTTTACCTATGTCTTTCAAACACCCAGTTAGAACAAAAATAATATAATGCCGAGATGTGTTTTTTATAAAAAATAGTTGGCTCCCTACTCCACAGCTTCAATACTCCCTAAAGGAATTGTTTTTACCCTTTCCTTTTGACTTTCTCTTATGTAAATGAGAGGCCAGTGTTCTTATAAACCCTCTGCATCCTGCCACTTCCACCCTCCTGACACAGTTTTATCTTGGGTGTGGTTAAAAAAATCACTACAACTATTTCTCTTTTGACTCTAAGTGTTCATTCTTTTCCAGCACCTCACCAGATCTGACACTATTCTACACTGAGTGTCCCTCCCCCCAATACACTCACCGGCTTTTCCCTGGAGACTCCTCTTCCCCCTGCCATTGGGACTGTTTGCCCTCTAGCCTGCTATACAGCTGACCTCCTGGACATCCCCCTGTCCAGCTCCTGATTTTTAAGTCCTCCTTTTTCTTTCTTGTCAGCATTCTTCCCTTGTTTGGCTGAAGAACACCCTGTAGTCACTGAATGGTGGTGTCCTGGAAAGGAGAGCCCAACGTCTGTCTTTCAGCTTTAACCAAAACACCTCTAGTGACAGGGAACACTCTCTGTTATAGTAACATTCTGGCTATTCCACCTAATGCTAAAATGCTTTTCATTTATTCTTAATAATTAAACTTTGTTTTGTTTTTTTGTGTTGTTTTGTTTTATGAGAGGAAGTATCACTTTGTTGCCAGGGCTGGTGTGTAGTGGTGTGATCTTGGCTCACTGCAACCTCCGCCTCCCTGTTTCAAGTGATTCTCCTTCTCAGCCTCCCCAGTAGCTGGGATTACAGGCACTGGCTACCATGCCTGGCTAATTCTTTTTGGTAATTTTAGTAGAGACAGGGTTTCACCATGTGGGCCAGGCTGGTCTCGAACTCCTGACCTCGTGATTCACCTGCCTCAGCATCCCAAAGTGCTGGGATTATAGGTGTGAGCCACCACAACCGGCCAATGTCTAAACATTTTTAATGAACTGTTACTGAGATATTTGTCCCCATGTATTCTCAAATTTTCTAGGCTCTGTTGTCAATTTTCCACATAATTTTCAAATTAAAAGGCTTCAGCTCCTATCCAGTACGCTGTGGCAAGCTCAATATGTTTCACGGCCAATGGTATCCTTGAAGTTCTACACTGTCAGTCTTTGGCATCAAAACTCACACCATCTCAGCACTTGATGATAAACTCCAGCCTCTCAGTTGGCTATTCTCTCCCCTCTTCTGGGACTAACTAGAGGATAGCAATAACCTTTCTCCTATGGTTTGGTGTATCAGTGACCTTCCTATGAATTGGTGGAGTGGGAATTCATCTCAGCATGCCAGTGCAGTAACACTGCAATGTAGAAACCTCTTCTGTTCTAATGTACTCTTCTGTTCTAATCTCCTGCGTACCTGAGTTTTCCCTATTTTCTCCAAATCTCGGACCTGAAATATTTATCTACCCTATACCTAAGCCAATTGTCAGAGCTTCCTTTGTCACCTGAGCCGCAATTCCCATCATGACCTCTCTCAGGGTCCTTGAATGACACTTCCGCCCTGTTCTATTGCATTCATCCTGTATCCCTGTCCTCTTCCCTAAGCAAAACTTCCCCTAGTCCTTGCCTCATACCTCAGAACCAAGCCGGATTATGGTCCACTTGTCTTTGAACATGATGCCTGGACCCTTCTTAGAGATTTCTACTTCTGCTTTATTTGTTTCAGTTCTTCTTAGCTCTTGGCCACAGCCAAGGGGTGGAATACTTTAAGCTTCCTCTCCAGACTATGAGCTTAATTACCTTTTCAGAAACTCCTGAGAAAGAAATTAGAAAGTCTCTTATGTTGTCTTACAGGCTCTCAGGAAAACTTGTTCAGAATATGGGCAAAGTATGTAATAGTTCGTATGGGAAGGTTTTTGAAGTACCAGGAAAAGAGCCCTTCCCAAAGAAATGTTATCCACTCAGTATTTCACAGTGCCCCAAACTCTAAACAGCCTTTAACCAGATAATGGTTCTCAAAACTGGCTCAAAATCTGAAACTCCTAGGGAAGTTTTAAGCAGTGCCAATGCCCAGCTTCATACTCTGAGATTAAAATTTAATGAGTCATCATGAGTCTTGATCATCCGTTTTTTGTTTGTTTGATTTTGTTTTTGAGAGACAGGGTCGCACTTTGTCACACAAGCTGGAGTGCAGTGCTGTAGTCATGGCTTACTGCAGCCTTGAACTCCCAGGCTCAGGTGATCCTCTCACCCTAGCCTCCTGAGTACCTGGGACCACAGGTGCATGCCCCCATGCCTGGCTAATTTTTTTGTGTTTTTGGTAGAGATGGGGGTCTCACAATGTTGCCCAGGCTAGTCTCGAATTCCTGGGCTCCAGCGATCCGCCTGCCTTGGCCTCCCAAAGTGCTGGGATTACAGGTGTGAGACACCACACCCAGCCCAGATCATAAATATTTTTAGAAGAATTTCCAGGTGATTCTAATGCACATCAAACCTGTGAAAAATTGCACTTTAGGATAAGAGTAAAGCTTACTGTGTAAGTCACTCTGTGGAAAAACACGCTGCCAGTGATGCTGAGGTTCAAGTGATTAATGTGTCTTCTGACTGGGGGCATGCAGACAGGTGGAGGGAAACAGAACAGAAAGTATCACCAAGGATGAACTTTGCCAAAGATGAGTCCTAGTCTCTACCTAGAAAATAAACATATTTTGTTCATCATCATACCTTGTATGACCTTGGTCTAATAGCTTGTGATGCCTCAGTAATAGGGGCTACGGGAGAAGAGAATAAGTTGGGACTGGGATAGGGATAAATACAGCCTGAGGGCTGCTACTCCTTAGGGAAGAGAGGTTCTGGCCAGGAATTTGAATATAACATTGAGCGTGACAAACTTGTGTATGATTGGGACTTGTTTTGTTAACCAAAACATCTCACCTGCAGGTGATATGCTGTGCTCATAATGGGGTTTGGGGATGTTTATTTGTGATTCTGGGGAACAGGACGTGTTTGAAGCAGGATCCTAGCAGAGTACTTCCCTTGACATGCCCTGGCTCCTGTGGATGGTGAGGGCTAGGTAAATTTCAGGGCCGGTGCTATTCCCAGTGTGAAAGTGGACTAAAAATGGTGTAGAATCTCCCCATTTTCATAAAGTCTAGGTAAAGGAGGCAGAGGAGGGGAGAATTATCATTCTAGATAAAAGATAACTTGGGGGAAATGAGTGATAAAACTTGCAATGGCAAGAAAAGTCCTGGTAAGTTTCTTTTTTTTTTTCATCATGATGAGTGGAAAGATTCATGCTTCTTCCTTTTGTTTTTTAAATTTCACTTTAATTTCTGGGATACATGTGCAGAACGTGTAGGTTTGTTACATAGGTATACATGTGCCATGATGATTTGCTGCATCCGTCAACCTGTCATTTAGGTTTTAAGCCCTGTAAGCATTACGTATTTGTCTTAATGCTTTCTCTTCCCTTTGCTCCCTATACCCCGACAGGCCCCAGTGTGTGCTGTTCCCCTCCCTGTGACCATGTGTTCTCATCGTTTAACTCCCACTTATGAGTGAGAGCCTGCAGTGTTTGGTTTTCTGTCCCTGTTTTTGTTTGCTGAGAATGAAAAGCCCAAGTAGTATTCTTACAAGCATCCCCTTATTAAATTTTTTATGTATGTAGAATGATTCTCTTTTTTTCTGCAGTTTAAAATCATAGTAATTCCAGCAAGTAAGTTATTTCTGCTCTATGCCTCAGTTTCCTTAACACAGCATGATGACATTTTCAGATAATTTCCAAGGTTCCTTGAAATATAACATTCTAAGAGTCTGTGTATTAGCAAAACATAATCACACAAGCATGGGAAAGATAACAGTGATCATCAGTCCTAACTGTTCCCAGGTTTCTTCCATTCAGCTATAACTCATTATTAACCATTTTAGGGCTTCTTGCTAGTCCTCTTAGAAATCACATAATGCAATACAAATACCTATAATATAAATTTTGTTGGATAAATATCAAGGGCTTTGAGTTTCTCATTCAGGAGAGAAAGCTAAGCGACCAAGAGACCAGTGAATCATATTTAATTGCAAAAAGAAAGAAAAGAGTAAGATGAATTCTAAGTAGCAAAGGTGATCTCACCCTTTTCTGGACAAAAGCCACAGAGGGTGCTGGGAAACAGGTTAGGCAAGACGAAGAAGGGAAACCAATTTTAGAGGAAAGATTTTTAAAAATGACGATGTGGGGGGTATTGGCTAAAATTAATGGAAGATAATAAGTACAGACTGTTCCTTAGCACACAGAAATTAGACAATTAAGGGAACATATTTGTATTCTTTCCTTGATGCCTTATGAGGGTCATAAAACCTGAGTGGCAGCTAGTAATATACTTAGAAGAATAATGTACAAATCAACTTTTTTTCTTCAACTGCAATAACTTTTGTGCAGGTGGACTTAAAGGGAACAGTGGGAACAAAAGAAGTCATAAGACTGAGAGACCACGGGGTTGTGAAAGCCGTAAGATCTCAGACTGCATGACGTTAACATACCCAACACCTCACACGGACTCAGTCCATAGCACAGTGGACACTCTGAATGAATGAATGATCTCATGCAATTTGCCTTAGAGAGGCAGAGAGAAAGATGGGCTGTAATGACATCATGGGTGATGAATGAATGAGCTGCAATTCACGTTATGTGCTGGAAGGTCTATTTCCATCTTAGCCACATGCATGGGTTACCATTCATTGATCAGCAGTGTGGAGTGGGAGGCAAAGGTGGAAAGAGAAGTAATGCAAAATTTGTTGCTTCATGATTCTGACTGTTCTTCATTTCCTAGTCTTGGGCATTCACTGGTTATATACCCAAAGTAATCTGTCAAACAAACTAGACTTTAGAAGAAATTCAATAATGCTAAATATTCAATAGTAACTCTAATAAAATATTTATCTTAAATTTGAGCCAAAAGTCCCTCAGAAATTTAGTATCTCCTTCCAGCTGGGGCCAAACAGTTGTAAGACTTCCTGTAATAAGTGAGCCCTCTGTCTGCCCTAGGAAATTCATTCATTATACTCATGGGATGGTCACATGATATTGTACTGTATTCCTCCTTTGTGAGTTTCTTTCTATGTTTCCCTTTAGCATACAAGGAAGTAAGCCTAGTTTAGGATCCTAAAGACTGGTGGCCTTCTGTTTATTAGTTGTGTGTCCTTAGGTAAATCTCCAAGTTTTCTAATTTGTTAAGCATTCGTAACACAGATTATTGTGGGAATTAAATTTTCTAAAAACCCCGCAAAGTCATTCCACAAAAATTGGAGTGCGGCCGGGCGTGGTGGCTCACGCGTGTAATCCCAGCACTTTGGGAGGCTGAGGCGGGTGGATCACGAGGTCAGGGGATCAATACCATTCTGGCTAACACCGTGAAACCCCGTCTCTACTAAAAATACAAAAAAATTAGCTGGACATGGCGGCAGGTGTCTGTAGTCACAGCTACTTGGGAGGCTGAGGCAGGAGAATCACTTGAACCCAGGAGGCAGAAGCCAATGAGCCGAGATCGTGACAGTGCGCTTCAGTCTGTGCGACAGTGCAAGAACTCTGTCTCAAAAAAAAAAAAAAAAAATTGGAGTGCAATGCTAGCAAATGACCTAAAAAACCCTTCTGTCATAGCCTGTGCTTATCTCTTCAATCACCTCTCTGTTTCTCTCCCTTTCCTCATTCAGTTTGTGTTACACAGGGCTTCTTTCTATTGCTCAAATGTCAACCTCTCTCCCATATCAAGACTGAAATGCTTTCCCCCCAACACCCTCTTCTTTCTCTTTGCTCTCTTGCTCTGAGCTCATGTGACATCTTTTATTCAAAGAAGCTTTTTCTATTCATTCCACCAAATGTTTCACACTGGTACATTTCATTCCTACTGCCAACTGGTCATAGACCATCACATTACCCTGTTTTATTTTCTTGGTACTAGTTATCACCATTTGAATTTATTTTAATGTTTTATTTGCTTACTTGCTCTTCAGTTGTCTCCCTCCAGCTGATAAAATAAACACTAATACAGCAGAGACCTTATACCACTTGTACCTAAAATGCCTGGCAGGCACATTGTAGGTGGTTAACAAACATTTGAATTAAAGTAGCAAATCCATGAATTAAAATACTTGAATGAAAAGAATTTATAAACTATGAAGTGCTATACACATATAAGGTAGTATTTACCTCTATGGTGGGGTTGCTATAAGTGAAGCAACAGAAGGTAAGGCATAAAGAATGCCAGATTTGAATTTTAAATTGACAATTTTTAGTAGGACAAGTCACTCCTTTGTTTCTGTGTACATTGATTTACTCACCTGAAAAGTGAGAAAAAATGATATTTATCTCATAGACGGCTCTGACGCTGAGATTTAATACAGACAGAATCACTGTGGACATTATAAATTGCTCATGTAAATTTTAACCATTCTCCTATATATGATCCTAAGCTTTAGAAACAGGAAAATTCTTAGTATCTTCCTTACTTCAAAAGAGCAAGAGTTTTGGGTGACATTGGTACAAAATTGTGAGGGGAGTTTATAGTACCCAGACTTTTCCCCAAATCATTAAATTTCTGTGGTCCATGACTTTATTTGCATTAGGTATATCTGTGTGCCCTAATTAGAATCACTGGAAAAAATATTCAGGAAGGAATTTAGCCTTTTGCCCTCAAGAAAGAAGTTAATTCTTTCCAAAACAGCCACCTCATTTTTTATGCTGCAGAAGATAGGTAGCAAAGGCATTAATGTTGTGTAAGGATATCAGACTGAGTAGTTGGATTAACATCAATTTACAAATAAAGCAGGATAAGCCATTTTAAATAAGGTGCATTAGATTTTATTTAGCAACAACTCTTTGCCTCTTCTATGTCTGTGTAATGACAATCATTGTAATGCTTTCACAAAGAAGCCTGCCTGAAAAGGAATAAGAAAGAACGAGCGTGCCCTTTCTTGATTTGAGTGTGTGTGCTGTGCTTCTGTGTTGAAATCCAGATGTGCTTCCGAGGTACACAAATCCAATCCAAATGTTTGGCCTCATCCTTTGACTCCAGGGGAAACTTAGTGCTTAATTGTCTCACCACCCTCCAGCACAGGACTTAGAAGCAGGAAGTCTGGTTTAGGTAGTGAGTCTGACATTTATGACCCATGTGGGACCTTAGGGTAGCCATTTTTCTTCCCTTAGCTTTTAATCCCTCTGCTGCAAAATGAAGATAAAATTGACATCTGCCCCATGGGTAGGGATGGGAGGAATTAAATAACATCTTACTTGGGGAAAACACTTTGTAAAGGGTGAAGCGTTATATAAATGCCCCACATTCTAAACCCTATCCTCTTCTATCTTGAACCTTCTGCCACAAGAGATTATTATGCAGCTTCCATAGGCAGATGGGTTTGCAACACTCAAGGCCCTGAGTCCTCCTAGGAAAGGTAAATACATGGCACAGGGGCAGCTTCCCTTATTCCTCAGTCCACAGTCAGCACTGCTAATCAGTCACTACAGTTTTTCCTACCAAGTCTGGACACAATCTCAAAATCCTGCCCATAACCTTCCAGCAGCTACCATCCATTGTTGGAGTTGGCATGGAGGAGAAAGCTGATTGGCCATCCCTGTTAAGTCTCTAAGACCTGTGACCAAAGGATCCCACACTCTCTCCTCCATTGTTCAGATTGAGGACACAGATCGAAGCATAGCACATAGAGATGACATGAAGCAGTGATAGAACCACTTCGCAGTCAACACACACATACACAGAGTGGAGCTGGCTCAAGCTTTTATCTGTTATGTCTGAGTTCATTTCACAGTGGAAAAAAAAAAGCAAATGTTCAGGGAATGTTGGCAACAGCACAATTTATGATAAATGAAATTGCCTGAAGAGATGTGGAAACGGGTTTTGGAAAGAACAAAGACTCTGGGACTGAGCAGTGAATGTCAGGTTAGCAGTGTAACTGGTGGGTGTGTGTATATCACGTAACTGGATCAATCCCTTAATTATTCTATGTTTTTCTATCAAACAGGATAATTAGAAGACATTTTGATTTTCAGCTGAATCAATTCTTTCCTTAGGCTTTGAAAATTGTGTCTTTAAGAGCAGAAAATCAAACACGGCATGTTCTCACTCATAGACGGGTGTTGAACAATGAGAACACATGGACAGAGGGAGGGGAGCACTACACACTGGGGTCTGTTGGGGGGAAATGGAGGAGGGACGGGGGGGTGGGGAGGTGGGGAGAGATAGCATGGGGAGAAAAGCCAGATATAGGTGAAGGGGAGGACGGCAGCAAATCACACTGCCATGAGTACCTATGCAACAATCTTGCATGTTCTTCACATGTACCCCAAAACCTAAAATGCAATAAAAAAAATAAATTAAAAAAGAAAGAAAATTGTGTCTTACAGGGAACCTCAGATATTAATATTGAAATATTTTCTTTCTTAGTTCCTGAAGGAAGGGTTTTGTTTCATTCTGTAAGTGTGTCACAGGTCTTTCCTTGGAAATCCAGGTGTCAGATAGCAGTTCTAAACAAGCACAAGTTGACCTTCACATCCCAAACATCCTCATATGTAAATGGAGGCCCATTTCTTTTATTCAGTCCTAGTGTAAGTTTTCGAGGCAGGAGGTGCCCAATGTGCTATTTTATCAACAGCAAGCAATCTCACATTTCGTGGGAAATGCACCTGCCTGGTGCTCAAGCTGTATGAAGGAAACCGTTCTGCTTTGTGTCATCAGGGATATGACAACAGGAAGACTAATGTAAAACATATTTTCTTTATAAGAAGAAAGTGTTTTTTATATGCAGAAATATAACAAAAATTTTACATCTTCACCAGCCTAATTTTCCAAGAGGTAATTTACAATTTTCACATTAATAGATGTTTTTTAAGTTGTAAAAGCTAAAAAGCTCATAATAAATAATGTGAACAAAAAAGTGGCAAATATTTTAATTTTTCTGAGCCTGCAGATTGTTATTTCTATGTGCTTTAAGGTGTTGGCATTAGGGTCTTAACTCAAGAAACGTATCTGAAGAAAAATGGATCTTTATTTTGGACAAGGGAGATTATAGCTCCTTTTATTACCTGCTGACCTTTTACGAGCTATCGTTTATTTTAGTGTTGAGTAGTTAACAATGCCCTTGTAGTTTAGAAAGCACTTTTAAAAAATTTTATGTTTCTCATTTGATCCTCGCATGATAGTTTTAGCAATATAAACACCAATTTTTAATGAAATATGGAGATTCTGAAGGGTTAAGGCACTTGACCAAGGCCACATAGCTAGAAAATGAAAAAAAAAAAAAAAATAAGGCTGAACCTA
Organism: Sapajus apella; assembly: GCF_009761245.1. Classification (NCBI taxonomy): domain Eukaryota; kingdom Metazoa; phylum Chordata; class Mammalia; order Primates; family Cebidae; genus Sapajus; species Sapajus apella. The sequence goes on along the minus strand of NW_022436978.1, from coordinate 8,694,516 downwards.
GATAAGTGAATTTCTAGAATGGTGTTCTTTACTGCCACACACTCCATGACTTAAGATAGGGATTATGTTTTCTATGAAGCCTAAACTAAAACAGAAGATTTTTACCTAATAGAAATGCTTAGGGCCAGGAGAGTGGGCCAAAATAAAATCAACACAAGAAATCTGAGAACTAAACATTAGAGAAAACAAATCCGAAGGAGCCAAGGATGCCAAGCCTGAGGTTGGGTGAAGGTAATATCAAAACAAAAGCAGGTGGGAATAAATAAGAGGGCATCCTGGGCAATCGATTTGCATATCGGCTGTTATTTACAGTGTACCTTGGATACGTAAAGTTTTGTGATGCGTGAGTAAGTGGATTGGTTCAATGGGCCAGAAGCAAAGAGGGCATGGATAGGGATAAAGTGCCTGAGCCTGTCCAGGCTGGACTTCTCTTGGTTCTCTGGCTTTGCTGAAATCGGATGAATGACGTTTGTAAGAAGCTATACAAGTAAAGGGTTGTCACCGGCGTACAGTGACAGGATGACACGTTTTAGTTTGTTGTTTCCATTAATGCAGACTGTCATAACACTTAGATTCTACTTGACATAGAAATGGAAACTGGCCATGTGGGATTGGATGTGTTTAAGAATGGAGCATGTGTACCAGTGGTAAGAGGACAGAGCCAAGTAGTAAAGTGAAGTCATTGCCAAAACACAAAACATAAGGCATGACAGATTCCTGCAGCTGACTCATAAGGAGAGCCAGCCAGAGACCTACCCAATAGAAGATGCTGAAGATTAGGGACCAACAGTGAGTCTGTTGATCAAAATAGTAATTGCTGTAATTTAGTATACACTTACTATTAATATGTGTTAGGCATGTTTACAGTGACATAATTATTTTTTCTTTTAGTCCTCAAATACTATAAACTGATTATTTTTAAGGACATTTTTATAGATGAGAAACCTAGTTTAGAGAGATCAGTGACTTATTTAGGATCAGAGAGCTAGCAGGAGGCAAACTAGGAATGAGCAAAGTGCCTGGTTCTGAAGCCTGTGCACTTGGCCAACATGCTAAACTTTGTTCTCATGACACACAGCAGTTAGGCAATAAGTTGTCAACTCCCTGAGTACCAGTGACTAGTTAGTTTGTATGATCTTAGGAGATTTTATTAATTTTAGAGTGCCGACTGAGCATCTTGGGAGTAGGCGGTTCAGTCTCAGGCACAGCTCTAAGGAGTAAGCTTTCATAGCGATTTATGGAAGCCATTGCCTACATTTTAATATCTTTTATATTCCTTTCCAGTGTGTTTTATTCTATTCACCATAATAATCTACATCTCTTGACAAGCAGCTGAGGACACAGAAAGAAGAAAGAGCAAGCCTGTGAATGCAACCTTAAAGGATGGCCAGTTTGAAGATTGCTGTCTTTGGGGGTCTCATTTTGATTTGTGAATTCTCTTGTGGATGTTTGGCATCATATCCTGAAAAAAATCCTAAATGAATCTTCCTGTTTTTTCTACATTGAAGCCAAAGATGTATTGCTCCAATCATGTCCAGCAAAACCCAGTGTTACAAAAAATGCTAAAGCACTTCTAACTAGACCATTTAGATGGAGACTGTAACGTATTCTGAGACAAAGAGAATTTGAATATTAAGAATTCAGAGTTTTATGCTAAAGAACAAAAGGAAGGGAAACATATGCCAATCTGTTAAAAATCCCCCAAGATCAGTTTCTAATATAGCTCACTCCATGTCTTTTTGAGTAATTCCAATCTTTCCAATGGGAATGTTGTTTGTAATTTAAAAGAATTGTTAGAGTTTAGTCGGTGTTTTAGTAATCATCAGTGTTTTTGGTTTTAAGCAGAAGAAACAGAATCAGTCTGATTTCAGCAGAAAAGGAGTATATATATACACATATGTATGTATATACATATGTATATATATGTATGTATGTATACATATATGTATGTGTATTATATGCATATACATATGTATATATGTATGTATATATATGTATATATATGTATGTGTGTGTGTGTATATATATATATATATATATATATATAGAGAGAGAGAGAGAGAGAGAGAACGGAAGGAGGAACTAGTCTGATGAGGGTGCTGCTGTCATGCTGCCATGATGGCCACAGATGATACTGGACACCATCTTCACTGTGTTTACCAGATTTTGGATACAGCCCCCCAACCACCCTCTGCTGCTGCCAATAAAATGAATTCTCCCCAGGTCCTACATTCTTGCATCACTGGCTCCTTATTCGAATTCTTATACGGGTGAATATGATTGGCCGACCTAGCTTGTGTGTTCATATTCTAGCTGTAAAGGAGGCTGGGAAATTTACAACATGGCCTTGTTGGTTTATATGGTCAAAGGCTTGCTCTGCTTCCCTCCAAAATTTATGAGGTAGGAATTCCCCCTGATCATGGGGTTGGAGGAGTTAATATGCTGGTTGGCCAAAAATGTGACATTTTTTGTATATGCCACTTCTTGAGTTTTCCTAATATCATATTTTTTTCAAACTCTGTCACAGCCATGTGGTTTAAAGGCCATTACATTTTTAATTTATTTCTGGTCTCTAAAAAAAGTTTATGAAGTTCAAAATTATTCTTATACAATTCTTAAAAGTCCATTCAAAGACTTTTTTTTTTTTTTTTCTGGGTAGCCAGCATACTCCTAAGACTGGGTAAGTTAAGTTTCCAACCCAATAAGCTTTATTTTAGTTTTTGGATCAAAGGGACTCATTCATATTTAGTTCAATCAGTCAGAAAAATCCATGCTTGCTAAAAAGGAAGGGAAAAATCAAGCAGATAAAATTGACAGGCCATCAAGAACTAAACAAATATCTACCACATAGATAATCCCTTTTTTTTTGAATTGCAGTTATCTTGCAACAAATGGTACAAATATAAAAAAATTGATAGAAATTATAGAAAGAAATTACTTAGAATAGCAGACATTTCATGCTCTTCAACAAGCCATAAAAGAATCAGAACATGTTCTTCTTTGTTCAATTCCCTGAAATCTGTTTAGAATCAAGCTGATGATTAAATCTCTTCAAAAGAGAACCCTGGGCATAACTATAGGTTGACATGGAAAACTATTTCTTCCATGGAGTTAGAATGAATATATGCATATGTGTATATGTGTGTAAAAGTAATTTTTTTTTAAGCAGAAAGATTCATGATCATTATTTTTAGATTTTGGCCATGCAGTATTTCTCATATATAAGACCAACAGATGGCTGAGTTAGGAACTAGTTGGTGAAATTTATTGGTCAAAATTTACAGTTACAGTAGTGCACTGAACACACTCATCTATCTCCACTATCTCTTGAAACCCAATTTAATATAAAAGGACAGCAAAGAAGAAAACTTAAAAAGTTTAAAACTAAACAGACAAATAGGATTGGAAAGAAGGCAATCATAGCCAAATTTGAAGAATTTAGAAAGCACAAGGATGAGTTTCTGACTTAAAAAGGCAGAAAAAGCTGGAACATAAATCAACAGGAGTTGAGTAAATGAACGGGAAGCTGGTCTACTTCCACTGCAAAACTCTTAAGAAGTTTCCATCGTGAGAGATACTAGGAATTTTTGAAGACAGAGGTACAGATTTGGGCTAGAAAAAGAAGATTGGTTGAAAGTGTTTTTAAAGGATACGTAGAAATCAATGTATATTTACCCTTCCTTGTCAGAATACTGGAGGTTTTCCTTTGAAAGATGATAAAACATAGTCTCTAGGCTTGGAGACACCAGGTATAACAAAAGACAAGTGTGAGGAGGGTACGCTTTAAATAAGAGCATGAAGGGAGAGTAGGCACAGTGTCTGTGAAAATTCCATCCTCTTTCTAGAAGATGGAGAAGTGGCTTATGATATGGAATAGGCAATCAGTGCATCATAGTCACTGATGCTGGTAATGGTACTAGAGCAGGATTCCAGTGGACCTAATGGTTCCCAGCTATACTTGCTATTGCCAGACAGTGATGAAATGAGGGCTTTGGGGCTTCTGTTATGTGTGTCAATATTTTGAAAACTACGATGGCCATACCACTGAATACATCATGAACAGCAACCCTACGTATATCTCTAGGCAGAAAAAATTGGAAAATTGTTGTAGGTTAGTGGATTGGCCTAAAAGAAAAGACTACAAATTCTGACATTCAGGGTTCCAAACAAAATGACAAAATTCCTGCCTGATCACCTTAGAGTGAAGCCTACCAGGCCATGAATTTTCCAGAAGAAGGATGCAAACTTGCAGATTGGAGTCTTCTGAGTTCCCAGCACTATGTATACATATATACATACACATATGTATATACATATGGAGGCTGAGCTCATGAAAAGCTCAGGAATTGGAATAGCATTAAATATCTCAAAAACAAACTGGGAAGTAAAAGAAAATATAACAATGCCTTTTAAATTCGGAGGGAAACTAAAATTTGAATGCAGCTAAACCATCAAGGGTAAGAAGAAAAATAAAGATATCTTCAGACGTGGAAGACCTCAAAAATATTACGTTCCCTACAATGTTACTGGAATATTTGTTCTAGCAAAATGGGAACGTAACTGTGAAAGACAAAGACATTTGCCTCAGGAAACAGGAGCCATATATGGGAGAATCAAAGTCCAGCTTCAAAATCGTGATAAAAAGAGATCCCAGAATAACAGATTTGAGCAAGACTAGAGAGCAACAAGTCAAGATTAGAGAAAAAAGGCAGAGGGCTCCACAGAAATGTATTTAAGGAAGATAGTTAGTTACTCTAACTATAATGGAATGAATATCTGGATAGAAAAAAATCTGACATATTATAAAAATATTAGTTGCTAAAATTTTCAGGAGTCAAAATTGGAAAGTTTGACCTAGTAAAGGAACAAGAATTTCTCAGTACTATTATCTGCACATTTAATAATTCAACTGCACAGGGATGGGAACAGATATTTACCTTCAACTGAGGTCAGTGGAGAAATAAGATTTTTTGGTCTAACACTGCCAATATAGGTAACTGTTCAAGGTGGAGCTGCAATCAGGATGTTAAGCTTTCTATATTTTCTTAGTGTGATAACTGAAGTGAAAACTTACTTCCTCAACCACTCCTGGGCTTGATAATTTAGTCAATGTTGGTGGCGCAATTTCACTGAGGCAATCCCCAAAACCAAATATTTCTCTATCTATTTAACTGTTTAAAAAATCTAACCTTTATGTATAAAATTAATAGCTTTTGCAATTAATGTTAATTATTGCAGCATTTTACTCTGAATTTAAAAATATGTATTCATACTTCAAGTGACAGAATTTCAAAAACTAATGCATGCAAGGAGATTTTAATCCTACCTATATCTGAAATCCTTATCCACATTTGAAAGTGAATATTATGCAATAACAACAAATCCAAATGACATGATCTGTTTTTATTGCTGATATTGATACATTGGTTAGATATGAGAGTAACATGCAATTTCATGATCATTGATCACCCATAATTTCAGGAATGCCAGAATAATATTGCACTTAGGCATTTTGCTATTTGATCTTTCAAAGGCTGAGGCTGCAGCCAAGCCAAAGAGCAAACACTGGTGAAATTCCAAGATTAAAGCCATATGTCGGTGACTGTCCATTTGTAAGCCAGTGACCATGAGCTGAAGAAGCCTTTTGAAGCCAAATTCCTATGAACTTCTGTAAGTGCTGTCCACTCTTGAGTGCTCTTAGTGCTGCTTCTACCATTGACTGGCCCACTTGCTCATTCATCATACATGAGGGCATTCAGTAGGGAATCCCCAAGGACTAGGGTAACTGAGCCAAGAGCTTGCTGGGTGCAAATTCAGAAGGCTAAATTGATTGTAGGAGTACACAGCCATGCAAAGAGCAGTGCACATGTAATGTGTGTATGTGTGAAGCATGTGTAGCGGATAATTTTATGTGTCAACTTGACTGGGTTAAGTTATACCCAGATAGCTGGTAAACATTATTTCTGTGTATATCTCTGAGGGTGTTTCTGGGAGAGATTAGCTTTTGAATCAGTAGGCTAAGCAAAAAAGATCAGCCTCACCAGTGTGGGCAGACAATCCATTAAGGGCCCAGATAGAACAAAACGGCAGAGAAAGGGCAAAATTGCTCTCTCTTTCGGGGCTAGAGTATCTATCTTCTCCTGCCCCGAGCTCCAGGTTCTTGGGCTTTCAGACTCTGAAACTTACATCATCAACACTGCCTCCCCCACAACCCTCCGGCCACTGGTCTCCAAAGGAACAACACCACAGCAGCTTTCCTGGCTCTTCAGTTTCCCGACGGCATATTATGGGGCTTTCGGTGGGCTAGTCCCCACAATAAGTGCCTTCTTATATATCTGTATATATTCTACCGGTTCTGTTTCTCTGGAGAATGCCACCTAATTGTGAACATTAGCAGACATTTAAGAGTATCAGCGTTCTCCGAATTGATACAACTTTAGATTATTGATAGAACTCATTCACCTGTTTCTGGCCTTTAAAGCCCACATTTATGAGAAATTAAACCCTGCTTACTTTTTTCTAATTTTGTCTTCTTCCACCCCTCACAACTAGATTAAATAATGGCCTCAATGATATTTTCTCATAGGAAGCAGGAAATATGTTAGTATCTCTACCGTTCACTCCTCCCACAAACCCACTCATCCCAAACTCATTTCTTTCTTTTTTTATTATGATAAAATCACTTAACATTTACTATTTCAACCATTTTTAAGTGTACAGTTCAGTGGTACTAAGTTCAATTATATTGTTGTACAACCGTCACTACTATCCATCTCCAGAACTTTTTCATCTTCCCCAAACGAAACTCTGTACCCATTGTACAATATCTCTCCTGGCTGAAGGAGAGAAGAACAGGAAGGTATTGTATAATGGGTATAGATTTCTGTCTCTGAATATGACTACTCTAGGTACCTCATATAAGTGGAATCATACATTAATTTTTTTGTGTGTTTGGCATCTCAGCATAATGTCTTCAAGGTTCATCCAAGTTGTATGATGTGTCAGAATTTCCTTAAGTCCAAACAATATTCCATTGTATGCATACACCCCATATTGTTTATCCTTTCTTCTATTAGTGGACACTTGCGTTGCTTCTGCCTTTTGGCAATTGTGAAGAATGAAGAATGCTGCTATGAACATGGATGTACAAAGAGGTATTCAACTCCCTGTCTCTATTTCTTTTGGATGTATACCCAGAAATGGAACTGCTGAATCATATGGTCTAACTTCCTTTTGATGAAACTCGGAATTGTCAGTTTCCACAAGCCTAGTATGTAGAAGGCCAGACATGATTAGTGTGCACCTGCTTTTCTCTGTCTCTTTTATGGCAGAATCAGCTATTCCCAGGAACAATCCAGGGGCATCCTTGCACACTCCAATTTCAACTTCTTTACCTTTTTCTATGGCTCTCCAGCATTGATTCCATCCACAGGTCCAGATTTCTTTCAAAAACTAAATGTTAAATATTTTTAGGATAAATGTTTAAATCTTAGCTATGGCAAATATCTTCTACAAAGTTGCCGTTTGCTCTTTTAAAATATGTTGTCTTTTCATTTCACTAAAAATTCAAATTTAATACAGTCAGTTTTATCAAGCTTTCATGATTGTTTCTAAACCTTATTTAAAAAATTTAACTATATGAAAATTTTTTTTATAGCTGTCTTTCTAATTTAGGTTTTTATATGGAATTGATTGTGTTCTATACTGATAATTGAGTTTTCTGAGGTTAATTATAGAGTATCTTATCCCTTAGCCACTGGTCTTCAATATGCAGACTCTCACAAATCAAATTTTTGAGGATTCTCATTATTTTAGGAGGTCTCTATTCTGTTCCAAGAGTCTGTTTTTCTAACTTTGCATTAATATCATGTTTCTTAAGTATGAAAACTTTATAATAAATCTTGATATTGGTTAGGGCATTTTCCTGTACCATGTTCTTCTTTACTATTGTAATAGCTATTGTTTATTCTCTATTCTCTGACAAATATGGAATTAGACTATCAAGTTCTATAAAAATTCCTATAAGAACTTTTATAGATATTAAAATATAAACCAATTTTGAGATAATCACACCTCCATAACAAGATTATAGTTTATTTTCTTTAACTTATGTCAGTAATATGTTTTAATTTTGGCTAAAAAAGAAAAAAAAAGAACTAAAGTTTTAGTCACTTAAGTTCCTGAAAACCTTCCTTACGTCTTCCTCTAACACTGGAACCCCACTGTTACGGTTTGAATGTATGTGTCCCTTCAAAATTCATATGTTAGACCTTAAACCCTAAGATATTAAGAGATGGGACCTTAGAAAAGGGAGCACCCTAGTGCCTTTTGCTCTTCCATCCCTTCTGCCACATGTGGACACACAGTATTTGTTCCTTCTGGAGGATGCATCAATAAGGCATCATCTGGAAGTGGAGAGGGAGAACTTACCAGACACCAAAGCTGCTGATGCCTTAATCTTGAACTTTCCAGCATCCAGAACTGTGAGAAATAAATTTCTATTATTTACAAGTTACCCAGTCTAAGGCATTTTGCTATAGCAGCAAGAGCAGACTAAGACACACACCCTGCCTGGCGTAGACTTAGTCCCTTCCCTGATTCTGCAAGTGAATTAGGTAGGAATGATAAACCTAGGGACCTATAGCTGTGTGTAGGGTCTTTGGGACTGTGTTGAACTGGATGTTGTATTTAGCTAAATTGGCAAATGTAAATTGCAATCAAGAAAATAATCCAGAACTCAGAGTAACAGCAGCAGAAACAAGTATCAGGATTGAGGCATGAAGCAAAGCCACGTGCAAGAAATCATTCAAGGTACCAGAAGTCAAGATAATCTGAAGCAGGTGAGTCAGAAGAGTGGATGGTGAGTTGAAACAAACAATTGAAAGGTATAACAAAATAGGTTTTCAGGTTTTTTTTTTTTTTTTTTTACTTACTCAAAGACTCAAATCAGGTAATCCATCTGAGTGCTGGAGCTTGCTTCTATACCCAACTTCTGCTGTTGAGGGCAGAGAAATCTTAATACTGTGAATGTAGAGAACTCCAGAATGACAACTCTCCCTGCTAGATCCCAAAATTTCAACCACTGCCTGACTTTGCTGTTTCCTTAGTCAAAATGTGGACTGGAATACTCTCCCCAGCTCAATGACAAGAAAGCTATGTCTGTTTCAGGCTTGGTTGTGGGTGGAAATAATCCTGTCCTAAACATTAGTAACCAGGGTCTTGGACCTTCTCTGGCTCAAATTTATATTACCTCTGTATTCTGGACACTTCCAAGCCAAGAAATTAGATCAAAAGGTAGTGTAAGCTTATAATGCCCTGCAGTACTTTGCAGAAACAAAGGAAAAATCTCATTCTAAACCACTCAGGAGTCCTGTTACCAACAGGTGTTGTACAATGAGATGATGGTTTGGGAGATTTTAGGAATTGATAGAATACTTCAGATTAAAAAGAATGATATTTTTCATTATATTCTAAATGGTTCACATAAGTCCCACAAAAAAAATTTAAACATAATCACAAGGGAAATGTCACAACAGATAATTTCATATCCCTTCCAAACAACAATGGTTATATTATCCTTTTTGTTTTTGTTACCCACAAATTTAAACAAACTCTTTGTTCAATTAAATTTATTAAGTACATTTCAGGTAACAATAATATCTAATAGTTCTGTTCTCTTCTTTATATATATCTATATATATCAATGTAGATATATATGTGTACAATTTATTGTACTTTGAATTAGTTTTCATGCTGAAAACTTTTGAAAAGAGGAAATGAAGGAATTGTGAAGTGAGGAAAATGTCTGAATGGAATTGGTACTTGATATGGTTTGTCTCTGTGTCCCCATTCAAATCTCACTCACATTGTAATCCCCATGTGTTGAGGGACAGACCGGGCTCTGACACGTGGACAAACCCACTTGTCAATGGAGGGAGGTGATTGGATCATGAGGGCAGTTTTCCCCATGCTGCTCTCATGATAATGAGGCTCATGAGATCTGATGGTTTTATGAGCGTCTGGCATTTCCCCTGCTGGCACTCACTCCCTCCTGCCGCCTTGTGAAGAAGGTGTCTGCTTCCTTTTCACCTTTCACCACGATTTTACGTTTCCTGAAGTCTCCTAGTCATGCTTCTTATTAAGCCTGCACAACTGGGGTCAATTAAACTTCTTTCCTTTGCAATTATCCTGTATTAGGTAGTATTCTTTATAGCAATGTGAGAATGAACTAATACAGTACTTTTAATATTTCTGGATTCTCTCATGTACCCTGAATACTCTGCAACTAGGGTCTGAAACTTCAGTCATGGGCCTCTGGGAACTTCTCAAGGTATAGTATCTACCAGGTATTCTAAATTATCTCACTTATATTCCTTCTTACATCTTGCCTCAAAGCTGCCTCTTTGCTTATATTCTTCAAATCAATTCTTCAGTTGGACTTTTTGTATCAATGTTTATATTGATTTTAGACGCTCTTTTTCAGATAACTCTGGGATCTGTAATTTAGTATCTCCTGCCTCAGCTCAAAACACTAACTTCTAGGTGTTAATCAGAAGGACAGTAACGATTAGGAAAATAAAATGACAGATTGAATAAAAGACTGATTACCTTCTTGTTGTGTTCCTAAAACTGTTTAACACATTTGCAGAATCATAGTCTGGACTATCATGGTCAGCGGCAGCTAAAGTGGAAAAATGAACTCACAACTTTACTACTGTAGCTTTAGATGAGCTAAATACATCACTCTGTGTAAAAAACAGCACCCAATTTGACTATGATTTCCTATTTACTGAAATCCTCCTCAGAAAGGAGAGGGAATGCCACTGATGCTCACCCGAGTGAGAAGAATCTATATCGTGGGGAGGGAAATAGCTGTAGAACCAGATGTTTGCTAATTATCTTCAAATGAAATTTACTAGACTAAGTTTTAAACAAAGATAATTGGAAAGGGTAAAATAGCCTATTCTTCCTTTGACTTTACAAAAAGGGTAATAAATTCATCTAAAGTGCTCATTGTTGCCTCTGCATCCAGTCCTACCTCCAATTCTTAAGCCTCAGACCATGTACCTTTCCTATGCCACAGGAATCATATTCGGTGTCTCTATAGCTGGGTACTGGTCAGCTGACAAATTCCCCAAGACTTACTTTCCTATTTCCCTTTCTGCTCTCCCAGTATATGACTGTTCCTTGTTTTAGCTCACTCCTTTTGGCCTGCTCGGTTTAAATCAGGTATGAAATGACTGAGTACTTCCACCTTAAGACTTAACTGATAGTCCCACCAGATGATGTCTTCAGAAATCTCAGAACTTATTTTCACCTGAGGGTCCCTATATAAAAGGTTTAGGCAAAACCCCAGTGATTTTGACAGAGTGCACCTCTCCCTTCCTGAAGTAGGAGCCACTTCTGGAAAAGCATAGACCTTCTTTATTGAGGAACAATCAATAAAAGCAAATAAACTGGACAAAACTGAAGCCGTAATTCAAAGGAAATGGGCCATACAGAAGAATGAGAGTTGCTCTCCACCAAAAACAGATGGAGCGAAAGAGACATATTTAAAAATAATTTTAAGGCTGGGTGCGGTGGCTCATGCCTGTAATCCTAGCACTTTGGGAGGCCAAGGCAGGTGGATCATGAGGTCAGGAGTTCGAGACCAGCCTGGCCAACATAGTGAAACCCCATCTCTAAAAAAAATACAAAAAAATTAGCCTAGCATAGTGGCATGTGCCTGTAGTCCCAGTTACTCAGGAGGCTGATGCAGAAGAATCGCTTAAACCCAGGAGGGGGAGTTGCAGTGAGCCGAGATCACTCCACTGAACTCCAGCTTGGGTGACAGAGAGAGAAAAACATATAATAATAATTTTATTTATATTCTCAAGAAAATTCAAAAGAGTGCTCTATCTCTAAAGCTAAAACAAATAGCCCTAAAGAGGAAACCACCTTATATCAGGTAGAATTTTATGAAAATATAAAAACTATTTCTAAATTAAAAACTATGACAGAAACAACAATGTAAAATGGACACGTCCAGCACTTCTCAGGCTTTTGCCTAAAATTAACCGCAAAGCAGATACTCTTAAACATTGCATTTCTGAAACATTAAGGCAAATACAAGAATTTTGATCTCAAACATGGCTTGGCATGGCATAGAATCCAAGGGATATACCCCCTTCATAACTCTATTGACATTTTCTCCAAAGGTTGACATTTTCTCCAAAGGTTATATATCTTTAATATATAAAACATTCATGATAAATAATGTTTTTGGTAAAACAACAAAACCAAAAAGGCATAACCAAATAACAGCTTGCAGATGCTGTATCTTCTGAAGGCAGAGGCTGAAATAGGACTTCTGTGCAAGCAATTTATTTGGGACAGGAGGGAATGAACTCAGGTAGACAGAAGTGGGGAACTGAGTAGATTGAAATAGAGGTGGAGAAAAAGTCAATACAAAGGGGTGTGATTGAGTTGCCCACCAACTGAGGTTCAGTCCCGCTGGGGTGTGCTTAAGAGTGCAGTGAATGCTCAGAATTGGCCACCCAAGGATTGTTGGAGAAAAGAATCTATTCTTTTGTTGTTGTTGTTGAGATGGAGTTTCGCTGTGTTGCCCATGCTGAAGTGCAGTGGCACAATCTCAGCGCACTGCAACCTCTTCCTCCTGGGTTCAAGGGATTCTTCTGTCTCAGCCTCCCAAGTAGCTGGGACTACAGGCGTGTGCCACCACACCTGGCTAATTTTTGTATTTTTAGTAGAGACAGGTTTTCACCATATTGGCCAGGCTGATCTCAAACTCCTGACCTCATCATCTGCCCGCCTCAGCCTCCTAAAGTGCTGGGATTACAGGTGTAAGCCACCGCACCCAGTCAAGAATCTGCTCTTTGTCTTCCACATCCCACTGGTTAAAAGTTGTCCAGGACTGCTAGCTCTCTAGCACTTCTGAGCTATTTGCAGAGTGAAGTCCCACCAACATCCTGCTCCACTGTGTTGGAGAGGCCCTGGGGGCAGGAGCAGAGAAGACGTTGGGTGCCAAGGGAGTCCTCTGCATTAGCTGTGGTTGGAACCAAGGTGAGGCTGAGAGATGTCTGGTATAATAAAAGATGAAATTAATATGAGAAAAATACCCCTGAAAATCACTTATGTTTGCTGGTATAAAGGATCGCAAATCACTGCAACGCTCAATATATTTTCCTTTAATAAAGTTAAAGTGATTTGTAAAATGAAAATTCTTAATTTTTCAAAGATGTAATAAGAAAAGAAGAGTTGTACTCCTACTGCTAAAATAATACATTTTATTAACTTCCTGGAACCAAATTAATGTTATAAATTGTTGTGGGCTAAATTGTGTCCCGCCCCCACACTTCCCCACCAAATGTATATGTTGAAATCCTAACCCCTAATATGTCAGATTGTGACTGCATTTGGAGATAGGCCTTTAAAGAGGTGATTAAGTTAAAATGAGGCCCTAGAGTGGGCCCTAATCCAATCTGACTGGTGTCCTTAGAAGGAGAGGAAATTGGACACTCAGAGATATCGGTGAGCATGCCCACAGAGGAAAGACCATGTGTGCACACAGCAAGAAGGCAGCTACTCGCAAGCCAAGAAGAGAGCCCAGCTGCAGAAACCTGCCACCAAGTTCAAGAAACCAAGTTCAAGCAGAAACCAAGTTCAAGTTGATCTTGAACTTGTAGGTTCCAGAATTGCAAGAAAATAAATTTATCTTGTTAAGTCATCTAGTCTATGGTATTCTCTTATGGCAGCCCCAGAGAACTAACACAAGAGTAAAAATCTGAAATATTAATATCATCATACACTGTGGCTACCACAGCTGGTTCCTCTCAATACCCATTTTCCCATTTTTCTGTACTAATAGAATCTGAGTTTTTTGGTTTTGTTTGTTTGTTTTTATTATTATTATTGTTGTTGTTGTTGAGCCTACAGCGCTGTGCCCAGCAGTAGGCTATAGACCGTGACAAGTCTGTGCCAACTCTGAAAATCCTATTCCTGTTTTCTTAGCATCTCTTGCAAGTCAGGTTGACTTTGTGACCCAGTTCTGGGAAGCAAGACTAAGGAGAGTGTTCAGTGGGGCTTCTGAGAAAGATTTTGCTTTCCTGATAGAAGAAGATAGATGGAGGCATTATGCATGTTCCCCCACCCCGTTCCCTGCTTTATATCTAGATACCAATATGCTGTGCTGTCTATCTTCGCAAAGCGCCAGCTTTACATTCCATTAGGTAAGTAATTTCAGTGCATCAGAGGGCCTCTTGTCTAATAGTTTAACACATGCCCTTGGAATCAGACTTATTGGCCTAGCTTAGGTAATATGCACATAACTGAACCAATCATAAGGACTGTAGGAATGAAATACTCTAGTTGACTTATCTGAACAGTGTTCTGACTCCTAGAATACGGGGTTGATGCCAGCCTTAGCCAACCATCATGAATGGAAAGTTGGGGAGGGGTACTTGCCCAAAGGGAAATCACAGTGTTGATGCCAGAAGTTGGAGGAATGCATGCTGATCAGGCAAAAACCAACGAACACAACTAATTGATGTGCTTTACACCGAAGTTCTCCCTCAGGCCTCAGCTTGCCCATTATTTCCACTATGAAGATTTCCTGGAGAACTTCAATGCCATCAATTCTACACTCGTTGCCCCTGTTGTTTTTTCCTACACCCCCTGCGCTTTCTTTATCACGGCACTTTCATATTGTGTTAAAATGGCTTGTTTGTTTCTCTTAATTCCTGACTAAACTACAAAGGCTATTAAGGCAGAAATCTTCATTCTCTCATTTACCATTGCATCTCTAGTGTCTACCCGAGCACCTAGTAAATAAAAACACTTGATAAATATATGCTGAGTGAATAAAAATATACTGCTCAATGGGCATTTGGTAGACAAGTATAATTGAAAATGCTTTCAAGTGTATGAACGTGACAGGTACTATGACAGGGATGGACATGTTGGTCTCTTGTTACCACACCCATGCACTTATTCAGTCCCTTGAAGGAGGAAGAGTTGACGCATTGGTCAGACTCTAGGACATATGTTGGGCTACATTTACCAACATTCCTTAAAGATGAGCAGCTGTATTAGTCTCTTTCTTTCCCTTTTGCAAAGGTAGACAGGGTTTGCCTCTTTGAAACAGGTCTAACCAGGTTTTGTTCTTCTTTCCATCCTCCTAAAATGTGCAACTGAATGGTAAATTATGTCAGGGCTTGCTTGACATAGATCTCTTTCTGAAAATGAACCTTGATCCTAGAATTTAGAGTAAAGATGGAGAACTAGAACCATTCTTTTCTCAACATTAGACCATGTGCTTCCATCCAGTTCAGCTTACAAGAAGACCCTGAATGGGAAGTTACTGAGCTCTTATATATCTATTTAGAAAGCAGTATTTTGTTTCTCATCCGATTTCCTTTTGGGGAAGGCTATAGGTGCAGATGATCATGATGTAAGATTTGGTTGTTCTTCATTTAGGGGAGTAAGAGAATCACAAATACTACACTAACCTCACAAATATGACCATAACCTCTCACTGATTCCTAAGGGGGCAGCATCTCATTCAGCACTTCTCATTTCCTCACACAACCCCTCAATCAGCAGGAATGAGATTCTTCACTGAACAGAGCACTCAAGACAGGGGTGTTCTGGCCTGAAAGAGAGATTTTCCACTTCTTACAGAGTGCTGGTTGGTATTAGTTTTATGCCGTTAGTGCCAAGTGTAGTGCTTTTCATAAGAACTGAGGACTAAGCTTTGATTTTTTTTTATCTTGCCCAAATTCCTATCAAAGCAGTCTGGGGAGTCACACCCTACAAAATGTAAATTCTCATCAAATGGGTTTTTTTTAACCCTGTATACAGTGACTTACTTTCCAATCTGACTCTGGCATAACAAGGAAGAAAAATCAAAATATTTTACACCAAAACATGTTTCTCTATCATGTTTAGAAATGGCCATGCAAAGCCATCCCTTCTGGGAAAAATCCATATTCTATAGAGAATCCTCTTTCCCCTTGTTTTTCTTCCTTCCTTTCCAGATCCAGAAGATTATCAACTAAGAGACTCAGAGCCAGGTACCCTTTTAGGTCTGATAAGAAGCATTTTACAACCTGCTCTCTCTCTCTTTCTCTCTCTCTCTCTCTCTCTCTCTTTGTCTGTCTCAGAAGTTTGCTGAGAGCTTCCTTTGCACAATAAAATTTGGTCTCCATAATTTTTATCTTAATCTGAACATTTTCTATTGATCCCAGGTCTTCAGATAAACTCAACCAATTGTCAACCAGAAAATGTTTAAATTTACCTATAGCCCGGAAGCCACAGCTTTGAGTTTTCCCGCCTTTCTGAACCAAACTAATGTATTTCTTACATGTATTTGATTGATGTCTCGTGCCTTGCTAAAACATACAAAACCAAGTTGTACCCCGACCACCTTGGGCACATGTTTTCAGGACCTCCTGAGGGCTGTGTCATGGGCCGTGGTCACTCATATTTGGCTCAGAATAAATCTCTTAAAATATTTTACAGTTTCACTCTTTTCATCAACAGAACCATCATAGAGAACAATGTGGGAAAGATCCAGTCTTACAGAGATAACAGCTGTGCATGAGAGGAGTTTTTGCATTTGTAGTTTTTTGAATGTGCTTTTTGTTATAGCCTTAGTGAAACTTCATTAAGCAACTACTAGGTACAGATCTGAGAGGCATTAACCATTTCTAGGAGCTAATAGCTATCTATGAATTAATTCAACAGGTATTTACTCAGAAATTCCAGTAGCTAGGCCTTTGGTAGACTCTGGGGATGCAAAGTTGGGGAAAGCAGAAGCTCCTGGAGGAGCTAATATTCAGTTGGAGAAGAAAAGCACTTAAACAAATATTAGATTGGTATAAAAGTAATTACGGGTTTTTTTCATCACTTTTAATAGCAAAAGCTGCAATTACTTTTGTACCAACCTAATAATTATGATGTAACATGATGCTGAGGAATGAACTGAAACTGACCTCTGCCAGATTTTCCTTACCTTATAGAATCCAATGAGTCTTTTAAGGCCAACTCAAATCCTTCTTTCTCTAAGAATCCTTAAGTGCTCAGTTCAGCCAAAATAAATCTCTCTTGCCCTCTAACTTATATATTAACAATAATTATGTTTGTGTCTCTTCCCCATTTGATTTTATATTCTTGAAGGATAGAAGCAGTATGTTAGCCATCTGTGTATTCTCTGATTTAGCCATCACAGTCTTTTTCATGTGGTAAATACTGAACGTTTGTTGACTTGAAATAAACTTTATTACATTAATCAGTTAGTTCCCACGGAGTTTCCAAATACATGGATTCTTTGTTGTGGAACAGAAAGGACAACAGATGCAACATATTTCTGGTTAATAGTTTCAATTTTGGTGAGGCATTATTTGCCTGGACTCTAAGAAAAGCGTACATGAGGTCTAATTTTAATATTATCATAGTAAGTGTATGTTGTTTCCATTGAAAATAAGGGAAACAAAGGAAAATAATTCATTGTACCAAGAGGACACATGCACCTGCATGTTTATTACAGCACCAATCACAATAGCAAAGACATGGAATCAACCCTGGTGTCCATCCACAGTGTACTGCATAAAGAAAATGTGGTACAGATATTACCATAAAACACTATGCAGCCATCAAAAGAGCAAAATGATGTTCTTCACAGCATCATGGATGCAGCTGGAGACCGGCATCCTAAGTGAATTAATACAGAAAAAAGAATCAAATACCATATGTTCGTACTTATAAGTGGAAGCTAAACACTGAGTACACATGGACATAAAGAAAGAAACAACAGAGGAAGGGAAGGAGAAGGATGTGCCACTGGGTACTATGCCCACTACCTGGGTGATGTGTTCAGTCATACTCCAAACCTCAGCATCATGCAATGCCTTTGTAACAAACCGGCACATGTATCCTCTGATTCTAAAATAAAAGCGGAAAAAATGAAGGACACCATGTAGATTTTTAGAAATTACTTGCTGTCACTTGAAACTTAGAAAGATGATGGAATTGCATACAATTTGAATGCTAATGAACAGAGTATATCTACTGAAAGTAGGAATGTCAGAAAGAGGTGTTGAAATCATGTCAAATAAACTTACTATCAAAGATAGGAATTGAGATCATAGAGAATAAACTTGGAGATATGGGGTAAGCATGAGCATGCAGAGATCCTTGAATGAGAGGGAGAATTCAGCACCAGATACAATGTAAAACAGAAGGCCATTTCAAGTTCTTGGTGAGAGGAGTAGCTGACTGCAGTTACAGGTCTTTAAACTCACAGCTCTGAGCCACAGTTTAAAATGAGGTTTAGAAGGAGAAATTTCCATGAAGAACTCTAAAAATTAAAAAAAGTATACATTAATAGTTTTTAAAATAAATGATGAAAATATATTTCAGGAAAACTTATGAGGTAGAAAATAGACTAGAAGAAAGAGATCATAGAGACAGGAAATCCAGTTAAAAGCAGCTTTATTTGTTCCAGAAAGAGGAGGTTAAAGCAGAGATTAGGATGGAAGAAAGAAGGGACAGGAAGTGAAGCTGAAGCTGCTCTGTCTGCCAAGATGTGAGGTTACCTCTGAAAGCCTTTTCATTTACCAGTGATTCATTCTGTTTTGAGTTTTCTTTGGACTTCATTTTCCATTTGCTATTACTGACTACAATAATAAAGGACTGATTTAGCACCCTCGCCATACGTTAAGGCCTTGAAAACAAACATAGATGACAAAGATGCTTCTTCTTTATAAAATTCTTTGTGATTTTAATTTTTCACACACTCATGAAGCATATCTGAAAGAGTTGGTGATTAAGATAATTTAGTATTATTGTTTTTCACCAAACTGCCTTGGATTTCTAGCGTAATTGGATGTGGAGTATGCTATTCAGAGTACTAAGGTATGAAGGATTTCTATGGTACTTTGCAATGGTTTCCACACAATGGCTGAAAATGTCCATGTGCCTGAGACAAAGGCTTTTAATCTTTTGCCCAAAAAGCAAGTTTGAGTTTGCCATATAAAACAGTACCCACGGAACTGGGTCTTGCTTTCTAACGAAAGGGAAGCAATGGGGATTAAAATTTTCTTGTAGTATTTTGTAAATGTCATTTTTTAGTGTTAGATAGAGTTAACTGGCTGGAAATGTTTGAACTAAAGTTCATGTAAGGTAACATTTTTGGGTTAAGTTTATCTTAGTCCATTCCTTAGTTTTCAAAAAACAAAAGATATTGAAATACATGAATAAAAGGAGAATATTAAAGACAATAATAAAAAACAACCAGCTGCATTCCATTTTGGAATTAGGATTTTTTAGAAAAACAAGCTGTTAAAATCTGATTGCTCTTCTAGTCTAATATGTTGAGAAATAGAGTCTCTGGTTATTAAAACCAAAGCTGAAATTATTTTCAAATAATTATCATTTCAGCATTTATAGTTCACTGGAAATATGCTTAAGCATAACATGTTCTGGTCGCCAAAGGTGAAATGATAATAGTCACTAAAACATGAACCTGAGAAGTATCTAAACAGACTTTTGCTTTGCCATTGATGATTCTTTATTTTACAATGGTTATTTTCACTCAGCAAATATCATTTGCCTGGGTTCATAGGACATATTTCTGCCATTTTTCTTGCATTGTTAATGAGTCGTCTGAAGCATGCAAACTGTGGTGTGAGAGTTTTACTTTAAAAAGGTACAAATGGCCAGGAGCAGTGGCTCATGCCTGTAATCCTAGGACTTTGGAAGGCTAAGGCAGGCAGATCACTTGAGGTAGGGAGTTCAAGACCAGACTGGCCAATGCAGTGAAACCCTGTCTCTACTAAAAACAAATACATTTGACTGGACTTGGTGATACATGCCTGTAATCCCAGTTACTCGGGAAGCTGAGGCAGGAGAATTGCTTGAGCCTGGGAGGTGAAGGTTGCAGTGAGCCAAGATTGCACCATTGAACTCCAGCCTGGGTGACAGAGTGAGACTCTGTCTCAAAAACAGACAAGCCAATATCCATGATGAACATTGATGCGAAAATCCTCAATAAAATACTGGCAAACTGAAGTCAACAGCACACCAAAAAGCTTATCCATCACGATTAAGTCGGCTTCATCCCTAGGAAGCAAGGCTGGTTTAACATATGCAAATCTGTAAACGTAATCCATCACATAAACGGAACCAAAGAGAAAAACACATGATTATCTCAATAGATGCAGAGAAGGCCTTCAACAAAATTCAACAGCCCTTTATGCTAAAAACCCTCAATAAAATAGGTATCGATGGAATGTATCTCAAAATAATAAGAGCTATTTATAGCAAACCTGCAGCCAATATCATATGGAATGGGCAAAAACTGAGAGCATTCCCTTTGAAACTAGCACAAGACAAAGACGGCTTCTCTTACCACTCCTATTCATCATAGTATTGGAAGTTCTGGCCAGGGCAATCAGGCAAGAAAAAGAAATAAAGCGTATGAAGATGACATGATTATATATTTAGAAGACACCATCATCTCAGCCCAAAAGCTCCTTAAGCTGATAAGCAACTTCAGCAAAGTCTCAGGATACAAAATCAACGTGCAAAAATCACAAGCATTCCTATACACCAATAACAAGACAATCAGAGTGAAACATGAGTGAACTCTCATTCACAATTGCTACAAAAGAATAAAATACCCAGGAATACAACTAATAAGAGGTGTGACGAACTTCTTCAAGGAGAACTACAAACCCCTGCTCAACAAAATAAGAGAGGACACAAACCGATAGAGAAACATTTCATGCTCATGGTCAGGAAGAATCAGTATCATGAAAATGGCAATACTGCTCAAAGTAATTTATAGATTCACTGCTATTCCTATCCAGCTACCATGACTTTCTTCACAGAATTGGAAAAAACCACCTTACATTTCATATGGAACTGAAACAGAGTCCACATAGCCAAGACAATTGTAAGCAAAAGGAACAAAGCTGGAGGCATCACTCTCCCCGTCTTCAAACTATACTACTAGGCTACAGTAATCAAAACAGCATGGTACTGGTACCAAAACAGGTATATAGACCAATGGAAGAGAACAGAAACCTCAGAAATAATGCCACACATCTATAACCATCTGATCTTTGACAAAGCTGACAAAACAAGCAATGGGAAAAGGATTCCCTCTTTAATAAATGGTGCTGGGAAAACTGGCTAGCCATATGTAGAAAGCTGAATCTGGATCCCTTCCTTACACCTTATACAAAAATTAACTCCAGATGGATTAAAGATTTAAACATAAGACCTAACACCATAAAAACCCTAGAAGAAAACCTAGGCAATGCCATTCAGGACATAGGCATGGGCAAGGACTTCACGACTAAAACACCAAAAGCAATGGCAACAAAAGCCAATATTGACAAATGGGACCTAATTAAACTAAAGGGCTTCTGGACAGCAAAATGAACAATCATTAGAGTGAATCAGCAATCAATGCAATGGGAAAAAATTTTTGCAAGCTACCTATTTGACAAAGGGCTAATATTCAGAATCTACAAAGAACTAAAACAGATTGACAGGAAAGAAACAAACAACCCCATCAAAAAGTGGGCAAAGGATATGAACAGAAACTTCTCAAAAGAAGACATTTAAGCAGCCAACAAGCATATGAAAAAAAGCTCAGCATCACTAGTCATTACAGAAATGCAAATCAAAATCACAGTGAGATATCATCTTATGCCAGTTAGAATGGTGATCATTAAAAAATCAGAAGACAACAGACCTGGAGAGGGTGTAGAGAAATAGGAATGCTTTTACACTGTTGGGGGGAGTATAAATCAGTTCAACCATTGTGGAAGACAGTGTAGCAATTCCTCAAGGATCTGAAACTAGAAATACCGTTAGATCCAGCAATTCCACTACTGGGTGTATGCCCAAAGGATAATAAATCATTTTATTATAAAGACACATGCATACATATGTTTACTGCAGCACTGTTCACAATAGCGAAGACCAGGAACCAACCCAAATGCCCAACAATGATAGACTGGATAAAGAAAATGTGGCACATATACACCATGGAATACTATGCAGCCATAAAAAGGATGAGTTCACGTCCTTTGCAGGGATATGGATGGAGCTGGAAACCATCATCCTCAGCAAACTGACACGAGAACAGAAAACCAAATACCACATGTTCTCACTCATAAGTGAGTATTGAGCGATGAGAACACATGGACACAGGGAGGGGAACATCACACATTGGAGTCTGCCGGTGGGTGGGGGGATAGGGGAGGGACAGCAGGGAGTGGGGACATAGGGGAGGGATAGCATTAGGAGAAATACCTATTGTAGATTATGGGATGATGTATGTAGCAAACCACCATGGCACGTGTATACCTATGTAACAAACCCACACGCTCTGCACATGTACCCCAGAACTTAAAGTATAATTATAATAATAAAATTACTAAAAAAAAAAAAAAGAGTATAAATGAGGCAAATTGTAGACTTAGGCATTTCAAAAATCTACAGTCCATTACTAGTTCATTTTTCTTTCTTCTCCATTCCAAAGCCAGTAGTTGTTTTCTTTCATGGGAATCTAGGTTTAATTTGGATTAAAATTGTCCTGGAATTTATGGGAATTTGCTTCTCTGAACTCTGGTTTTAAAAATCTTCCAGAATATAACACTTTCACAGATTAACAGTTTCAACTTCTGCTCCTTTTGGCTTTAATGCAAGGTTTTCTTTTCCCCTAAATCTACTATTAATATTTCTCTAAAAATGGCAAGCATTTTAAGAAACTTTCTTGTAATTTTCTTCCCCATTCCTCCAATCCCCATGTTGAGTATTCACATTTTTCCTAAAAAGACCAACTATTTTACTTGATCTTGGTATCCTATTGTACTCTTCGTAAACCAAAAAGAAAAAAAAAAGAAAAAGAAAAACCTATAAATTTTAGCATCTTAACTTTCACAGTTACTACAATCTAAAGGACTCAGGTAAACTTTACTCATATAACTCAATATGATCTCACTTTGCATTGTACTACTCTAGTAATTTTCCAAGTCATTATAGATTAAAATATTGTCAATTCAAGATTCTACTGTCTTCTCCATCTTCAGGGAATGGTGGTTGACCATAGGGGAGATTTATATCTCAGGGATAGGCAGGAGGGGTGAAGGTGAGCCCATGGTCCCTAACAGCATCTATATAGTGTCTGCTGCTGCTCCTGCTAATAATAATAATAATAATAATAATAATATATGTCTGTCTTCTACCCCTGGGTTATGCATAGTGACTATTCTGTCAAGGAAAGAATGTGGTCTCTTTCCTTGGCTCTGTGCCAGGAATGACGTTTAAAAGGTTTCAGCTTCACATTTTTCAGCTGGTGATTGAAATATTACACCTCTTTCAATGTAAGTTTTCTCACTTATTTTAAAGAACTTTTTAGCAGGTAGTGGCGCTCACCTTCAGAAAAATTTCACATTCTATTTATGGGAATAACATTTTGCGTCTCTTCCTCACCGATTGTGCAGTACCAGGAAGATTCAGGAGGGAGCTGTCTTCAGGTCTCTCCTATTCATATTCATTACTCTGTCACCTAACTGCTCTCTGCTTGTCCAGGTGGTACAAGAACTATTGCCAGAAAGGAAATTGTTCTAAAAAAATTTCAGCCGGAAGCTCGTTCTAATTCCCAAATTTCAAGAGACAGTTTGCCTCCTGTTCACCATTTTTATTTCCAAATTATTGAAGCACATAATCTACTTTTCAATTCCATTACTAGAGATTGTTCTTTTACAAAGAAGGTGGAGAAAGGAAAAGAAAAAATTTGGTTCAGATAGGTAACAACAATTTTTAAATTCTGTACCTCACACTTAAGTCCTTGCTGTTTACCAAAAACCCTTCCCTCCCAAATTTGGTGTTTTAGTTCATTGGTCTTGGCAACTTTTTTCCCACCTATCACAGGGACTTACATGCTTCAGGGTTCAAATGAGAGGGGTCATAGAGGAGAAGTACATGCTGATTGGTGTAATCAAGATGTATCTTCTGGCCCCAGCTGAGGTTTATGATGGAACCAAGTAAGATTACGGATGGAGGTGCTGATGACACGAGAGGAGTACCACAGGGTTTAACTAAATATCTAAGAAGAAAAATGCTTCTCTAGATGGATAAGTTTCAGCTGCACTTCTGTGTGGTTAGAAGAAAAGTGTTGTTTTTTGGAACTAAATTCTGTCTCATACTTGAAAATGTTAACACAGTGAAAGCTTTTGATCAAAAAACTAGGACATCATTTTGCATAAAGTGCTAGAGCAGATTCTATGATGCCTACAGAATGGCAGAAAGGCTGTTTGCACGAGAGGACACCATAAATCCACTCAGTACTAATAGCATACAATGAAAACTCTTTTCAGAAGAAAGATTTTGCACACAAAGAGCCCTGAGGGAAGAGATAGCAATGGAAACATCCATCAAATAAGGAAAGGGTGTTTAGAAAATTGCTCTTCCGACTCCATCTATCATACTATCAGAGACTGCTGTGTTAATCCATTTACCACCACTAAGCATGAGCCCAAAGACAAAATGCTGAAGTATTCCTTGGGGAGAGCTTTCAACAAAACTTCTGTAGAGGCTAATGAGGACAATGGGATTTTTCCCATGTCACTTCCAAAAAGCACTGAATACAACTTACACATCAATGTGCAGCTGTGGGTGGTTTTTCAAACATAAGTCATCTCTTAATTCTTTGGTCTAGGGGGCGTTGTTTTCTTCCTTCACAGGACAAGTTCTGAGTTGTGAATACTCGCTACCTCTTCAGAAACTACATGAACTCCTCTCTGCCTCCTCAATAGCATATAAACTTGCTATTATCCTGAGGGTTAAAAACAAAATAAGATCTTACTTCTCTGAACTCATTCTCTGTGTATGGAAAAAGGGACATTAATTATAAATACTGCAATTATTATATAAAAATACTCATAATTACTTTCTTAGCTTTTATAATTATCCTCAAAAAGAAAAGCATAGCCAAGTGCTTACTGTGCTGTGCTATTGAATATTATCCATTTTAATATTAATATCTTGATAATAAAAATAATTTCATTTGTTTTTACAGTGCTTTTCTGTCTTTATAGTTATTTCACATCTTTTATTGCATTTGATTTATTTATATGAATGTTCTGAAAGTTAAATACTTCCCTGCTCTATTGACTAATTGTTCTTTCAAATGATTGAATAAATCTTTTTGGGGAAAGACATATGAAATTACAAGACAAAAACAATTCTTAGGCACATTATGCTCTGACCATTTCAATGAAGTCTTAGTCATGTGTGACACTGACTGAGGAAGAAGCTATGTCTTCAAAAATGATACTGAGTGCAGCAGCTGCTTTGGTAAACAAACTCCCTAGACCATGTCACACCATTAAAAAGGATTATTTTCTAAAGAGAATATTATAGACAAGTCACTTATTTAACTATGAAGTAAATTCCCAAGAAAGATAGTTAGATTTAAAATTTTTC
Organism: Sapajus apella; assembly: GCF_009761245.1. NCBI lineage: Eukaryota > Metazoa > Chordata > Mammalia > Primates > Cebidae > Sapajus > Sapajus apella. The sequence goes on along the minus strand of NW_022436978.1, from coordinate 8,669,016 downwards.
AAGAAATCTGAAGACTACTAAAATTCACCCATAACAATGATCTGGCCATACTACGATAATGTTAGTGTTTTCAACTTTTTGGGTAGAGCCTGTTTTTAAAATATTATTCAGATATGATAATACTTGAAGTTTTATTATTTGGTGGCTGGGAGAATTGCAAAGACCACACATTTTTATGAATTTAGCAAAACGTATGTTTACAATAATTTATTTAAATAACCACACTATAATTAACATGTGGTAAATTATGTAAAATGTACCTGTGTCTATAGGTATGCTTGGCTAACATATAGATTTTTATTACATTTCGAAGCCTTCAGAGGTTCTCAACTCATCAGCTAAGAATTTCTATAAATTAACATTAAATTTCTATCCACAAATTAATTTACTAATTTATTAATTGAACATTTTAAAAAGCATTTCTAGGTACTGTGAAAGGAAGAAATAAAATCAGACATTCTTCAGAGCAGCTGAAAGTCTAATAACATATATACACATATACATATATATATGTAGCTATAATATTAGGTAGAAGTTAATTACAGGACTCATTTTCAGAAAAATGACAGACCAGATACCCTGAACACCTTCCCTCACCTGCCAAATTATAAAAATAAAGTGCACCTAGATTTTTTTTTTTACAATCCTGTGCCTTTGGAAAAGAATATTTTAAAATCTTTATATAGGAATTCGTCTTTAAGCTAAGATTCCCATAGATAAAATTTCAAAATTGCAGTCAAAACCATAAGGCCCTCACTGGAAATCAGGCAAACCAAAGCCAGCAAAAAATAACAGACAATTGAATCAAATATTAGAGATTTCAAATATTAGAATTATTAGACCTAAATAGAATAATTTCAAATATTAGAATTATTAGACCTAAATAGAATAATATGTTTGCTATGCATAATAAAATAAATAGAAAAGAAAAATTTGACTAAGGAATGAGAGACTGTAAAATTAGGCAGATTTAGGAGAAAATCAAATGAACATTTAGGAATAAAAAATTGATATTTAAAGTTAACATCTATGTTATAAATAGGTGTACGTTTCTGTGATCTTGGATTAGGTAATGGTTTCTTAAGTAAGACATCTACAGCACAAGTAACCAAAACAAAAAATAGAAAAATTAAATGTCATTAAATTTAAAAAGGTTTTGTGCCTCATTAACAAATGGTGTTGGGTCAGCTGGATAGCCACATGCAAAAGAATGAGCCGGACGCTTACCTCACACCATATACAAAAGCTGATTCAAAATGAATCAGAGACCTAAATGTTAAGAGCAGAAAATATAAGTCTTTGAAAAAAATTCAGGAATAAACTATATGACTTTGCATTTGACAATGATTTAGCTATGACACTAAAAGCACAAACAACAATAAAAAAATATGTAGACTTCATCAAAATTTGAAACTGTGTATAAAGAGCACAAGACAACCTACATAATGGGAGAAAATATTTGCAAATCATATGTATATAAAATAAAGATTTAGTACCCAGAATATATAAGGAAATCTTACAACAAAAAGACGAAAGAATCCAGGTTAAAAATGGCAAAGGACTTATATAGACATTTCTCCAAAGAAGTTATATAAATGATCAATAAACACAAAATAAAATTTGCACATTATTAATCATTAGGAAAATACAAATTAAAACCACAATAAGATACTGCTTTATGACCAGTAGGATGTGTATAAATTGTTTTATTAGGCAGAAAATAACAAGTGTTGGCAAGGATATGAAGAAATTGGAATGCTGATACAATGTTGGTAGTAATGTAAAACGGTGTGGCCACCATGGAAAACATCAGACACTTCCTCCAAGAAGTTAAGCATGGAGTTACCATATGACCCATCATTGCCACTCCTAGGTATATACTCAAGAGAACTGAAAACATATGTCCACACAAAAACTTCACATGAATGTTCATAACAGCATTGCTTATAATAGCTACAAATTGCTCATAACACCCCAACTGTCTTTCAACTGATGAATGCATAATAAAATGTGATACTAGCTCTATAACAGAATATTATCCAGCAAGAAAAAGTGAAATACTGATACATACCACAACATGGATAAATCTTGAAGACATTATGATATGTGAAAGAAGCCAGACACAAAAGGCAACATATTGCATGATCCCACTTATATGAAATGTCCAGAATAGCGAAATCCATAGAGACAGACCTGGTTAGCAATTGCTAGGGTCTGAAGAGAGGGGAAAATAAAGTGACTGTTAATGAGTGTGAGTTTTCTTTTGAGGTGATAAAAATGTTCTGGAATTAGACATTGATGATTATGTACAACTTTGTGAATATACTAAAAACACTCAATTGTACACTTTTTTAAAGGGTAAATTTTATGGTATGTAAATCTATTGCAATTTTTATAAAACTTCAGTGTATGTTATAGCAGACTTTATAGAAATAAGAAAAGGATCAATAAACTGGAAGACAGAAAAATTTATTAAACATGCTTTTCAGAGAGAAAAACTAATAAAATGTATATGACAGTGGTAGTAAGTAATGCAAAAGAGAATGAGAAAGCTGACATACTTCTAACTGGAGTTACAAAAGAAGAGAAAAGGGAAAATAGAATCGAGTCAATATGTAAGGCGTTAACACCCCAAAACATTTCAAATGTATTTTAAAAACCAGTTCTCATTTCAGGAAACTGAACAAATTCTGAATATAAGTAAGTAAAAGAGAAATACATTACTAGATAGAGTATAGTGGAACACAATGACAAAAAGAGAGAAGATAAGTTGACTGTATGAAGAAAATAGACGAATTTTCTAAAAAAAAAAAAAATGTTAAAATGACAGCTGGTTTCCCAGAAAAAAATAAAAATGGAAGTCAGAAAAAAGTATAATAGTATATTGAAATTATTGAGAGAGAAGATGACTATTAATCCAGAATCGTATACTTGGTAAAACATATCTTCTAATAATGAAGGCAAAACAAAATACTTTTAGAAAAAAAAAACTGAAAGAATGTGGCAATAACCAATTCTCACAAAAAAACTCCTCAAAACATGAAAGGGTCGATGTGCAAGAAGAAATAAGCAAAGATGAGCAAAGAAACAGATACATTTATGAGTAAATCTAAACAACATAACTGTAAAATACAATAATTAATAGTAATAATGTCTAATTTGTTGAGTTATGTAAGGTAGAACCAAAATTCTGTACAATAATAGTATATAAGTTGGGAGGAGGCTGATTAGAGTCAGTCATCTGAGTTTCTCGGATAGTTTGTGAGAATGGAAAAGATGATGATTAACTTTAGATTTTGCATACTAGAATTTTTAGAATGAGCACTAATAGAATTAAAAATAGAAGATAATAGAGGGTATAAATTCTCACTGCTAGAATAAAAAATGAAATGAGAAAAACTACTCTAAAACTTTGTGTCTTAAAAGAGCAATCATTTACTATTGCTCATCAACTGGTAGATTAGGCTGTTTCATTAATTTGGGCTAGATTTAGCTGTTCTTGCATAGACTCACTTATGACTCACGCTTCTTCCCTGGAATGAATGAACTATCTTCTGGCTAGTCAGAGACGGCCTTATACAGGCCTTATTCGTTAATTTGGGCTAGATTTAGCTGTTCTTGCATAGACTCACTTAATGACTCATGCTTCATCTCTGGAATGAATGAACTATCCTCTGGCTAGTCAGAGACGGCCTTATACAAGGCAGCTCATCTCTTTTCCTTGTAACTTCTCATCCTCCAACAGGCCAGCCTGCTCTTGTTCACATGTCAACTGGACAAGTACCAATAGAATTAATGCAAGTTCTCTTGAGGCCTAAATAAAAGACTGGCAAACATTTTCTGTAAAGGTCCAGATAGTAAATATTTTAAGCTTTGCAGGCCATACAATTGCAATGACTCAGCTCTGCTGTTTTGGCAAGAAAGCATCCACTGCCAATGTGTAAATGAATGAATGTGGCTGTGTTACAGTTACTCTTTAGTTTAAAAGATAGACAGCAGGCCAGATTTGGCTTGTGGGCTTTCATTTGCTAACTCCTGGCATAGACTTAGGACTGGTAGAGCTTCTTTCACCTCTTGATAGAAGGAAATGCAAAGTCTTATTGCCAAAGGGATTCCTTTTACGGGGAGAGAAACAATTGCATCTCATTTTGATAATCCATCATAATTTCAATAAATCAAAAAGAAGTTAAAAACAAAAGGCGAGGAACAGTGGCTCACACCTGTAATCCCAACACTTTGGGAGGCTGAGGTGGGCAGATCACCTGAGGTCAGGAGTCCGAGACCAGCCTGACCAACATGGTGGAACCCAGTCTCTACTAAAAATAGAAAAATTAGCTTGGTGTGATGGGGGGTGCCTGTAATTTCAGCTACTTGAGAGGTTGAGGCAGGAGAATAACTTGAACCCAGGAAGCAAAAGTTGCAGTGAGCCGAGATCACCCCATTGCACTCCATCCTGGGTGACAAGAGTGAAACTGTTTTTTTTTTAAAAAAAAAGTCAAGAAAGGAGAAAGTTCACAGAAAAAGTAAAAATAAGGCAATATAAAGCAATATAAGTAAAGTCAAACATATTATTCACAAATTTACAGTAAATGTGAAGGGAATCATCTCTCAATTGAAAACTGTAAAGCCAAAATTATTGAGACAGCAAAGAGGAATTTTAAAATACATCAATGCTGTAGAAGATTTTAGCTTATTTCTCTCAGTAATTGATTAAGCAAATGACATGATTGAGTGCAACTGAAGACATAACCCTACAATTCTGGTCCTAGATGTATGTTCTCAAGTGACTCACAGGGACATGCACAAAGACTCGTGAACAAGGTAATTCACAGAAGCATTGTGCATAGAGAAAAAAACTGGAAACAACGAAATTGTCAGTCAAAAGGAGAATGAACAAAGAAAATGCGAATGAGGCCAATAGTAGAATTCTGCACAATAGAGAAAAGGAATAAACTCCACCTACATGGATGAATCTCAGAAGCTGAGAGTGCAATGTACAAAGCACATTGCATAAGAGCACATGCAATTTGATTTCACTTACCTACTGTTCAAAATATGCAAAACTAAACAATTTATTTTTAGGAAAAAATAGATGGTAAGACTATTAAGATGGTGCTTATCTTTGTAGATAGGGATGGGAATGGTATGGCTGGGACATAACTGGGGCTTTGAAGATAGCTCTTAAGGAGTGTGTCTATTTTATATTGTCTCTTTCCGATATAAACCAAATGGGCTTCTCTGAGCTTCCTTTCTTCTCATCTATCATAATACACACTCTGGTGAGGCTATAATCATCTTAGTGAAGGGGAGAGGGAAAGAAGGTATATAGTTTGTGACAACTGAGGCTGAGCTCTCCTATGCAAACATTTCCCTTTTATCTTACAATTGCATTACACTGAAAGTGAAAATTGTATCTCATTCTACTAAGCAGAAAAACTTTAAACAACATTTTCAACTGTCTATTAGAAACGATATTTATGCTCAGTAAAATATAATTAGATTCTTATTCTCTATTGATTCTGGTCTTTATGCCTGATTGTAACAAATTTGCATTTAGGAATTTTGGTGTCACTTTAAAAGATTCTTCAAGCCGAAATCTGCAAACCATGTGTGATTATTTAGTTCACTAAATATATTACAGGTTGAGCATCCTTAATCCAAAAATTTGAAATCCAAACACTCTGGTCTCAAGCATTTTGGATAAGGGGTACTCAACTTGTATTGAAAAATATATTGTGATGCGGATGTTTTCCATAACCTGATGCTATTAAACCAGGTGATCCACTTAGGATACCTATGAAGGATCCTATCAATTCTTCAATAAATCAAAACAAGTCTTCAGCATTCCAGCCCTTTTCCTATTGTTTGTCTGGAAACTTTTAATTCAGTGATCTTCATCAAGTGGGGTGGAAAAAAGAGAGGAAATATTTTCCAGTTACAAGGCCTCACCTATAGCTATGACTCCATGGAATATGGTTGTTATGGTCCTACTTTGAGGATCAGAGGGGCAGAGAGCTGCAGTGCTTAGATGACTGAGGTCTAGCTGGGTTGGTGCAGGAGCCTGAGCTCCACTCCTGCCCTTGCTCTGTCTCAACTCAAAGGATCGCCCACATGGCTTTGGATTTTGTGGCATTGACTCTTATCCTGATTCATGCTTGCCTGTGGGACGTGGCAGCATTGAGTTTCCATGGCTCGATGCTCACTGCTCCCTCGCCAGCATTCACGCCTGCCCTTGGTGCTTCTTACCGCACTGTATTTCAGGCCACCACTCTGCCTGACCTGGATCCACCAGACAGGTGGAGCTACTGTAATCCCCTGCAAGGGAGGTTTACACAGCATTAGAACCAAATCTTCATTTATTTATTCATACATATTAAATTACTGCTGATGGATAGAAATGTTTTCTAAAGAGCAAAACTGCTTGGGTTCAAATCTCGGTTCCATTACTTACTAGTTGTGTGACCTGCAACAAGTTTTCATGTCTCTATTCCTTGGTTTCTCCCTTAAAAAATGGACATAATAAAATTACCCAATTTACGGGTGTGTTTGAGAGGATTAAATTAGTTAAAATATGTGGAACACTTAGGACATGCCTAAAATGTAGCAAACACTCAATAAATGTTAGTAATTCTTTCAACTGTGTGTTACAGAAACTTTTGAGTGTTAAAGGGTATTTTATATCTAGAGACAAAGTACAAAATTTGAGTGAGCTTTAACATTAGTACTAGAGTATCAGCTCTCAGATTTGTGGTCTTAAGATGTTTGCACACTTAGAAATTATGGAGGACCCAAAGACCCTCCGTTTTTGTGGACTACATTCATTTATATTTACCTTATTCATTACTGAGCAGTTAAAAATATTTATTAGTTTATTTTAAAATAACATGAATGACCCTCTTTCTTGTTAACACAAATGACGTGTTATGAAAAATGATTTTTCCACAAAATAAAAATAATTTGGTGAGAAGAGTGACATTGTTTTACATTTGTCAACATCTCTTTCACATCTGGCTTAATGACAGTGGCTGGATTTTTATATTTGCTTTGCATTCAATCTGTTGTGATCACTTTGGGAGGTCAAGGCGGGAGGATGGCTTAAGGCCAGGATTTCAAGACCATCCTAGGCAACATAGGGAGACCCCCATCTCTATAAAAAGAAAAAAATTAGCCAGGCATGGTGACATGTACCTGTAGTCCCAGCTACTTGTGTAGCTGAGGCACAAGGATCACTTGAGCCCAGGAGTTCAAGGCCGCAGTGAGCTGTGATTGTGCCAGTGCACTCTAACCTGGGTGACAGAGTGAGACCCTGTCCATCTCAGGAAAAAAAAAAAAAAAAAAAAAAAAAA
>NW_022436978.1:8612437-8661570 GCF_009761245.1 Sapajus apella | reverse complement strand
GGAAAAAAAAAAGAAAAAAAAAAAAAAAGGCTGGGCGCTGTGGCTCACACCTATAACCCCAGCACTTTGGGAGGCCGGGGTGGATAGAGCACCTGAGGTCAGGAATTCGAGACCAGCCTGACCAATATGATGAAACCCTGTCTCTACTAAAAATACGAAAATTAGCCGGGCGTGGTGGTGTGTGCCTATAATCCCAAATACTTGGGAGGCTGAGACAGAAGAATTGCTTGAACCTGGGAGGCAAAGGTTGCAGTAAGCCGAGATTGCACCATTGCACTCCAGCCTGGGCAACAAGAGCAAAACTCTGTCTCAAAAAAAAAAACTCTGTTGTGATATTATTTGCCTTGTACCCTTTGAAAAACACTGTACACTCATGAGAGAATGTGTAGGAAAAGTGAATATAACGTCTTAGTATTAGTATGAAAAGAGTTTTGATCTTGTAGACCACCCTTAAAAGGCCTCAAGAAACTCTGGAGTCCATAGATCACATCCTGAAAACCATTGTGTTAGAGCAGGTAAGAGTTGAACACAACAGGTAAGACTGAGCAGATTGGTTTCAGTCCTGACTTCTTTTCAGCCCTGAGACTTCCAGGCTATTATGTTTGCTGGAGCCTCCAACTGATCACCAAACCCCTGCATCTTAGCATGGCAGGTGCCTTCTCATTCTTCAGGGATCAGCTTAAATACCCCTTTCTCAGAGGCTGCACCTGGCTACCCTACTGTAAGCAGGCATCCCTTGTTATTTTTGTAGCAATAGCCTCTGCTGTCTCCTTTTCAGTACTCATCACAAAATTGTAATCACATTTATTTGTTTATTGGCTGCCTATTCCACCAGTAGATAAACTCCCTGAGGTCAGGCCCCTGGTTGTTTTGTTCACCATTGTAATTCCAGCACCTGCTTTGACCCCTTTCCTTATTCCATAAGTCTTAGTTAAGCCATTAGCAAACTCTGTGGACTTCATGATCAGACTATATCCAGAATCAGGTCACTTCCCAGCTCCTCCACCCTGCTACCCTGGTCCAAGGTCTGAATCTTCCATAGGCCCTATCTATTAAATGGCTTTCTGAACAAAAACCCTGCCTTCCCTTGCATATTAGTTGTTGCCTACATGCAACAACCAGAATAGACTTTCAAGATAGAAATGAAAGAAAAGATCCATTCCTCTGCTTACAATGTCCAGTGGCTTCTGATCATGTAGCCTGGCATGATTCACTTTCCAATTCCTTCTTTACTTTAGCTATAATGACCACTTTGCTGTTCTCCAGCACATGAAGCATATTTGAGGTCAGAGCACTTGCTGCTCCCTCTAACCAGAATGCTATTCCTAATGACTCAGTTCCTCATTTCGCTCAGGCCTCAGTTTAAATGTCGCCTTATTGGAAAGGCTTTCCTTGACTAGTATCTGTACAATAGCAGCCTTCACCGCCAACCTCTTTCTCTGTACGTCATAATGTGATTTGGTTTTCTCTTGAGCACTGACTGACAACCAACATCTTCCATGTGTTTTCGTTTATCTTTCCTCTCCCACTGAAATGCAAATTTTCTGACCACAGGGATTTCATCTTTTCTTTTTATTACTGTATCCCCCATGTCAAGGACTGCGTGTGATACACTTAACAGGTACTGTGTTGCATAGCTGAATGTTTGTTGAATGAATGAGTGAAGAAATCACTTAAACTTTCTGAAATTGTTTCTTTTTTTGAGACAATGAGGAAAAAAATCATAGCTATCTTGTAGTCATGTTGTATAATCAGAATAACAGAGAAGTTGCTTCCCTGATTTTCAGGTCTAGGTCGGAGGCTCCTCTTAAATTCTCCAACATTCTGAGATTATCCTTGTGGTGGTATTTGTCACACGGGATGGTGGAAATAGCTTGCTTACTTGTCTCTTTAACTGAGGACAATGTCTTTTTCACTCTCTTTTTCCCAATGCTTAATCTAATACCTTACCACTTTGTGGATGCTCAGTAAGAGTTTGCTAAACGAATCTAATAATGAGCTAATGAATAAATGACATTGAACCACAGTTTAAAAAAAAATTAATCTGTGGTTCTGTGCTTATGTAGCCTGGTATGAAAAAGGAGGGCTGTCTGTTTTTGTTCAAATTAGATCCAAACTGGAGAAAGTAGAGGTAAAGAGAGCATGAATAACAGTAGCAGTCACATTTCAACTGACGGATGTTAGGATAAGAAAATAATATACTTGCTAGCCTGAAATTATTTCTGACTCTAGTTACACAGGTAGCTTGGGCAGTCACTGCAATGCTATGGATAGCAACTGTCCCTTTTAGAACAAATTGTATTCTGGTCCTTTCAGTTTTTATTTGTTAAAATAGATTCTCACAAATTAAATCCTATAGCAAAATGTCTTTCCCTCGACAATAAGTACTCTCTCCTGGCTTTATGACTTTCCCACTCCAAACTATGCAAACTAACTCCTGAACACACTTTGGTAAGAAAAATCTGATGGTTCCAGTCCAATCTATACTGTTTTACTGAGAAGAGATTATTCAAATTCCTTAGCCAACAGTTCATAGCCTACCAAAATATGTCAAATTCAGAAAAACATTGGCCAGATTTGCTTTTATTCCTATGAAAAGAACATTTTTTGGTCATGGAAAGCCTACTAATCTAGGAAAGAAAGTCATGTCCTAGTTGTGAAATGTATTAGCCACATGACCTTGATTAAATTACATAGTATCTCTGAACTGTAATTTTGACATCCAAAAAATGGAGAGTTGTAGATCACCTCTGAGGCCTCGTCTCCCTCCCCAGCACCTAGAAAAGTACTTGTATGTAGAGACTGTTGTGAATTATGATACTTGATGCTGAGAAACTACGATCTTCTTACTTCTGCATTTTCATAGAATATCAGCTCCTGGCACATAAATGGAGCTTAATACATGTTTATTCAAAAGAATTTTTTTTTTTGAGATGGAATCTTGCTCTGTCACTCAAGCTAGAGTGCAGTGGTGTGATCTTGGCTCACTGCAACCTCCACTTCCCAGGTTCAAGTGATTCTCCTGCCTCAGCATCCTGAGTAGCTGGGATTATAGGCATAAGCCACCATGCCTGGTTAATTTTCCTACTTTTAGTAGAGATGGGGTTTCACTATGTTGATTAGGCTGGTTTCAAACTCCTAACCTTGTGATCTGCCCGCCTCGGCCTCCCAAAATGCTGGGATTATAGGAGTGAGCCAGCGCGCCCAATTTTTTTCTGGTAGGAAAAATATGACATTCAGTAAAAATGTTATGAAAACGTAATTCAAATTGTGGGTAAAAAATTTTTAAATATATTATTAAAAATGAATAAATGGCTATAAGAAAATCAATAACTGTGACTTTCTCTTTCCTGACTTTCTTTTGAGAGTCCAGGCATGTGGTTCTTGGTTCACTTCCTTCATGAAAAGATTTTTTCATGTACAGTGACAGTGCAGAGGAGCACCCCAAGAGAGCTCAAATCTGAAGATCTCTGGATATGCTTTTCGACAGAGAAATCAGTGAAGTGAGGTCTCAGGCCACTCAGTGTTTTCAGAGTCAATAATACAAATTTCAATCAATAAAGAAGCACTCACACCAGCAATACAAGCAAAAGTCAACATTTATAATGTACTATTTTCCTCCAGAAGAGAAAATCCTGTGGCATTGGATCAGGCATCTACTGTTCAGCCCAACCAGAAAACTTTGGAGCCCTTCAGGTATACACAGAACAGCCTTAAGGGTTGTGAGCAGAATCACTAATATACAGCAGCCTGGTGAACATGAAATCTTCTCTATATGTCTTAATTTCTTCATATGACATATGAAAGATTCATTGATGTCAATCTGTGACACAAAAATTTTCCCTAATCATGGCCTTCAGACTGGCAGGTATAAATCAGGTAGAATCTGTTGGGACTTCAGTACAAAACCATTAATCTTGCTGGAAGAAAGAATTCCCTATGCAAGCCCTGTAGTTGAAGCATGTCACCCTCATGAAAGAAGAGCACGTTTTTTGAATAAACTCCATTTCTCTGCATCCAGCTACTGCTTATCATTCAAGGTCTAGCTCTTCAGTCACGCTGCCTTTCCTTTCCATGAAGCCTGAGCTGATGTTCCTGCTGAAAGGGGGTTTTCTCTCCTCTTGGAACTGTATCTGTTTCTCTTTTGTGACCTTGATAATTTCTTTCTTCCATTGCAGGCATCCGGACCTGTGTTTACATTCTTCCACTAAACTGAGGAGCAGGCACTGCTGTGATTATCATTGCTTCCCCAGAGAAGCCCTTTTCCTCCCAAACAAATTTTGGGCAAGTCATAAATAGAAAGTTTTGGTAGAATAAATGAATGAATGAAGCATTAACCTAATATTTCAAAATTAAGCATCACCTTCTCATTTGAGTTAACTATTTAAATCAGCTTCAGGAACTGATTTTCACAAAAGCCCTATGGCTCAGTAGACAGAGTCAGGTATGGAAGTTGGGAGATAATTCTTTCTGCTCAGTTACTAACGACCCCTGGAAAAAAATGCTCCAGTTATCATATTTTTTGTGGACTAGTACAACAGAAAGGGTTCATAAAGATCTTTTAGTCCATTTCCTGAGACAACAGAAGAAGAGGGACTTGTGTAGATTGTCACTGTACATTAAGGATCAAAGCAGAGCTGGAACCTGCGTCCTGAACCTAGCCTATGTGATACAAGTCAGAACAGTGGTTACCTTGGTTGGGGATTGGCTAAGAAGGGGTGCAAAAAAACCAGTCTTGTATGACATAAATGTTCTCTGTCTTGATCCAAGTGGGGGCTACTGGAATGTACACATATGTAAAAATCTACACAGTTATATATTCAAGATGCGTACATTTTACTAAATGTAACACTGTGTCTTAGAAAAAAATTAAACACAGTATTTTAAAGAAACCACTTAGCACCCTATTCATTATTTATTTTTATTTTTTACTTCTGTAATTTTTCTGATTACAAAAATATGTATTTCATAAAAAACCCCAACATATCAGAAATGTAAAAACCTAGAAAATGAATATCTTTCAATATGCTATTTCCCAAAGAGAAAACATTGGGTTTTTTTGTTGTTGTTTTTTTTGAGACGGAGTTTCGCTCTTGTTACCCAGGCTAGAGTGCAGTGGTGTGATCTCGGCTCACTGCAACCTCCGCAGGTTCAAGCAATTCTCCTGCCTCAGCCTCCCGAGTAGCTGGGACTACAGGCACACGCCGCCATGCCCAGCTAATTTTTGTATTTTTAGTAGAGACGGGGTTTCACCATGTTAACCAGGATGGTCTCAATCTCTTGACCTCATTATCCACCTGCCTCGGCTTCCCAAAGTGCTGGGATTATAGGCGTGAGCCACCGCATCCAGCAAAATCATTGTTAAAAATTTATCATATGTAGACTGTATTTTTCTACGAAAAAGCGGTCACTTGGAGGGTGTAGAACTGCTAGTGTTGTCACCTGGTTCCTAATCTCCACGAGCACTGTGAACCCTGGGAGAAGCTGTGAGGTGCTGCTGGCATGGCACTGTCCTCTGCTTCTTAAGCCGTCAGGTCTCCTTTGGATCCTGGACAGATTTTGGTGTTCTCCATTTTTTTCTGACATTTTCTCAGACTCCAGAGATTTGGGCTTATTTTACCAATGCACCTTCTTTCTTGTGCCCTACCTCTGAACTCACTTTAGAATAGTGTTAAAATTTTACCACTTCTTCCATTATTGAAGATCCTAAAACAGATTCATGTTACTGCTGTTTCACAGATTTGTTGCTAAGCACTATAAAGTGATGAACAAAACGTGAATGTAAGTAACCAACCCAGGGAACTGACAAGTCTATGAGCTGTGAACACAGGTTTCCTAATACTTCTCCCTGGTAACATAGATTTAGCAACATTTTAAGTTTTCTTACTCTACCATTCATAATAGCAGAAGATAAGCACTTTAGTTTCCTTTGAAGTCTCATACATTGGATAGGGAGGTAACGAGGATAGAAATTAACTTTGTCAGCTCTTCCTCTTCCCTTCTCTTCCCTACTGAACAGTCAGTCCTGAAGTCATTAGGCAGAATTGAGAAAGGTAGATCAGAGCCTGGAGCACCCATTTGCCAGAAAACTAAGGAAGTGCTTGAAGAATGACGGGGGCATATAAAAAAAAAAAAAAACACGGAGCATCCAAATACACAAGGACAGGAAAGAATTATAACCCATTAAACACAGGAAAATATGAGCCAATTTATAATCAAACTTAAAGTATTTTGGCGTTCTCCATTTTTTTTTTTGACATTTTCTCAGACTCCAGAGATTTGGGCTTATTTTACCAATGCACCTTCTTTCTTGTGCCCAACCTCTGAACTCACTTACCATTCATACTCTACCATGAATGGAAAGAGCAGGATATTTAAATAGTTGCAAAGTAACTCTCCACAAAATAGCTGTTAATTAAAAAAGGAAAAATAATAACCTTACCATGGATAAGGCAGTCTTTAATGGAGTAATCAAAGTGAATATTATCAGTAATAAAACAAACTGAAAATCACACACCACTGGATCAGATGCGATGAGAAATATACAGCATCACTTCTGGGATATTCCTGCCAGAGGTAAATAATCTAGATCTAACTGTAAGGAGCATCAGAAAACCTAAATTAAGGAATATTTTACAAAGTAGCCTTTGATCTTCAAAAATGTCAAGGCCATGAAAGTGTTCCTGATGGAAATAAAGAGATATGCATTGTGCATTTCTGAACTGCATCATTTTACTATACAGGACATTATTGTGACAGTTTGTGAAGTTGGTATGGAGCTGAGGATAAAATGATAGCAATTTATCAGTATTGATTCCCTGGTTTTAATATTTGTATTGTAGTCATAGAGCAGAATTTTCTTGTTTTTTGAAAATATGATACACCGTTTTATTTTGGTCTTAAGATGTATCATTTCAGCGAGTTAGTCACAAGTGGTTCTAAGGGAGTACAGTTTTTATACTGTATTTGCAGTTCTGCTGTAAGCTTGAGATTATTTAAAAATTTAAAAAATCCTACTCCAATGCAATGTTTTAAAGAGTTGCTTCAGGTAATGTTCTAGTTTCAGTGACTCTCCCTCCTGAAGGAAGAGGATTATGTAACATCATGATTTTGAGAAAGGCAGAAGAATGATCATATTTACTTTGCTTCCTTGTGTCCATCTGCTGGTTCTTCTGGTCTCTGAGGCATTGTCTGTACTCACTGGTTGTGGCTGTGTATTGCCATCTGGTCTCTCTCTCACGTTGATCACGGCCTGGCGATGCGCTCCCTGGTTGCCTCCACAGAAATACGCTCGGCAGCATTTTAGACCCTTGAGTCTCTGCCATGTCCTCTGTGTGGCATCCTGACACAAGCAGTTCAGCCCCAGCCTCTAATGTGGGCTTTCCTCTTCCATGGCTATATGGCCCTGTGGTAAGCCGTCTGCATCTCAAGTGAGTTATTTCTGATACCCCCCCACTAGGAGGCAGTACAAGTGTGTGCCTGTAGATCAATTCAAAGTGCTTAGCTTTTAGATGGAAATAAGTTGGTGTATTCTAAATGAGGACTTGGAGATGCTCAGGAAAACTAAATTTAAGGCCCCTTTCTGTCTAATTGTGTTGACAAATTTATTCTGATATGGTTGGTATGGGGAATTCAGCTCCGCAGGAGAATTCTTTTCATAGCATGAAATGGGAATCAAGCTGTTTGTTCTGCTCTTAGGCTCCACCATAGCTTATCTAAAACACCTCCTTCTCTGCAGCCTGAAGCCCAGAGCTGAAAAGTCCTGACAATGGGCCTTCTCACAGCCTCCAACTACTTCTCTGCCCCAACATCTTTCTTCTACCTCTATTCCCCTGGGCTGGGAAGAACAAAGTTTCCTCCAGGTCACATCTTCCTACCTTCCCTCTGCGGCCACAAGGCTTACTACTCATGGTGGGCCAGAGTCTTCATCCATGCCAGAGACACTCCCAGGCTTCATTGCCAAGCCTTGCATCTTGGTATAGAAGGGAACTTCCTGTCCTAAGGCAACAAGGTGCACCTTGGCCTAAAAGGTTAGTTAACATTCCCAAGCTTTGGCTTTCCTCTTGGTTAAATGGCAGTATTAAAGACAAATATCTAAATTTACAAAATATCTTTCTTGATAGTCTCTTATTAAAAGGGATAACTGACTAGAATAGACATACAAGTGATGCAGCAGAATTCCTAGAAAGAAAACAGAACTGAGCAATATAAGAGTGGAGTCCAGTCCCCTGACTGTCATTAATAAACTTTGTGACTTCAGGCAATTCCCTTTCTGGGCCTTAGTTTCATCATGTGTCAAGTGAAAATAATAATATCTTCCTATATCTATAAGGATATAACAGCACTAAAAGTTTTAAATGAAATTTGAATCTGAAAATTATATAGTTGCTATATAAATGTAACATTATTAAATTTACCAGATTTTTCTATGTCATCCTTAGATTCTATGCATGAGAACATTTTGTCTGTTGAGGACAATTAATAGGTCCATCATAAGCATAGGCAAGGACTTCATGACTAAAACACCAAAAGCAATCACAACAAAAGCCAAAATAAACAAATGTGATCTAATTAAACTTAAGAGTTTCAGCACAGCAAAAGAAACTATCATTAAAGTGAACCAGCAATCAATGCAATGGGAAAAAATTTTTGCAATCTTCCCATCTGACAAAGGGCTAATATCTAGAATCTACAAGGAACTAAAGCAGATTTACAAGAAAAAAACAAACCTATTCAAAAGTGGGCAAAGGGTATGAACAGATACTTTTCAAAAGAAGACATTTATGAGGTCAAGAAACATATGAAAAAATGCTCACCGTCACTGGTCATTAGAGAGATGCAAATCAAAACCACAGTGAGATACCATCTCACACCAGTTAGAATGGTGATCATTAAAAAATCTATAGACAACAGATGCTGCAGAGGATGTAGAGAAATAACACACTGTTGGTGGGAGTGTAAATTAGTTCAACCATTGTAGAAGACAATGTGGCAATTCCTCAAGGATCTAGAACTAGAAATTCCATTTGACTCAGCAATCCCATTACTGGGTATATACCCAAAGGATTATAAGTTGTTCCATTATAAAGACACATGCACGCTTATGTTCATTGTGGCACTGTTTACAATAGCAAAGACCTGGAACCAACCCAAATGCCCATCAGTGATAGACTGGATAAAGAAATGTGGCACATATACACCATGGAATACTATGTAGCCATAAAAAATGAGGAATTCATGTCCTTTGTAGGGATATGGATGAATCTGGAAACCATCATTCTCAGCACACTGATGAACAGAAAACCAAACACTGCATTTTCTCACTCATAGGCGGGTGTTGAACAATGAGAACACATGGACACAAGGAGGGGAACATCACACACTGGGGTCTGTTGGAGGGTGGGGGACTAGGGGGAGACAGCAGGGGGCGGGGAGGTTGGGAAGGGATAACATTGGGAGAAATGCCTGATGTAGGTGATGGGGGTGATGGAGGCAGCAAGTCACCATGGCATGTGTGTACCTATTCAACAATCCTGCAAGGTCTGCACATGTACCCCAGAACTTAAAGTACAACAAAAAACAAAGGTCAATATAAGACACGATTAAAGCTTCCAGGATAAACTCAGTCCCTTAATGAAAACTGCTCTAGAGTACAAAGTGTAAGAGCATTATTCCAACTGATGATTTTAATGCCCAATTAAATGAAGAAAGGATGGCCTATAAAAGTAACTAGCAAAATGTTGAGGTAATGGTGTATATTGGGAGGAAAGGAGGCAATGGAAGTAACCCTTATAGAGAATTTTTAAACCAACCAGAAGTCAATCTACTTTTCATTATTACCATGTGCTGGTGATTATAACCCATGTCTGTGATAAGATACATTACATTCCACTTCTGGATGGACTATGGCTCTGCCCTCTCCACTTGTTTTTTCACTGTGTTAAGGAATAGAGACAATTTCGTTCCTGCAATAAGAATCCACAGGCTATAGCATATAACTCTTCTTTACATCCTCCAATGCACCATTAAGCAGTACTGATCAACTTTCCTGACCCAAGATCTGAAGGATCTTATAAGACTTCTGACAGAAGATATTCAGCAAAAGTTGGTGCTCTGTCATGCTGACTTGCAGCATAATATAAAAAGATAAAATCAAAAGAGACAAATGTCTCCTGAAAATGTGAGAAACCAGCTTGGACTGAAGATAAAATCGTATAAAACTCTTTCTATGTGGGTGACCATATTTGTCCATGACTTGCTTTTGCTTCATATTTTAGTTTTGAAATATTTTCTTTCATTGCGTCTCACTAAGGAAACTATTCTTTTTGATTCTCCACAGTTAAACCAGCTAATGAATCATTCATAACTTACCATTAACCGCCAAGTTCTAATTTTTATATTCAGATTTAATCTCCATGTCTTTTTCAGTCACAGATTATGAGACTTTTTTTTTACTGCTCTGAGGTTTCTTTTAAATCTCCAAAATCTATAAAATTTAAGTACAGAATCTAAACCTAAAACTGAACAGTGTATTACAGGAAGTAATTAATAACTAGATATTTTTAAAGTATTAAAAGAAATGACGTGTATTTGCAAGTTTATCAGGGTTTTGTTTTTATTTCAGGTACTGTATTTTTTAGTTTGAGAACCTGTTCACTTACGTCCATCTTTCCTTTTAAATCCATAAATATGTATAAGAGCTATTTTAAGCACTTACTTGCTAATTCCAGGTCATCTCAGGGTCTGTTCCTGTTGACTCCCATGCCCATCCACCTTTCACGAAGCTTCATGTCATATGCAAGGAAAACAGGGAAAAGATGGGAAACTAGAAGGACACATTAGTGGTGGTCAAACAGCAGGCTCAGGAGTTGAAGAGTGTTGGAGGAGCAGAAGCATAGTTACAAGGTGATATCTTTTGGCTTATTTTCTTAAGATAAATATCCAGTAATTTAAAAATTGTATCCTGGATATTTGAAATCCTCCACTCTTGAAAGTCTGAATATTTTTCTTCCTGCAAGAAATGTGAAAGTTTCTTATGACAGGCAGCAATTTGGGGGCAGATCAGCTGGAACCCTTTGAAGCTTGTTTGTAAGCTTTGTTAGGTAAGGGCTGGTGGAGCCTTTAGCTTAGGGCTAGAGTCTTTTGGGACTCTTGGTAGAAGGCCTACTGCGTGCATCAAGGTCTTCTGAGTCTGAATGGTCCGAGTTTGATGGCTCCCCACACACTGTGGGACCTTCAGACCTTCTCTTGAGGAGAAGCACTTTTCTGCCAGTTCTCACTGAGTCTGTCCTGTGCATAAGTGACATTGTATTTGGTCAAAGGCAAGAGGGCCTCTATGTAGATTTCCAAGCTCCTTCTCTGTGCACTCCTTCTTTCAAAGATCCTGCTCCCCAAGCCCCAGCTGGCTCAGCACCCACAGACTCTGATCTCTGGTCCTCGGCTGAAGCTGCTCTGCTTGAGCTCCACCTCCCTTCACCCTACCAAGCAGTGCCCCAGGCTAAAGGCCAATCATCCTAGGGCTTGCTTAATGCATTTTATACATTTAGGAATATGTCTGATGTCCAGCATCTAAACATAGTTACTTCATATGTATCATGATGTATCATGCTTAAAAAACGTAAGAATGGACATAACATATGAATCTAGACCTGTCAATGCCAGAAACCCAAGATTAGTTTTCTTGCTTTCATTCCACTGTTTTCAATGTATTCATAATTTTAAAGATATTTCATATTGATCTTTTAAAAAGTATTATCTGTGGCATTGTTTTCAGAAGTGTGTTCTGTGAAAAAGCAAAATGGCTCTGTTATAAAATACCTTGAGAAATGCATTTTTCTTGACAGTGGGACACCTCAGTGCTATAAAAAGCTGATATGAGTTGTAAATTTTCAAGGGACTATATTATCTGCATTTTTCAAATTCATTCGACCACAGAATCCATTTTTAATAGATTGTCTTGTGGGAGTAATAGAAAATGGATTACTTTTTTGGGAAAATGTGCTCTGTGGAGGCTATTTATTAATTTTATAAAAAATTTATATTCCTAATTAGAAAGCAAGCATGGTTACAGCCACCTTTTAAATTAATTTTTAAATGGAAAATAAGCTTTGCTTCTCCTTCTTTTTTCTAATACTCCTCTACAGAAAATCATTTCAGAAAGTGCTCGAGACATATATGGAGATTTCTAAGTGTACATACGTATGTTCTCAATGGTGAGGTTGCAGTTGAGCCCTGTAAACATTTTATCTATCATGGAAAAACAGGAGAGTTTTACAGGGAGAAGTGCACTTTTACACTAGGAAAACAAGTATTTCATTTTGGCATTTTTTTTCCCAAAGAAAAAGACATTTTTTAGCCACTATAAAATAAAGTCAGCATTTTTCATTCTGTGAAGTTGTCTTCTTATCATGCCGTTTGATAAATGAGTGTCACTAAAGATGTGAAAATGATGAGCCTTCAACAGCAGCAGCAGCAGCTGGGTCTCTTCTTTACCATGAATAATTAAATTATTTCAAGTCGTTTTGCAGAGCAGTCCTCTTCCCCCAGCACACTTACACAAAGCTCTGGGTACAGCTGACTGGGAGCTGTCTCCTCACTGCCACGTCTAGGAATCGCACAGAAACAGCAGAGCAGTAGCAGACATTAGGATGCCTGACTGAGTGACATTCAAAGACCCAGGCACAAGGTATTTCTTCAGTTACCTCTGCCAAGAGGCTCTCCTCTCTGGACTTCAATTGCTCTAACAGGAAAATGAGTTCTTTAGAGAATTTTAGAGTTTCTTTCTGGCTCTTATATTCTGTAAATCTTGTTGAATAACACTACATTGACTAAACAGTGGTAAGAATATCGTGTCTATAAAGCAACACCTCTTCGGCTGAAAGGAGAGAAGTGTCTTAAAAAACAATTGAAAATACAGCTGTCAAGCAATTTGTAGTTTCATTTTAACTTTACACCTGTAAACAGAAAAATTCTTACCCTTCAAGTTTGGCCTTCAAGGCTTAAATAATTCCTGTAATCACAATGAATTTGTCATCTGTCAAAACTCCACATTTTAGTTCCTGTCAAGTGAAAAAGGTGATGACTTCTCAAAATGTTATTCTGACTTTGCTTCCTGAAAGCAGAAGATTATAAGGCATGAGAGAGACTTTTCCCCAAACATACAGTGGAATTTTGCAGAGAACCAGAACAAAAGGTGTTTAAATCTCTAAATGAAACTAGAAGAAAAAAAAAATAAGTCATTCTGATTTCAGTTGCTAACAAAGGCAGAGAAAGAAAAATCCAGTTGCTATGTTACTTCGCCATAAGCCAAGCTCAGCACAAAGTGAGAAAGGATTTTCTGATACAGCTTTACATGATCTTTAATTGAATTATTGGTTGAGATTACAGAAGAACAGAAGAGTAAAAAATCAAAGGATTGTTTTCCCAGGAGCCTCAAATGCAGCTTTATGATATCCAGCTATATAAGTGATATATATGGACACTCATAGGGATGCCTGTGTTCTTCTGCCTCGGGGCCAGGTGAACCTGGAGAATTGTGGGGTGTCACTCCTGTGGCTGTGCTACTTTGAGCAATCATTCATCTAGAGCTCTGGAGAGTAGTTCCAGAAGATGGTCCAGACAGGAAGGTGGGGCTTTCAAGTAGAGATACAGCAGAAGGGCCAGGCCTGAGGGGCAAGGAGATTTGAGATTTAAAGCATGGAAGGTAAGAAACAGATTGGAAAGTGGAACATGACATAGGGCAGGGCGAGTGATTCAGGAAAAAACATGAGGAAGATTCAGAGACTCGATGTTCCCCTTTATATATGGGGCTTAGAGGGAACCCACCTACCATCCCTTCCAGGACTTACCCACTAAATTCTCAGCCTTAGAAGGGGAGGCAGAAGCATGTTTTCACCTTGCTGGGTGATTGGTTTCAGCTTTCTCAGTTTGGAAACTTCACTTCAAGAGCACAGTAACTAAGCACACAGACTTTAGCAAAGAGGGTGCTTACTAACTGTATGATTTGGTGCTGTCTTAGGGTTCTCTAGAGGGACAGGGCTAATAGGATAGATTTGTATTAAAGGGGAATTTATTAAGGAGTGCTGGCTCACACAATCACAAGGTGAAGTCCCACAATAGGCCATCTGCAAGCTGAAGAGCAAGGAAGCCAGTCCGAGTCCCAAAACCTCAAAAGTAGGGAAGCCAACAATGCAACCTTCAGCCTGTAGCCGAAGGCCTGAGAGCCCCTGGCAAACCACTAGTGTATGTCCAAGAATCTGAAATCTGAAGAACTTGGAATCTGATGTTCAAGGGCAGAAGCATCCAGCAGGGTAGAAAAATGGAGGCCAGAAGACCCAGAAAGTCTGCTCTTCCATCTTATCCTGCCTGCTTTATTCTAGTGGTGCTAGCAGCTGATTAGATGGTGCTCACTCACATGGAGGGTGGGGCTGCCTCTCAGTTCACTGGCTCAAATGTTAAACTCCTTTGTCAACACCTTTACAGACACACCAGGAACAGTATGTTGCATCCTTCAATCCAATCAAGTTGACACTCAATAGTAACCATCACAGGGGCCAACACCGATTTGGGACAAGTTGCTTAATTCCTCTGAATTTCAGGTTCTTCCTCTGTAAAATGAAGATAACAAATTTAATCAAAATAAAATAGATGAGAATAAAAATCTTAACCTCAGGGTAGATGAGTATTAATATAAGAAAAGCACTTCCTACCTGGCACATCTCAGTTAAGTGTTAGAACTACTACAGTTACATTCTATTACCCCCCAGTTTCGGCCACTTACAGTACTAAAACGTAACCTCTATGACAGCATGGATCCTTTGTGTTCACAGTTGTATTTCAAACCTAGCAGAGAGCCCGGCACATGCTAGGCACTTTGCAAATATTTGTTGAATGAAGTAATGGATAATGAAATGAAAGAAACTGGCCAGCACTCTGGACCGCCTGCCAAGATATCTGTAAGGGAGGGTGAGGCAGCCACCAAAGCACTGGGGCACCCCGAGGTGCAAGGCTCTGACCTTGCCTGGTTTGGCCAGAGGCTCCCACACACCCGAAATGCCCTTTTGTGTGGCAAGTTATATTTTCGTTTTATTACCCTCTCCAGTATTTTGATCCAAGCCTCTTTTACATATGTGCAAGAATATAAGATGAATCTCTTTTTAGCATTTTTACATAGACATTTTTTAATTCATGGGGCTGGGCCAATACAGTAATAATGTCACTTTGTCCTATGTCTCATATTATTCCCCAAAGACAGCAATTACAGCAGGCATTTCATTTCATCTGCTCTTCTACAGTGGATAGCATATGCACACAGACAATACACGAGCCCAACACAAATTTTCCATGCTGAGCTTAGCCACACAGAAATCTCATTTAAATGCCTTCCATGGAATGAGTGACAAATGTTAGTATAATGCATCTCTCGTGGGGCTTCATGTCATATGCAAAGAAAACAGAAAAGATGGGAAGCTAGAAGGAGACACTTCAGTGGTGGTCAGAGCAGGAGTTGAAGAGTGCTAGAGGAGGAAGAGGGGAGAGGATCAGAGAGGAGTCATGAAAACGAAGGAGGTAGAATGGCGGTTAGGTACCATCAAGCTCCCACAACATACTGTTCCTACTGCTTGTTAGGACATATACTCCTTTAATGCAGTTTTTCTTTTTTAAAAGTTACTTTCCGCCATTATGTTGTAGACTCGATGATGATATGGACTGGTTTTATTCCAAGAGTTTAACATAGTCTTTGACCTGTAGTAAATTCTTAAAAATTTTGATTGGACATTTGGATAGGTAGATAGATGGAAGGATGGATGATCAGAATATGAAAGAGACTACAGAGGAGCAGAGGTTATTGTATAGAAGCTGTCAAAGCATCAAACTTCCCCAGTGCTGTCTAGGGCTGACCCGAGCCACAGAGTCTCCTGGGATTCTTGGATGGAAGAAATTTCGCCCCTGAGAAGGAGAAGATGGAAGGAGGCTTATCATTCAGTCAGAAGGTGGAGTTCAGTGTGATAGAGGTGGAATTCTAAGTGTATCATCAGCTGTGAGCCAGGATTGATATCTAAATCTAGAGTAGGAGAGTAACTTGAAAAAAAATAAAACTGTTCAGGATACTTACAGATATTATTCACAGGGGACTTAAAACAGGGCATGTATTGCTTACAGGGTACTTACAAAACAAATAATTCAGGTATTTATCAAAAATGGATATTGCTCTCTCATCAGATTTGATGTGTCTATCTCAGGAGGATTTGTGGGAAGACTGGCTCTTTTGTAGAATCGTAAATGAGGAAGATACTCTTATTTCCAGACCCTTCTTCAGACTCATTTGAGAGGTGCAGACACTAAATTCCAGAGTATATGTTCCATCCCATATACTGTCACCACCTAGAACTTGAAAGTCCTGGGATGAAACATAGTTTAAGCAAGAGTTCAGAAGGCCTTTGACAACCTGTTCAGGCTACCTACCTTAGATTCTGGAACCTGGAAGATGTACAGAACCTTAGTAGGCCAGATGGAGCCGAGAGTCATAAAAACAAAATGAAGAAAACAATAGAGGGTGATTGGAGCTGCAAACTATAAAACGAGAGTTGATTATGGGTATTAACTTGAAAGACTCATGACACCATCCTGCAGTTCTCAGCAGATGCAAGGGCTTTTTGCATATTATCTCCCACCCTAGATTCCCTGCTGACACATTCCCTATTCTTGGGTGCAAGAGAGAGTATGTCTTCCAGATCTTCTTAAATACTCTGGCTACTAAGGAGGTGAGATGTTTGGTGTAAGGAGTTTGGTGGACCAATTGATGCTTTTGAAAGAGGACAGTCTGTGTAGGGAGCAGAGTAAGTTATTACAGGCAAAGCCTAGATCTTGGAAAGCATCTGGGTTGATTGGCAAGTTCTATTATCTGCAATATTCTAGGGCTCAGTTGACCACACCAGGATGTTGTTGGCCCAGGAGGGGTAGGTGAGGGTTGGTATGGGTGTGTAAGCCCAAGCTCAGAGAGCATTTTCCAAAACAAGAATTCCGAAGCAAGAAACCAAGATCAGAGAGCTGAGCAGTCTGTGAAAGTACATCTTTTTGATAAAGACAGTTGTTATGGATGATATAGATGAGTAGCAGTGGGATATTGGTACCTAGAAAATACGCCACTTTGGTGAAAACATTTAACACTATTGGGAAGATATCATGGCTATCAGGAAGCCCAGCACTTAAAATATATCTTTCTGATAATATCCCAGGATATTTGACATGACAGAAAATGCAGCAGGTCTTTAGGCCTCTGTGAGCCGTCTCTAATCCAAGGGTATCTATTCTAAACACTTGGGTATTTTGAAGCATGCCCCTGTGAGCCACTGGAAGAACCTAAGATCATGTTTTGGACTCCGAAGAGGCTTGGTGGCCTGATGTATTGGTAGATGTCACAACTAGACCAGTTGCGTCTGTGTGACTGTAAATTTCCACCAGGCACTGTTATGCATATGCATTAGTGATGGCCTGGTTTGGATTGTCTTGCTTTCCTAGGACTGGGGTGGGCTAGATGACCACAGAGTTTGCTAGGGAGAGTATTTCTCTAGGTGTGGAAACCTCAGCTCTCTCCCAGTTGAGGGCTCTTGTAATGTTTCTGCCCAACAGTTTTGGTTGGAGCAAAGATAAGGGAGAATTTAAATCGAAGACCTCAGACTATCTGGCACAGGGCATTTCCAGTGATTGTAGAATCTGGTCTAAGACTACCAGAAACACGTGCAGTTTAGCAAAGTGGTTTTATTCCTTGTTGAAGTGAGCAAGGCTGCCACCATGGGAAACTATGCCTCAGTAAGAATATTAGAAGTGACCTATAAGTGCTGATTAGGCGATTTTGGAGAGGGTCCCAGGAAATGTGGGTTTGCTCAGAATTGAGTGCTGTTAGAAAGTAAGAAGAATCTTATGATTGGGCATCTCAACAAATCTTATCTAGAAGGAGGGCAAGACTAAAGCAAGGCTAAAGCTATAATTGGTGGACAAACAACTGTCACCAGGAGAAGGGAGATTTGACATTTTGTGGTTTGCATAAAGACCTTGTCTTTGTCTGTGTTTAGACAAGCATTATGAAGTGTTCCTGTTTAGTCTCACTTCGTCAAGATCACAGAGTGACCTTGTCTGATGCTGGCGGTCGATTATACAGTTTTTGTCCAACAAGAGAACACATGGTGTAGCTGTGAGCACCAGACCTGCTTTCACAACACTGAGGTTTAGCTGCGTTAGGCCACTTCCCTTATGTTAGATGCTTTTTCCTCTTTCTCCTTTCTTGTCACAACTACTGTAGGTTGCACAGGTCCTGTTTGAGTCAGGGAGCATACATGTTTCAAATGAAGAGAATTCAACGAAGAGACTATTTCCAGAGATGTGGGCCAAATTAGGGAAACAATAAAGCAAAGGTGTGGAACCCAGAGACCAGCAACAATGGCAAGCCATTACCACTGCCGCTGCTACCCCTCCCCAGAGCCGATGGAATAAGGGTAGTAATGACCTTTATTGGAATCAGTGAGAACTGGAAGCCTTGTGGAGGGGCTGCCTTCCAGAAACCAGAGTTTTGAAGACATGCAGCAATTGTCAGAAATGCTTTTGGTGGAGCAGGTGGGATGTGGAGAGACATACCCAATCCTTCTCTCTTTGGCTAGTGCTTTCCACTGCCTTAACATAAGCAGGAGCCGGGAACAAGGTAGCTTAGGTTGTGCAGTCAATATGGGAGTGGGTATGGAAAATGAGAAATAACTAGCAGAGCCTTCAGCATGTATCCTGCATTTTCATAAAGGACTGAAGAGATACAAACACTGATGTCTAGATTTGGTAAGAGCCACTTATTTAAGTTCACGTACAGCAACCAACATTGTTTTGCCAACTCATTGGTCATTACAAACATAGGCTTTGAGGCCAGGCGCCGTGGCCCACACCTGTATTCCCAGCACTTTTGGAGGCCAAGGTGGGTGGATGATGAGGTCAGGAGTTCGAGACCAGCCTGGCCAACATGGTGAAACCCCATCTCTACTAAAAAAAAATACAAAAATTAGCCAGGTATGGTGGCAGGCACCTGTATTTCCAGCTACTCAGGAGGCTGAGGCAGGAGAATTGCTTGAACCTGGGAGGCAGAGGCTACAGTGAGCCAAGATAGTGCCATTGCACTCTAGCCCAAGCAACAGTGAGAAACTCTGTATCAAAAAAACAAAAAATAAAAAATAAAAGGCATTGGATTTGAAAGGGATGAGGATAAGGTCTGACCAGTACCCACAAAGAGCTCTAATTAGTTTATTATATTTGAAAGGTTCAGGTGTTGGAGGCTTCAAGGTGCCTTTGAGATTGAATAGGGCTATGTTTAGGCCTCGGAGTTTAATTCTTGGGGAAGGAAAAGCTCACAATGGTTGGTTTTGCTCTCATAATTGGGATACCAGACACCACTACTTTGTCAGCCTGAAAATATGAGGCTCAAAGGTGAGAGTTAACACAGAGTAAGTGGGCAAAAGTCATTCAGCCTATGATAAAAATGATGAGGATTTTAAAATCCAGAATTGGAGATAGTTTTCCAGGAATACAATTTCTCCTGTAGGAAAAATACCTGGAACATCCTATTTAGTGAGGTTTTAAGGGTAATCAGGATTTGTTTTGATTAAGTATGGTAAGACCCACAGACATGGTTGTCACGAAGAAAGAATTTGTTATACTCACAGATCCCTAGAAACAGGAGGCATGGCATGCCACGTAGGGGATCACATGGGGAAGCACTAAGGTCCGTCAGGAGGCAGAGGGAGTGAGGGGAAAGCCTGGGCTCTGAACTACAGGAGCTGTCCTGAGTTGTCTGGTACCTGGCTGTGATGACTGATTTTATGTGTCAACTTGTCTGGGCCATAGTGCTCAAATAGTTGTTCAAACATTATCCTGGATACTTCTGTGAAGGTGTTTTTTGCATGAAGTTAACATTTAAATTTGTGGATTTTGCATAAAGTAGATTACTCTACAAAATGTGGGTGGGCCTTATCTAACCAGCTGAAGGTCTTAATAATAGAAAGACTGACCTCCCCTGAACAAGGAGGACATAGGGTAGCAGACTGCCTTTGGACTTGAACTGCAACTCTTCCCTGGGTCTCCTGCTGATGTGGTTTCCACACCCAAATCTCATCTCGAACTGTCATCTTCAGGTGTTGAGGGAGGGACCTGGTGGCAGGTAATTGTATCATGGGGATGGTTTCCCTTGTGTTGTCCTCGTGATAGTGAGTGACTTCTTATGAGAGCTCATGGTTTTAAAAGTGTTTGGCAGCTCCCCCTTCACTCTCCTCCTCTCTCCTGCCGCCATGTAAGATGTGCCTTGCTTTCCCTTTGCCTTCCGCCATGTTTGTAAGTTTCCTCAGGCCCCTCAAGCCATGTAGAGCTGTAAGTCAATTAAACTTCTTTTGTTTCTAAATTACCCAATCTCAGGTGGGTGTATATCTTTATAACAGTATGAAAATGGACTAATACACCTGCCTGCTGTCCTACCCTGCAGATTTTGGATTTATTAAGCCACCACAATCACATGAACTGATTCTGTTTTTAAAAAACTCTGTATATAACACAATCACCAACTTACAATGGTTCCAATTATAATTTTTCAACTTTACAATAGCACAAAAGCAATAGGCATTTAGTAGAAACCATACTTAATGTACTCACACAACCATTTTTTTTTCACTTTCAGTACAATATTCATTACATTATATGAGATATTCAACACTTTGTGTTAGGTTATTTTGCCCAATTGTAGGTGAATGTAAATGTTCTGAGCACATTTAAGGTAGGCTAGGCTAAACTATGATGTTCAGTAGGTTAGGTATATTTAATGAATTTTTGACATGATATGGTCAACTTATGATGTGTTAATTGAGGCGTAACTCCATAATAAGTCAAACAGCATCTGTATTCATATATCCTCTTGATTATGTTTCTGGAGAACTCTGACTAATGCATTGGCCCTAGAGTGATTAGGACAGATGGATAAGGGCAGAGAGAAAGATCAGTACAGGAAGTGGTTGGGTGCGGCTCTGGAATGAATAGTTTCCATTTGGAAAGCATGCTCCTGGGCAAGTTATTTACCATCTCTAGGAACTGGCTAATCTTGGGAGCTGTAATCCTTCCAGAGAGAGCAAGATGCCAGATGTCACAGCATCAAAATACAGAAAATAAGGAGATGTGGTTAACACAAGCGAGAAAGGGGAAAGCTATGGACCCTTACAGAATAGATTGGTGCCATTCACATCTTCAAACAAAACTACTTTAGTAGACATGACTGAGAAGCTTCTTCGTGTGCCAAGACAAACAAGGTTCCTGCTCTCAACACACTTACATTAGAATTGAATGAGTGCCTGGAAACGAGCAATTGGCATTTTCAAGTCCAGAAAGCCTACTGAAAAAGTGGCAAAAAATAATGTGTCTGACCATGTGCTGAAGCCAGTAACTGATACGGAGGGAGGCTTGGTTAAGGGAATATAAGGTCTGGGGAATTCAGAGGAGACCTAGTGGTCTGACTGACCTCTTCAGAATCAAGGTCATTCTGAGACTGACTTTTAAATGAGCAAGACGAATGTATCACAAAAGATACTGTTGCAGAAGAGCTGTCAGAAATGCTGCCAGGTTGAAATTCTAGGAGCGAATCAGTTGGGTTAGAGACTGCACAAGCAATTGGAAAAGTGAACGCTTCTGAAAAACACTGCCTTTTAATTAATTTATCTATAGGTCCTGTGATCTTGCTCTCATATTGCTTTGTCTAATTTCCTGTGGTAGACCTGGCTAGCTGTTTACCAAATTAATTTCCTCTGGCAATTAATTTTCCCGGGCAGAGTTAGATCACATTTTCCAGACTCTTTTGCAGGTTAAGTGTGGCCATAGGACTGAGTTGATGGAATGTGAGCATAAGTGATAAGTATTGTTTCTATGCTAAGGCTTTTAAGAAAGAGGAAAGCCTCCTCCATGCTTTTATGGTTAACTGGGATGGCAGTTCCCAGGATGATCTTGCCAGTCATAGGCTTAAGATGGCGGCAGATGCATTGTCAACATGGGTCCCTGAATAACTGCTTGGAGGAGAGTTGACCTGCAGACCAAGAATACCTATCTTGGACTATTATGTGAAAAAGAAACAAACGTTTACTGTGTTAGAGCCATATTTATGTTAGGTCTGTTTGTTATCATGACTTTAACTAGTGTAAGCAGTTAAACATAAATAAAAATGATTTTCTCTGCTTATAAAGGGAAAAGAGACCATTTCCCCCTTTCTCCCTTAAAATGTTTTCTTGGAGCCATATTAAATCTGAGTTTTTATTCTAACCTTTGTAGTAAAGATACATATTTTTAGATATTAAGCCTAGTCTTCAGGTTCTACAATACAGAGATGTCTCTAAGGTCATGAGATAGCTGTTTATGTAAAAGTGTGCCTCTGGAATGAGCTCAGAAGCATCTCAGGAGGTGAACGGAAATTGTCACACACTTTAGCATCTTTGTCTCTTGAGAAAATAAGGGAAGTTTTAATTACTCTTTCTACTACTTTACTATATAAATTTGTGTCAAATTCTGTACAGACTTTGCAGTCACATTTTTATGACCTTATGTGTGCATAAATCTGCTAATGTTTCCCAATAATAGTATTCTTTTTCTCTCTTCAGTATTGGTGTGGAATGGTCTTTTTGTTGGCATGATTATTTTATGTCTCCAACAACTGACTAGAAGTTGACATTAGAAGTAGGGCTCTGCTTTAACACAAACTAAAAATATGTGGGCTCTGCTTGGTGGTCAAGCATCTGCTGAGGAGTAAACAGATATTCAGAGGCTGGAGAGATGACAACCCATGGCATAAAATAGCGAAAAAAAAAATGATATTGTCACTTTCAGTAACTTGGAAGTCAGAACAAATGCCTTCTAAATATTTAGTTCTAGGAGACTAGGTAAGAAAAAGCCAGTGCATCTGTGTGTGTATTGTGTCTATTAGTGTATTTAGCAAGGTATTGGAAAGAAGAAATAAGTACCTGTAAGGATTGGCTGATCTGAAAGCATAAACGAAAGGCGATAGAAATCTAGAAATTTGGGTCTGAAAAGCCAACTGCTCCTAGAATCCAAACAGCAAGAAATATAAAGACTTTGAACAAGAAAAGGTTTATAGGGACTTACGAAGAAACGAAATACTGTAGCATAGATCAAATTAAGAATGTTCTCTTCGTACCCAAACGTAAGTATAGAGTTCAGCATAGGGTAAGGAAGAAAACAAACACAGAGGCCTGAGCACTTATTCTATCTGGAGAATAACTTTGGGTATGGTAATTGGCACATGGAATTGACTGGCAGTAAACAGATCAGAAGCCCGTTATGTTTTTGAAAGAAATGCATTGCTAAAAGAAACAAGCCTGCACTGTACAAGTCTTGACTGTGGAAACTTTTGAGCCTCCAGCTTCCTAGATGGGAGAGCTAGGGGCCACAGGATACAATAGCCCAGGGAATTTCTCCCAGACATCGAGTCCAAGGTTTATTACAAATTTTCTCCATGATAGAACAAGAGTTCTTCATAAGACCCATCCCTCAGTATTCTATCCTTGCCATGGACCAGCGAATCCTGTTTCCCCTATTTTCTTATCCTGAAGGGGAACCTTTCTTTGGATGCTGTTCCTTGACCCATCCTGTGTGGTGGGATAAGAGGTGGAGTGGCAGAAATTTGTC
Source organism: Sapajus apella (assembly GCF_009761245.1). NCBI lineage: Eukaryota > Metazoa > Chordata > Mammalia > Primates > Cebidae > Sapajus > Sapajus apella. Next base: position 8,637,864 of record NW_022436978.1, on the reverse strand, counting down.
TTTTCTACTCTTATCAAACTGCAAATTGCCATAGCCAGAAGGGATGAAAAGAACCACATATCACCTAGAGATCTAGGACTTGGAGATGGTACAGCAACTAGGTGGAACTTTGGGTTGTCACCCTTTGGAAGGAAAGTGAGTGGAACATGGGAGAACAGATAAGTAAAGAAGATCTTAGAAGGTGTTGTGCCATGCTGTGCTGCATTTCATTCAATTATCCTTTGTCTCTAAGAGTGTTCAGAAAATACTCCAAATACTTTTCAAGACTTTCAGAAATGGATGTTTTTTCCTTTGAGACAGAGATAGACTTCAAGTCTGGAACAAATGATTGAGATATAACTGGGCTACATATATATCACATTAATTTGGCTAAATAAGCACAGTGTGGGAATGACAACACTAGGAAATCAGTCTTTGAAATGACCATTATGCTTCCATTTTTTATCTTTAGGTTTTGACCCCAAGTCCGACAGTAATTTATTTATTTTCTTCACTCTCTACTTCCATGACGGAGTCTAGTTTACTGAGGATATGCATAGGTTATTATTATTTATTTTTAACTCCAAGGTGTTTGTCATGAGCTACAAAGCCAAAAAAAAAAAGACAGAAAGCTATAGTGTCCTTGTAGAAAATGTGTGCTTTGCTTCTTACTCCATGGGGGTGGAGTGACCCACAGTTGCACTGGCTTAATCATGCCTGCACCTGGCAATCAATCACTCTTCTGGAAACAGCATCCCATTAGGCATCAGCACAAAAAGGACTCTTGCCAAGCAGAAACAGGGCAGAAAATGCAATTCTGGTCTCTGACAGTGATTGAACATAGACTATGCCAAATCTTTGCCTAATGTCCCTAAACACAAAACATGCAGGGAAAAATTGCCGATTGAGTGGCTCATACTTCATACAGAACAAAGCTGCCATGCTCTTTTCATTGTACAATTCATCCATAGCAAATAGACAGGACACATAACTAAAGCTCTCTATTCCCTAGAAGAGGTATAATGGGATAAGAGAGGTATACTCCAAGGGCAGTTCAATAATAAAAAACTGAGGCCTGAATACCCCCATCCATGTACTAGAACTTTCCAAGAGTAGAAATATGCTGCAGATTTAACCCTCTTCTCCTCCACTTAATCCCTCAACTGCCTACCTCATTTTGTCTCCTCCCCAAAAGAGTATGCTTCAGTCCTGGTACGGTCTAACTAAATAGATCCCTTATGGAATCACAAAATCACAGAAAGTTGGCATAGGAAAGCCCCATGAGTAATTTTGCTTCATCATCTTTTTTTAGGACTGGAAAACTAAGCCCAAGAGTGATGAAGCAATTTATCCAGGTTCAAACGTCAGTAAGTAGCAGATTCTAGAATGAAACATGAGGATCCCATCCCCTAGTCTAAAGATTTGCTCCAGTTTACAGATCCTTTTCCATTTACATTCAGATTCCTGAATGTTGGCAGCACTTTATCAACTGAATCAAGGAGGTACTGAACTACAATTCCAAATTTTAATGGTGCTGAAAGGACACATAAGAGACTACCTCAACACTCTGTTTAAAGAGAAATTAATAATGCTTCTTATTTTATGAATTGCATCATTTATACTCATAGATCTTCAAACAAAGGTCTGTTGCTTGGTAATCTAGAGTGAGAAGTATTGGCTTATCAAAAGAAATAATTTATCCTAGGGAGAGGGAACTTAGCAATTGTAGAGCTACACACAAATAGCAAAATCTAGAAACTGTTACCATTGATAATTATTCAATTCCTTAGTTAATTTATTCTTCACTCATTTCATATGTTTATATGTAGTGCCTGTGAAGCCTGCAAGATATTATGCTAAGGTTCCTGGGAAACACAAAGGTAGGTAAAGCCACTTCTTTCCTCAACAAGCTCACTCCTAGTGGATATTCAGCAGGGAATTTTGATTCAGTAGGAGGAGAAAGTGCTCAGTCGCTTCTGGAGAAAAGGGTTAGGTGACACATTTTCCCTTTGTACTGATTTTGTAAAAGCAGCTGTATTGAGGTTTGACTGACATACAATAAACGACATATAACGAAAGGGAAAAATTTGATAAGTTCTGACATATGTAGACACCCCATCATCACAGTCAAGATGATGAACATACCCATCACCCCACAAAATTTGCTAGTGCCTTTAGTAACCCCTCCCTCTAGCTCCTCTCGGGCTCCACTGTCCAATCCCTAGGAAAACAGTGACCTGCTTTCCGTCACTGTGGATTAGGTTGTATTTTCATGATTTTATATAAATGGAATCATACTATATGTACTATTTTTTTGCTTGGCTTTTCTCACTCATTGTCATTATTTTGAGATCCATATACATTGTTTTGTATCAATAGTTTGTTTGGTTTCATTGCAAAGTAATATTCTACTAAATATATACCAGAACTTATTTATCCATTCACCTGTTGTGGGAAATTTGGGGTTTTTTCCAGTTTTTGATTATTATAAATTAAGGTATAAACATTCATATACAAGTCTTATCTACACATACATGTGGAAATGATACATGCTTTCATTTATCTTGAGTAAATACCAGGTAGTGCATTGGCTACGTCATATGGTAGCTGTATGTTTAACTTTTTAAGAAATTGACAAACTTTCCAGAATGGCTGTACCATTTTTTATTCTCATCAGCAATGTATGAGAGTCCTAGTTGTTTCACACCTTTCCAAAAATTGGTACGGTCAGTCTTTTTGGTGAATCTTTTTTCAACTTCAGGCGTTACAAAAGTGTTCATTCATATGTACACATTTATACTCACTGACTAACAGAGAGGATGGTAGCCACTTTGGAAAAAACCTTGAATCCTGTCTGCCATTTGCATTTAGACAGATATGCCCAATACTCTGCAGAGAGAAAGAGAGACAAAATTAATCACTGAAAATAATTTATCACAGAGAATGGAGTCTTCACAGGGAACCATCCTTAACAACAGGGTCAGAGGAGAATATAAGCCCTGAGAACCATGTGGTAGAGAAAACAGACTCATCTTGCTCCAGCTTTGTGTATATAAACAGGGGAGAGAGTTGTTATATCCCTGAAACCTGAAGTCTTAGCATGTACAGGCAATCTTGTTGAGGATCACTTATCTGTCCAAGTATCACACAGAAAGTGTGTTGTCCCTTTTACATATGAGTGATAGCAGACATCACTGTGGTTGAGTTGTTCCCATTCTACCAAAATGGAATGTAGCAGCTTTCCGGCTCCACCAGTTCCCAAGTGATGGCAGTGCTGCTGGTGTGTCACAGAGTTCCAACTCCAAGTGACACCACTGAGGAAGCGTTGAAGTTCAGGCTGATTGATGATGTTTAATCAGCACTTGATTATGGAAACATGAAAACAGTCTCAAGGACAATTTAGAAGGAACTGTGATTTTCCTTTCATATTTCTAAAACAATCAGGAAGAAGGTCACAGTCAATGATATTTGGCAGAATGGATGGGACTACATCTGTCCTCGCTGGAAGTAACATACTCTGTAGCCATGAAGCCAGGTAGCATTTAAAAGAGTGTAAGAGACAGATAATGATAGCAGACATTTATTGAAAACTTAATGATATGCCAGGTGGTATTCAGAGCACTTTAAATGGATGAACTCATTTAATCTCATAACATAGGACGTGTTATTTTGGGCTGCAAACCTAACATAAAACTGGCTGCAAAGCCACAAAAAGCTAAAGTGTACCCATAGAAAATGTGCATTTTTCTTCTAAAACTATGAGGGTATAGTGACACACAGATGCATTTGCTTTATCATGGCTGTACCTATGACCTACCATCAACATTATTATCACCATTTTCAGGTGAGGAAACAGACTCATAAGCTTAAGTGAATTGTCTAAGGTCACATAGCTAAGAAATGGCAAGCCAAGTTTAGAATCAAGGCAGCCTGGCTCCAGAAACCATATTCTCAATTGCTCTGCAGTGTTGACATTAGAGAGAAATGCAAAATATTCTAGAATTCACAGAAATGTCACATTATTTTTCTTTGAGCGACTAGGAGGGAATTCATGCAAGATATAATATTTTAAATGATATCTTGAAAGAATTATGAAAGCAGAGAACTATAGATTTGGAAAGATAAGGACAGAATGAAGAACAGTTCTGACATATTAATTATACTAACCATTTTGGATACATTTTCATTCCCTGTAAATTGACAATAATTAAAGTGGAGGCAATGTATATCAAATATAACTTGACTGACATACTAAAGAATACATATGCTTTATTAACTTTTAAATGACATATTTGAGTGTTATTTTCTGTCTTCTGGCCGCCATTTCTTTTAACATAACAAGATGGATGGGGGAAGCATGTGCTAGGAATTAGAACTGCGCTGGTCCAGTTCCTAGCTCTACTACTTTTGACTGAATGATCTTGAGAAACTTGCTGAACTTGTTGTTAGAACTGTGAAGAGTCTGATATTTCACCCTACTTGCAAGCTAACAAATTAACTGCCACAGTTTCATGGATATTGGCAGAAGACAGGAGACTCTTGACACAGAGACAAAGGACTTTATTACTCATGGCAACATCTATAGCCAAAATAACAGCATTTGTGCCAGCTCCGTGAGCCCCAGTTCTTACAGGGTGATGGAACGAAGGCAGGAAATATCATTATGTGCAGTGGATTGCCTTACAGGAGAGCACTCTCTGTTATAGAGATCCCAGATATTTTGTAATGGGCAGTCAGCCTGCCTGAACTTTGCCTTGAAGGAAGACATTATCTTTCTTATACTGGACAGTAAACAAACCTGCCTCTCCCCTGAAAGAAGACATGGTGCTTTACTTTCCCAGTCTGTTTGCTATACATGTAACCTTGAGAAGAAAGTCTGGGAACAGGGTAACCTCTGCTCACAAAACATATAGAAAAATGAGAGTCCTGCGGAAAATTGTCCCTCAACACCTCTATCTGCACAGTTTACTCACTTGGGAAAGAGGAATAATGATGATTATTCACAAGTTTGCTGTGAGAATTTAATGAGATTATATTTGGAAAGAACTTAGAAGGGCATCTGTCACATTTCAAACATTCAATAAATGTTATTGTCGTTCTTTTGAAAATTGTGCTGAAATACATATAACATAGAAGTTACCATTTTATCCATTTTAAATTGTAGAGATCAGTGGTATTAAATATATTCACATTGTTGTGCATCCATCACCACCATCCAACTCCAGAAAGTTTTCCTCTTCACCAGCTGAAACTCTGTACCCATTAAATACCAACTCTCCATTCCTAACTCCCCCTAAAGGGAATCCAAGGGATTCTTTGGTCCAAGAATCTAAAGGCTGAAGAAACTGCAGTCTGATCCAAGGGCAAGAGGCATCCAGTATGGGAGAAAGATGAAAACCAGGAGACTCAGCAAGCCAGCTTATTACACCTTCCACCTTCCTTTTCTAGCTGCACAGGTGATTGGATGGTGCCCCTAACAACCACCAGTTCACTCTCTGTATTTCTTACACAAGTGAAATCATACAGTATTTGTCCTTTTGTGACTGGTTTATTTCACTTAGTATAACATCCTGCACATTTATTTGTTCTTTAACTTTCAAGGCTGAATAATCATTGTGTATGTTTGTATGTGTAACAATACACAGACATATATATATCAGATCCATATTTATATATATAAATATATAAATCTGCTAGGAATTAGAGCACATTTATGTATTTATATATTTACATATATGGCATATAGCACAAAAATATATTTATATATTAACATATAAATATGTATTTTGTATATTTAAATATATAAATATGGATTTTATATATTTATATGTGTATATATATTTATATATTTAAGAGAACATTTATTTAGGCCCCTATCTCTCACCATACATAAAGATCAAATCTAAATCTATTAAATACTTAAATATAAGGCCTGAAGCTATGAAACTACTAGAAGAAAACATAGGAAAAAGGCTTTATGAAACTGGACTGGGCAAATTATTTTTAATAAGCCCTCAAAAGCATAAGAAACAAAAGCAAAAACAGACAAATTGGATTGCATCAAATTAAAAAGCCTCTGTGCAGCTAAGGAGACCATCAACATAGTGAGGAGATAACTTACAGAATGGGAGAATGTATCCGTAAAATTTGCGTTTGGCAGCAGGTAAATATCCTGTGTGTTAGTCAGGGTTCTCCAGAGGGACAGAACTATAGGAAATATGAAAGGAAGTTTATTAAGGAGAATTGACTTACACGATCACAAGATGAAGCCCCACAGTAGACTGTCTGCAAGCTGAGGAGCAAAGAAGCCAGTAGTGGCTCAGTCTGAGTCCCCAGGTCTCAAAAGTAGAGAAGCCGACAGTGCAGCCTTCAGGCTGGGGCCGAAGGCTGGAGAGCCCCTGGTGAACCATTGATGTAAGTCCAAGAGTCTGAAGGCCAAAGAACCTGCAATCCGATGTCCAAGGGCAGGAAGCATCCAGTATGGGAGAAAGATAAAAACTGGAAGATTCAGCAAGTCGCTTATTACACCTTCTTCCACCTGCTTTTTCTAGCCACACAGCTGGTTAGATGGCGCCCACCCACATAGGTGGGCCTCACTCTGGTAGTCCACAGACTCAAAGGTTAATCTCCTCCGGCAACACCCTCACAGAAATAGTACTTTGTGTACCATTGTTTTACCCAGAAACAATACTTTGCATTCTTCAATCCAATCAAGTTAGCACTTAATATTAACCATCACAATGGAAGTCAAACAACTTAAAGCAAAACAAACAAACAAACAAACAAAAAAAACTGATTAAAAAATGGACAAAAGGCCTGAATAGACATATCTCAAAAGAAGACATACAAGTGGCTAACAGATATATGAAAAAATGCTCAGCACCACTATTCATTGGGGAAATGCAAATCGTAACCACAATGATATATCAATCATCTCACCCCAGTTAAAATGGCTATTATTTAAAAAAATGAGAATCCAGAAAAAGGGGACCTTTTATACACTGTTAGTGGCAATGTAAATTAGTACAGCCATTATGAAAAACAGTATGGAGGCTCTGCAAAAAAATAACAATAGAACTAATATATGATCCAGCAGTCCCATTACTTGTTGCATAACCAAAACAAATGAAATCACTATACTGAAGAAACATCTGCACCCTAATGTTTATTGCAGCATTATTCATAATAGCCAAGATGTGAAATCAACCTAAACACACATGTACAAATGAATGGATAAAGAAAATGTGATGTATATACAAACACAATGGAATACTATTCAGCCATAAAACAGAATGAAATCCTGTCACTTAGAGCAACATGGATGAACCTGGAGGATATTACATTAAGTGAAATAAGCCAGGCACAGAAAAACAAACACCACATAATCTCACTCATATATGGAATTTTAAAAAGTTGATCTCATAGAATTAGAGAGTAGAGTATTTATTACCAAAGGCTGGGGAAGATAAGACGGAGGAAGGGATAGGAAGAGATTGGTCAAAATTATAGTTAGATTGGAGGAATAAGTTCTGGTGTTCTCGCTGTCACCACAAAGAAAAGATAAATGTTAAAAGTGATTAATATGGTAACTATCTTGATTTGATCATTATGCAATATATACATGTACTGAAACATGACACTATACTCCATTAATATGCACATTGTATCAATTATAAATAAAAAATTAATAAGCTAGGTATTGACGGAACGTATCTCAAAATAATAAAAGCTATTTATGACAAACCAACAGCCAATATCATCCTGAATGGGCAAAAACTGGAAGCATTTCCCTTGAAATGTGGCACCAGACAAGGATGCCCGCTCTCACCACTGCTATTCAATATAGTACTAGAAGTTCTAGCCAGAGCAATCAGGCAAGAAAAAGAAATAAAGGGTATTCAAATAGGAAAGGAAGAAGTCAAATTGTCTCTATTTGCAGATGACATGATTGTATATCTGGAAGACCCCATTGTCTCAGCCCCAAATCTCCTGAAACTGATAAGCAAGTTCAGCAAAGTCTCAGGATACAAAATCAATGTGCAAAAATCACATGCATTCCTATACACCAATAACAGACTTAAAGAGAGCCAAATCAAGAACAAACTTCCATTCACAATTGCCACAAAGAGAAAAAAATATCTAGGAATACAACTAACAAGGAACGTAAAGGACCTCTTCAAGGAGAACTACAAGCCACTGCTCAATGAAATAAGAGAGGACACAAACAGATGGAGAAACATTCCACGTTCATGGTTAGACAGAATTAATATCGTGAAAATGGCCATACTGCCCAAAGTAATTTACAGATTCAACGCTATCCCCATCAAGCTACCAATGACCTTCTTCACAGAACAGGAAAAAACCACCTTAAACTTCATATGGAACCAAAAGAGAGCCCACATAGCCAAGTCAATTCTAAGCAAAAAGAACAAAGCGAGAGGCATCAAACTACCGGACTTCAAATTATACTACAAGGCTACAGTAATCAAAACAGCATGGTACTGGTACCAAAACAGAGATATAGACCAATGGAACAGAACAGAGGTCTCGGAGGCAACACAACATATCTACAACCATCTGATCTTTGACAAACCAGACAAAAACAAGCAGTGGGGAAAGTATTCCCTGTTTAATAAATGGTGTTGGGAAAACTGGCGAGCCATGTGCAGAAAGCAGAAACTGGACCCCTTCCTGACACTTTACACTAAAATTAACTCCAGATGGATTAAAGACTAAAACATAAAAACCTAACACCATAAAAACCCTAGAAGAAAATCTAGGCAAAACCATTCAGGACATAGTTGTAGGCAAGGACTTCATGACCAAAACACCAAAAGCATTGACAACAAAAGCCAAAGTAGACAAATGGGACCTAATCAAACTCCACAGCTTCCGCACAGCAAAAGAAACAGTCATTAGAGTGAATCGGCAACCAACAGAACGGGAAAAAATTTTTGCAGTTTACCCATCTGACAAAGGGCTGATATCCAGAATTTACAAAGAACTAAAACAGATTTACAAGAAAAAAACAAACAAGCCCATTCAAAAGTGGGCAAAGGATATGAACAGATACTTTACAAAAGAAGACATACGTGAGGCCAACAAACATTTGAAAAAATGTTCATCATCACTGGTCATCAGAGAAATGCAAATCAAAACTACATTAAGATACCATATCATGCCAGTTAGAATGGCGATCATTAAAAAATCTGGAGACAACAGATGCTGGAGAAGATGTGGAGAAATAGGAACACTTTTACACTGTTGATGGGAGTGTAAATTAGTTCAACCATTGTGGAAGACAGTGTGGCGATTCCTCAAGGACCTAGAAATAGAAATTCCATTTGACCCGGCAATCCCATTACTGGGTATATATCCAAAGGATTATAAATCGTTCTACTATAAGGACACGTGCACACGAATGTTCATTGCAGCACTGTTTACAATAGCAAAGACCAGAAACAACCCAAATGCCCATTGATGATAGACTGGACAGGGAAAATGTGGCACATATACACCATGGAATATTATGCAGCCATCAAAAACGATGAGTTTGTGTCCTTTGTAGGGACATGGATGAACCTGGAAACCATCATTCTCAGCAAACTGACAGAAGAGCAGAAGATTGAACACCGCATGTTCTCACTCATAGGCGGGTGTTGAACAATGAGAACACATGGACACAGGGAGGGGAGCACTACACACTGGGGTCAGTTGGGGGGAAATAGGGGAGGGAGGGTGGGGGGTGGGAAGCTGGGGAGAGATAGCAAGGGGAGAAATGCCAGATGTAGGTGATGGGGAGGAAGGCAGCAAATCACACTGCCACGTGGGTACCTATGCAACAATCTTGCATGGTCTTCACATGTACCGCAAAACCTAAAATGCAATAAAATAAATAAATGGGGGAAAAATAAATAAATAATAATAAAATTATTTGAAGTTTCCATTAATTTTTAAATCAATCTGGAGGGAATGTTCAACATTTCTATTCTCAGTCTTTTAGAGACAAATCCAAATTACATTTAATTGATTTGTTCAAGAAAAAGCAGCAAATCCACAGCCAAATCATAACATGAGAATATCTTGATGGTCTAGAGTTTAGGACATAACTATTCAGGTTGAATAAAAGTGCATAACTTCTAGTTCCATATCTCAGTAAGGAATCTAAACAATGTATAATAATGTCATTTTTAATTACTTCTTAGAATTGAGGGTATAACATTGACTTTCTTCACGAAATTAGAAAAAACTACTTTAAATTTCATATGGAACCAAGAAAGAGCCCGTATGGCCAAGACAACCATAAGCAAAAAGAACAAATCTGGAACATTCATGCTACCTGACTTCAAACTATACTACAAGGCTACAGTAACCAAAACAGCATGGTACTGTTACCAAGACAGGTATATAGACCAATAGAACAGAACAGAGACCTCAGGAATAACATCACACATCTACAATGATCTGATCTTTGGCAAACCTGACAAAAACAAGCAATGGGGAAATGATTCCCTATTTAATAAACAGTGTTGGGAAAACTGGCTTGCCACATGCAGAAAACTGAAACTGGACTCGTTTCTTATACCTTATACAAAAAATTAACTCAAGATGGATTAAAGACTTAAACATAAGACCTAAAACCATAAAACCCTAGAAGAAAACCTAGGCAATACCGTTCAGGACATAGGCACGGGCAAAGGCTTCATGACTAAAATACCAAAAGCAATGGCAACAAAAACCAAAATTGACAAATGGGTCCTAATTAAACTGAAGAGCTTCAGCACAGCAAAAGAAACCATCATTAGAGTGAACAGGCAACCTACAGAATGGGAGAAAATTTTTGCAGTCTATCCGTCTGACAAATGACTAATATCCAGAAACTACAAAGAACTTAAACAAGTTTACAAGAAAAAAAATAAACAATCCGATCAAAAATTGGGCAAACAATATGAACAAACACTTCTCAAAAGAAGACATTTATGTGGCCAAAAAACCATGAAATAAAGATTATGATCACTGGTCATTAGAGAAATGCAAATTAAAACTATAGTGAGATATACCATCTCACACCAGTTAGAATGATGATCATTAAAAAGTCAGGAAACAACAGATGCTAGAGAGGATGTGGAGAAATAGAAATGCTTTTAAACTATTGGAGAGAATGTAAATTATTTCAGCCATTGTGGAAGACAGTATGGTAGTTCCTCAAGGATCTAGAAGAAGAAATACCATTTGACCCAGTAATCCCATTACTGGGCATATACCCAAAGTATTATAAATCATTCTACTATAAAGACACATGCACATGTGTGTTTATTGTAGCACTTTTCACAATAATGAAGACTTGGAACCAACCCAAATGCCCATCAATGATAGATAGACTCGATAAAGAAATGTGGCACATATACACCTGGAATACTATGTAGCCATAACAAAGGATGAGTTCATGTCCTTTGCAGGGAAATGGATAAAGCTGGAAACCATCATTCTCAGCAAACTGACACAAGAACAGATAACTAAACACTGCATGTTCTTACTCATAAGTAGGAGTTGAACAATGAGAAGACATGGACACGGGGAGGGGAACATCACACACCTGGAGCCTGTTGTGGGGTGAGGAGCTGGGAGAGGGATAGCATTAGGAGAAATACCTAATGTAGATGATGGGTTGATGGGTGCAGGAAACCACTATGGCCCGTGTATACCTATGTAACCAATCTGCATGTTCTACACATGTATCTCAGAACCTAAAGTATTATTGAAAAAAATAATTGAGGATATAACTAGAAATATTTATGAAAAATTTTAAAGAAGTAAAAATTGCTACCTAAATTTTAGGCACTTCTTTGTTATTACTCTTCAATTATAACTACCACTAATAGTTTTCAACTATTTCTCTTTGGAACACTATTTATACTTAGTAACATACAGCATCTACTGTAACAATGAACCAGTGTCCATTTTCTTTACAAAAATGTCAGTTTCCATCTTTTAGGAAAAAGAGATATTTATCTTGGCACATGGTTGGTTGAATTTATTCATATGTCTTTTTATCTTACCTTCTTTTTTGAATATTTAGATGAATAATTTTAATTTTTCCTACTGTTCAAAAGCAACCTAAACACATGTCAGCATTTTAATGAGCTTTGCTTTAATGACTAATTCAATGTGAAACTAGTCAACAATTAATTGGGTTATGAGAATAGAAAGTAATTATTCAGATGCCAGAATTAGGTGTACAATAATAGTCAAGCACAGCAAAATCTTGTTTAACCAAACTAATGGGAACTTTCAACTAAGATTTCTTTTTGTTTGTCTGTTTTGGAGAATCAGAAGGATGTGGAGGGAAAGAGGGCATATTATGAAGTGAGACAGATTAAACAGGATCAACATTTATCTTTCGTCCTGAGAAATTCTAAGCTTTCCTTAACTAGTGGCTTTTAAAAAAAATCTTTTGTTAAGTAAACCGTGAGCAAACTCATATGTGCCATATTCTTGAATAGACACTCCTAACTTACCTGTTACAAATCTAATAGAAGAAAAACACATTCTTTACCTTTCTCCTCTAAACAGGGAGCTGAAACTCATTGCAAGGCTTAGCAGAAACACCTAACAATTATCTGAAAATAAATGAAGCAGAAAGCGATTACACTTGACAGCTAAAAATAAGTGAGAACACAATTGAGCTTCTTTGTAAAATTATCAAAATTTTTATAGTCATGGAACCAACCCAAATGCCCATTAAAGAAACTGTGATATGTATATATATGTATATGGTGGAACACTACTCAGCCATGAAAGGAATGAATTAATGGCATTCACAGAAACCTGGATGAGATTGGAGACTATTATTCTAAATGAGGAAAACCAAACATCACATGTTCTCACTCATAAGTGGAAGCTAAGCTAAGAGGATGCAAAGATGTAAGAATGACACAATGGACTTTGGGGAGACAGGAGGAAAGCGTTGGAAGGAGTAAAGGAAAGGCTACAAATAGGGGCAGTGTATACTGCTCGGGTGATGAGGGCACCAAAATCTCACAAATCGTCACTAAAGAACTTACTCATGTAACCAAGCACCCCTTGTTCCCCAAAAGAAAAACCTTTTTTGAGTCAATAACAGGTTTCTGTAGTATTCCTCAATCAGGTTATTTAATTATAATTCAACTACTTCTTTAAGGAATTTGGAAAGTTTTCAATTCACACACAAACACATACATAAATAAAAACACGGGCACACATGCATATGAATATGTATACATATTACACACACTATGGAAGAACTACAAGTAAATTTAGGTCAAAATATCAGAAACCAAGCAGAAGAAGGTTTGGGGTGATGGTGGAGGTGATGAAAAGGCTGGTCCTGATGATGACGATAGCTGTTATTTATTGGCTGCTTACTATGGCTGGTCACAACACTAGAGACTTACTGAGTGATTCACTACATTTGAACATTACATTCATTTAGCTCTAAGATTCTTGTGTCCAATTCGAAAGGAAGAAGTGGAACAGTGAAAACTGAATATCGTTTAGGAATTTAACAGAATTGGCGTTTGTGGTAGAAATAATCTGCTTCAAGTAAACATTTCCTCATGTAAATATTATATTACACAAAGATAAGTGATAGTTGGCTATATTATTTGTTGGAAAATATAAAGAGATATATCTGTCTATACATAGTTAGAAAAGAAACATAAAATTAGACAAGCAATTTAAAAACTTTTTAATAGCTTTATTGAAATACAATTCAGTCTACAAAATTTCATTTGCAGTGTACATCTCAGTGGTTTCTAGTATACATACAATTATCATAATGGTCAACTTTAGAACATTTTCACCACCTTAAAATGAAATCTGTTACGCTTTGACTATCACTCCACAATTCCCCCATCTCTTCCACTGCCCCTGGCCCTAAGCAACCATTAATATACTCTGTCTCTATAGATTTCTTCCTTCTGGACTTATAAATAAATGAAGTCATATAATCAGTGGCCTTTTGTCACTGATTTCTTTTAGTTACCATAACGTTTTTGAGGTTTATCCATGTTATAGCACATATCAGTACTTCATTTCTTGTTAAATAATATTCCTTGTATGGACACCACTTTTGTTTATCCATTTGTTGACTGATGAACGTTTGGGTTGTTTCCACCTTTTGGCTATTCTGAAAGATGCTACTATTAACATTTCTGTACAAGCTTTTGTATGGACATATGTTTTCACTTCTCTTGGGTGCATACCTAGAATTGAAATTGCTGTGCTATATAGTAACTCAAAGTTTAATCGTTTGAGGAACTACCAGATTCTTCTCCACAGTGGCTATACCATTTTACATTCCCACCATGGCTATATGAAAGTTCTGAGTTTTCCACAACCTCAACAACATTTCTTGTTAGTTTTTATTCTTGCCATCATAGTGGATGCTGATGACTGATGGTGTCAAACGTCTTTTCATATGCTTATTCACCATTTGTATATCTTTTCTGGAGACATGTCTATCCAGATCCCTTGCCCATTTTAAAATTTGGTTGTCTTTTTATTATAGGAGTTTTTTAGTAGGATTTCTTTATATATCCTGGATAGAAGTCCCTTATCAGAATGTGATTCGCAAGTATTTTGTCCTATTCTATGGGTTGTCTTTATCAGGATGAGAAAGTTTCCTTCTATTCCTAGTTTTCTGAGAGTCTTTTTTAATTATTAAAAGGTGTTGAATTTTGTCAAATGCTTTTTCTGTGCCTATTGAAACGACCACGTGAGTTTTTTGCTCTATTGATATGACTTATTGCATTAATTAATTTTCGGGTGTTAAACCAATTTTAAATTCCTGGAACAAATCCCACTTAGTCATAGAGTATAACTTTTTTTTATATGTTGCCGGTTTTTTTTGCTAGTATGCCATTGAAGATTTTTGCATCCATATTCATAAAAGATGTTATTGTGTAGTTTAAATTTTCTTGTAATACCTTTCTCTGGTTTGGGTATTAGAGTAATAGTGGCCACATAAAATGATTTAGAAAGTGTTCAAAAGTGTTCCTACTCATTCAATTTTTTCAAGAATTTGAGAAAAATTGGTATTAATTCTTTTTTGAATGTTTGGTAGAATTCAGGAGTGAAGACGTCTGGGCCTGGGCTCTTTATGTAGATAGTTATAAAATTCCTGATCCGATCTCTTTACTTATTATAAGTCTATTCAGAATAACCATTTTATATTGAGTTAGTTTTAGTAGTTTGTGTTTTTCTAGGAGTAGGCCCATTTCATTTAAGTTGTCTAATTTGTTGGCATGCAATTGTTCAGAGTATTTCTTTATAATCCTTATTTTTATAAGGCCAGTGGTAATGTGCTCTCTTTCATTTTCAATTCTAATAGTTTGAGTCTTTTCTCTCTTTTATTTTTTAGTCAAACTAGCAAAAGTTTGTCAATTTTGTAGATCTTTTCTAAGAACAAGCTTTTGGTTTTACTGATTTTATCTATTTTTTTTTCTGTTCTACATAATTAATTTCTACTTTAATTCTTATTATTTTCTTCATTCTGCTTGTTTTAGGTTTAGTCTGCTCTTACTTTTTCAGTGTCTTGAGGTGCAAAATTAGGCTATTGATGCATTGCTTTAGCTGCATCCTATAAGCTTTCATATGTTATGTCTTCATTTTCACACATCTCAAAGTATCTTGTTTCTCTTTTAATTTCTTTCTTGTCCTATTGATTATTTAAGAGTGTGTTGTTCAATTTCTACATATGTCTGAGTTTCCCCAAATTTTCCATTATTGGTATCTAATTGTATTTTACTGTGGCAAAAGAACATGCTTTGCATTATTTACATTCTTTCAAATTTACTGAAACTTTGTTTCATGGTTTTACTGTGATTGATTCTGGAGAATGTTCCACGTGCACTTGAGAAAAATTCATATTGTGTTGTTTTGTAGAATATTCCGTAGATGTCTGCTAGGTATAGTTAGTTAGAGTTTCCTTTTATTTCTTTGTTAACCTTATGTCTAGCTTTATCCATATTGAAATTGGGGTGTTGATGTCTCCAACTCTTATTGTTGAACTTTCTCCTTTTCCCTTCATTTCTGTCAGTTTGTTCATGTATTTCTGCACTCTGTTATTAGGAACGTACATATTTATCATTGTTATATTTTCTTCATGAATCGATCCTTTCATCATTATCAAATCTCTTTATCTTTAGCGATTTCCGTATTCTAAAATATATTCGGTCTGACATTAATAGAGCCACTCAAGCTTTCTTGAGATTGCTGCTTGCATAATATGTCTTTTCCCTTTCTTTCACTTTTAATCTTTTTGTGTCTTTGAATCTAAAGTGTGTCTTACGTAGATGACATATAGTCATCTACTAGATATGGCTGGTGTGTCTTAGGTAGATGACACATAATACATGACATATAGTAGACTATCATCTATTATATGTCATCTATATAAGACACATTCATCTGCTATATGTCATAGCATCTACATAAGACATGCTTTGGATTATGCTTTTCATCTAGTCTTAAAATAACTACCTTTTTTTTCATTTTTTTACTGCATTTTAGGTTTGGGGGTACATGTGAAGAACATACAAGATTGTTGCATAGGTACACACATGGCAGCATGATTTGCTGCCTTCCTCCCCATCACCTATATCTGGCATTTCTCCCCATGCTATCTCTTCCCAACTCCCTGCCCCCCGCTGTCCCTCCCCTATTTCCCCCCGACAGACCCCAGTGTGTGATGCTGTCCTCCCTGTGTCCATGTGTTCTCATTGTTCAACACCCACCTATAAGTGAGAACTAGCTGCTGATTGGGTTATTTATCCATTCACTTTTAAAAATATATATTTAGATATGTCTTCCATTTTACACTTTGTTTTTCATGTCTTTTGTCTTTTTTGTTCCTCTATTCCTCCCTTACTGCTTTCTTTTGCATGTAGTGAATGTTTTCTAATGTAGCATTTTAATTCCATTATTTTTTTTCACCATATATTTTGAGGCTGTTTTTTTAGTGGTTGCTCTAAGGTTTACTACAGGAATCTGAACTTACTGGAATCAGCTTCAGATTTATATTAGCTTAGTTCTAGTAACATAATGTTACTTCTGTTAGTTCTCTATTCCGTTTTCCTCCTTGTTTGTACTATTGTCATACAGCTCTAATAATGTTAAAAACCCGACAATATATTATTATAGTTATTAATTTACTGTCTATCACTATTTCCTTAGGCAATATGGCTTTGCTCCCATCCACCTTCTTTGTTCTCTTGTTGGCAAATATATTACATGCATTACATTTCTATATGCTTGTTATACTCTCCACAATACATTAGATTATTATTATTTTATTTTATTTTTTATTTTTGAGATAGAGTCCTGCTCTGTCACCCAAGCTGGTGTGCAGTGGCAAAATCTTGGCTTATTGTAACCTCTGCTTCCCAGGTTCAAGCAATTCTCCTATCTCAGCCTCCTGAGTACATAAGACTACAGACGTGCATCACAACACCCAGTTAATTTTTTCTATTTTTAGTGGAGCCAGAGTTTCACCATGTTGTCCAGGACAGTCTTGAACTCCTGACCCCAGGTGATCTGCCCACCTCGGCCTCCCAAAGTGCTAGGATTACAGGTGTGAGCCACTGCACCCAGCTGATACATACTATTTTATACAATTCCTTATTAAATCTATTAGCAGAAGAAAGAAGAAAAATATTCATTAATCGTTTCTTTTATAATTTCTTAATTTCCTTCACCAGTACGTTGTCTGCCAGATAAAATCTACTGTTGAGCCCAACTAGTTATTTTTATTGCAATTACTGAACTTTTCAACCTCAGAAGTTTCATTTGGTTATTTCTAGTAACTTGCATGTCTTTAGTGGTATTCTTTGATATATTGTCATCCTGTCTTCCTTTACTTTTTAAATTATGCTTCCCTTTAGTTCTGTGAATATATTTGTGATAACTACTTTAAAATCATTTTCTGTTAGTCTGACATTGAAATCACCTTTGCAAAAATCATAACTGAGAAAATGATGACAGTGAATGATATCAGACCTAGCTGACCCCATCTTGCTTCTAACCTCTAAACTGTCCTTGTCCACTCCTGGGTGTAGGACAAACTAGCTTTGGAAAGAAATTTAGTGTATAGTTTATATAGCAGCGCTTCCCAAAAGGCTAAACTGTTCTTGCAAAACAAATGAAAGCCCAGTAGCCACCAAGTCAAGATGAGAGGAGCTGGAATTCTAAAGATTCCAGCCATAATTCTGGAGGTCATAAGATTTGCAACTTCCTCAGTTACTCTTCAAGGTAACTTCACTACTGTGAACCTAAGATCGGCCTTTGGAGACGTCTTTTCAGGTTTTTGCATTTCTTTTCTTTTTTTTTTGAGACTGAGTTTCACTCGTCTTACCCAGGCTGGAGTGCAATGGCGCGATCTCGGCTCACCGCAACCTCCGCCTCCTGGGTTCAGGCAATTCTCCTGCCTCAACCTCCTGAGTAGCTGGGATTACAGGCACACGCCACCATGCCTAGCTAATTTTTTGTATTTTTAGTAGAGATGGGGTTTCACCGTGTTGACCAGGATGGTCTCGATCTCTTGACCTCGTGACCCACCCGCCTCGGCCTCCCAAAGTGCTGGGATTACAGGCTTGAGCCACCGCGCCCGGCAGGTTTTTGCATTTCTAACAACCGGCTACGTAACAACCAACCAGTTCTATGGCCCCCACCCAGGAGCTGACTCAGCAGAAGAGAACAGCTTCGACTCCCTGTGATTTCATCCCCGAGCCAACCAGTCAGCACTCCCGATTCACTGGCCCCCTACCCACAAAATCATCCTTAAAAACTCTAATCCTTGAGTTTTCAGGGAGACTGATTTGAGTAATAATAAAATCTGGTCTCCCACACAGCCGGCTCTGAGTGAATTATTCTTTGTCTATTGGGATTCCCCTGTCTTGATGAGTCAGCTCTGTCTAGGCAGCAGGCAAGGTGAACCCCTTGGGCAGTTAGAACATCTGGTCACTCTGAAAGGCAGTTTCTCTTGTCTTCTTTTATTTAGGTGTGTCATAGTTTTTTGTTTCTTTTCATGCCTTGTAATTTTTTATTAGAAACTGGACACTTTAGATAATATATTGTAGCAGTTCTGGGCACTGCCAGGCCTCTGGGGCTTATAATTATTATTTATTTGTTTATCTGTTGAGTGACTCACTAGGTTTAGTTAAATCTAGCCTGTCAGCTCCATAGTGTTCAGCCTCTGATATTTGTACTCAGGGAGATGGAACTTGGTCTGTGTTCAGTTACCCTCAGATAACAGTGGCACTTACAGGACTCACCTACTCTTTTCCTGACCATATCCAGCTGTTCAGCTCTACTGACCTTCCCAGCTGTTACCTGTCCAGTGAGAGTTCTATTGTTTTCAACAATGGCCTGAGGATAAAATTTTCTTCAAACCAGTCTAATCAAATTTCAGTTCCCTTGACATAACAGTTTCTGAGGTAAAAGTCTGATATTTGTCCTAACCCTGGAAGGGTTCCTCCCAGCTGCCCTATTCCCTGGCTCTCTCCTGCAAAGTAGCTGGCTTACAGTCTACGCTGTATCTTCACTAGATCCATGGATCTCCTCCCAACTTTATGTTACTCCAACCTCTATTAACTGCAGAGTGGCCTTAGGTTTAAACTTCACCACATATAATTGCCTAAAAAGTCAGTTTTGGGGAAGAGATTAGGTTGTGATCTGTTATATGGCCAGCTTCTCCCAGGTAAAACCTCTGAGCCAGGGCTCTGGAAGTGGAGGTGGGGACAATGGCAAGCTCTTCTCTGAGTGACGCTTCACTCTAGGAAGCTGAGAGCTAAGTGAAAGGGGAAGATACCCAATACTCTGGGGTCCCCTAGGCTTGTCACTCTTAGTGTGAAACCAGCATCTCACTAGCAGAGGGTTTTCAGGGATGCAGTATTCTGAGCATACCACACTCAAGGTAGAGTCTCAGATCCATGAGTGGAAATTGGGTGGAGAAATAGAGCTCCTACTTGATCACACCGACTTGGGATTTAAGCTCAGCAACAGGCAGTTGAAGGTTGAACAATAAATTCCTGCTTCTCCCTGGAAGAAGCTCTCTAACTGGGAGCCAAAGGAAGAGGGGGCCCTGTATTCTCGGTTGCAGAAATATCCACCTGGCTTAGCTTGGAGGGGAAAGGAAAAGAGTGGTTTTTGTTCAGCTACCACACACTCTGATCTTTCTCACGAAATGTTCATAGACGTTACTTCATTTGCTATTTACCCTTATGAACGTTTCCAGAGAGGCTCCAAAAGTTTGTCTTTTTTTAAAAAAAATATTTTTGCAAGTTTTATTGGGAAACAGGTCCTTGGAGCTTCTCATACTCCTTTGCACTGGGAGGGCGCCCTGGGAGGATGGAATGGAGCCTCAGGAAGTTTGCGTTGTTTGCAGGGGAGAGGAGCTTGGCCTCTCCTGTTCCTGTGTGGCAACCTGGGATTCAATCTGTGAGATGACAATCCTACTAGTAAGACTCTATCTCACTTTGCTTAGGGTTCCTGTTTCCCTTCTTGTTTTCACCCAATAAACGCTGCCCTGCCCACTCTACAATGTGTCCACATGCCTGAATTATCCTGGTCGTGTGTCAAGAAGCCGTATCTTTTCTACAACACTACCATGTGAGTACTGAAGATGAAAAGGGCTGTCCGTCTTTCTCTTTGTAGGATTCAAATCCAATTAGCTCTTGACTGGTTATTTTAATTTGGTCTAGAAAAAGAAATGAACCTCCAGATTTTATTTTAATCAATAAATTCAGCCTTTTTTCTGACTAAAATTTTTCTTCTCAGTTTTACTAAAAAGTAAGCAAAGTGAATAGGATTAATTTTGCAGCTTCCCTGTAGTTGAAATGCTAATCCACAGTGAAATGTCTATGAAACAGAGGCAAAGCCAGGTAATCTTCATATCAATTAGGATTAGTTGTAGTTGCCTATAAGAGGAAAACCAAAATAGCATTTACTTAAACTCTCAGGATTTATTCTTCTAGCATAAAATAAGGTAAAGTAGGTAGCAGTGCTTACATGAATGCTCCAAAAAAATAATTAGGAACTCAGGCTCCTTCTGTCTCTCTGCATATGGCTTCCATTCTCAAGGTCACTTCATGGTCCAATATAACTACCAGAGCTCTGTCTTCAAGTTTGTGTGTCATGTAACAGAAATAAATAAGCAGCAAGAAAGAAGAATGTGCCTTCCAGCTGTGTTAACTCCCTTTTCTGTAAATACTGATACAGACAGGAGACAGGGAAATACTGGGTAGAAGAGGGCAGATTCCTGGCAAAGTCCCCACCCTCAAGCCTGAATACCTTCAGCCGTAAATGAGAACAGATATTTCTGTGTTCATGCCCAAAAAGTTGCCTTTTGGCCTGCCACACCCCTTATCCTGCCCCCATACAAACCCCAAACCCTATGCTCCAGAGCAGACCAACAGATCAGCAGAACAGCAATGGCAGAACGACGTGGCAGAGAAAGAGAGAAGAGGACACCAAGGGGAGTTTAGCTGGGGGCAGTTGGAGAAGAGTCCAGCTGCTGGGTGTCCTGATTCCAGGGGAAGATCACCTTCCCACTGCATCCCCACTGCCAGCTCCCCATCCAACTCACTGAGAGTCACCTCCACTGCTCAATAAAACATTACACTCGTCCTTTGAGCCTGTGTGTGATCGGATTCTTCTGGGACACCGGGCAAGAGCTCAGGACACAGAAGCCTGCCATACTGGCCCTTTGCCCTTACAATAAGGCAGAGGGTCCACTGAGCTGATTAACACTCAAGCCGTCTGAAGATGGCAAAGCTGAAAGAGTTTTGTAACACTAGGATTGCAGCACCCACCCCTAGACACTACAGCAGGGCCAAGTGCCCAAAGCATTTATCCCAGCCTCTGCACTTGCCCTCTGCATCCTAAGTGTTTGAGCTGTGGGATAACCCAAACAGGAGAGCCACACCCCCATTGCATGTCCTGTGAGAGGAAATCAGGGAACTCTCCTATTTCAATACCATAAGATTATTCTATGGTAATGCTTCCATTTTTATCTTATTGCTTAAAACATGGTCACATAATGTGAATTAGCTGTTATCACATAGTCACACACAGCATTAGAGGAGGCTGGTACATGTAAGTTTCAGATTTGCATCTTGCCAGTTCAAGTAAAAGTGGGAAAAGAAGCAGAGAAAGCCTTTTGTTTGGGCAATTAGCCGCTGTAAAAACAATGTGAAAAATAATCATCCATAACCCTGCTTCCTCCCACCTCAATCTATTGAAGTTCAGTGTACAGAGGAACCATGCAGAGTAAAATATATACCTGACACTTTATACCTAAATATCTCTCTTAACACTCCTAGGAGAAATTTTAGCTGCCAGTGGACCTCACAAAGGTCCAGACCTGACTGACAGTTAAGCATCCAGGTTGTGGAGTCAGGCTCTACACAGCCAAACATTGTGACTTCATTTTTCTCAACTGTAAAATACAGCTATCGAGAGAACCTGACTCAAAGCATTGGTGTGGGTTAAGAGAATGCAGGACAATTCTTAGCCACAATCCTGCATGTTCTTCACATGTACCCCAGAACTTAAAATGCATTAATGTGTATACACACACACACACACACACACACACACACACACACACACACACACAAGAATTCTGCCTAGTAGATAGTGACCATTCTGTAGGAATTAGCTGTTATCACTCTCTACAGCAGCTTTCCCTGTTATTCACATCAAAAGCCTTTTAAAGACTTCAGCCAAAATAGATTTATCATTCTGTTCCAAGTAAGTAAGACTATATGTCCTTTTGTATGTCTAATAACATAGAGCCACACCATTGCTCAAAGGATATAACCAGGATTGTCCATGCAGGTTAGTTAGTCACCTCTCTGATAGGTGCACAGATATTTGTAGACATGGCTTTTATTTGCCTTGTAGTCAATGCCCAGGTCCCATGTAGCTAAACTGAGTCTGCACATGTGGCCTCACAAATAAATGCTACCAATGGTGAGAACTCGTCAATGTGCTTTGAATAGGGACAGTGTAGGAAAGGTTCCAGGTTACTGGTGGTAGAGGCTGATCTTTCACTTGCATTATAAAATGTCTCAGGTATTGTACTCAACTTGATATTGCTGAATAATGCCTATATTTCAGGCACTGTATTTAATTTGATCTTCCTGAGGAAAACAGACAGGCAGAGTTAAGATGTAAACAATATTATATTATAACCCCTCTGGTGAATTTTCTATTTCATAAAGTGATTTCAAGTTCTCTATATCCTCTGAATTTCATAAGTAGCCAGTAAGTTCAGCAGAGCAGGAGAAAGGATTATTTTTTCGTGTTTTGCACACAAGGAAACAGACTCAGTTCTTTCAGGAAGTCATATGAATTTCAACCACAGAGCCAAGACCAGAATTCAGGCCTTCTGACTACAAGCTGTTTTCTATTCAGCCCCACCAGAAAGCAAATCAGCAGGGAGGCTGCTGAATAGCTTCTGAGTTAACAGAAAGCTGAGTTTGCTAGCAGCTTCTGGAACAGCACTGACGACAGCAGGTGAGGCAGGGCAGCTGTTTTTATAAGCTTATGATTTTGTGTTAGGAGCTTCCATAGATCATCCTTCATTTACTCTCGAGGAGTCACTGAGATGTACCTTACTTTCATTTATATCTGAGGTCTTGCAGGGATGCAGTATCAGAGTAGTGAGAACTGCCACTTGTGATTAGCAAAATGACTCCATAGTGAGAACAACAATAAAGGGAGATAGAAAATGAAAGAGAGGCAAGCTTGTTCATTTTTTCATCCCGCTATAACTGCATACACCTGCAGTCCCAAGTTAGGTATTATGGACACAAAGGTGAATAATATCCAGGCTTGATACTGAGGAGTCCACGGTCTACTGGAGGAAAGAGAAAAGCATCTATGATAAACATTATTTTAGAAAGTTATGAAAGAAACACAATGAGAAAAAAGAAGGGGGAAATGCTGCTTCATTTTTGGAGTGGTCTGAAGTAGGCCTTGAAATCTGGAAGCATTTACCATTGAAACAGGAGGTATAAGGGCATAATGGACATGGAGACAAGATGCCATCTGTCATGCTTAGGGAATTTTAAGTCGTTCAATTTGGCTAGAACGTATGGTATAGGGGCTGGGGCTAGTTGGGTCAGACAGGGAGGTGGAAGTGGGAGATGAAGCATGCAAGGTATAATGGCATCTGATAGCCAGGCCAAAGTGAAGGGCTGAGAAATTTATACCTCATCTTGTAGGTGTTAGAGAAGGGTTTACCCATCAGACTCACAGCAGATCTCTCAGTAGAAACCCTACAAGCCAGAAGAGAGTGGGGGCCAATATTCAACATCCTTAAAGAAAAAAACTTTCAACCCAGAATTTTACATCCAGCCAAACTAAGCTTCATAAGCGAAGGAAAAATAAAATCTTTTGTGAACAAGCAAGCACTCAGAGATTTCATCACCACCAGGCCTGCTTTACAAGAGCTTTTGAAAGAACCACTACAAATAGAAAGGAACAACTAGTATCAGCCTTTCTAAAAAATACCAAAAAATAAAGAACATCAACATATTTAAGAAATTGCATCAACTAACGGGCAAAACAGCCAGCTAACATTAAATGACAGTATCAAACACACATATATTGTTATTAATTTTAAATTTAAATCGACTAAATCCCCCAATCCAAAGACACAGACAGGCAAAAAAAGCCAAGACCCATTGGTATGCTACATCCAGATCCATCTCACATGCAAGGATACATAAAGACTCAAAACAAAGGGATGGCGAAAAATTTACCAACCAAATGGAGAGCTAAAATAAATAAATAGAAAGCAGGAGTTGCAATTTTTGCTGATAAAATAGATTTCAAAGCAATAAAGATCAAAAGAAGCAAAGAAGGATATTACATAAAGATAAAAGGATCAATGTAACAAGAAGAGCTAAAGATCCTAAACATATATGCACCCAATACAGAAATACCCAGATATATAAGACTTACAAAGAGACTTGGACCCCCACACAATAATAGCGGGAGACTTCAACATCAATATTAGATAGATCAATGAGACAGAATGTTAACATCGATATCCAGGACTTGAACTCAGATCTGGAACAAGTAGACTTAATTAACATTCATAGAACTCTCCACTTTAAATACACAAAATATACACTCTTATCAGTACTACATCACACGTATTTACAGGTTTAAATGAAATATTGGTTGGCTGCTTGTTAATTATTTTCTTCCCTCATTTTTTTTATGTCTCTATTATTAAACACAATTACAGGCATACCCAGTTTTAGACTGCATTCTAGCCCGGGCAATAAAGCAACACCCCTGTTCTCTCTCCCTCTTCCTCTTCCTCTTTCTTCCTTTCCTGTATTCTTTTTCTTTCTTTTTTTTTTTTTTTTAATTCTTTTTCTTCCTTTCAAAAAAAA
>NW_022436978.1:8575187-8612337 GCF_009761245.1 Sapajus apella | reverse complement strand
CTCAGTGTTAGAAACTTCTGGTGGTCCGGTGGAGGTTGAAATGGGATGGGTGGTATGGGGTGGGCAGGAAAGGTAACTCAGCAGGACAATAATCACTTTGCTGTGGTGGAGCTTTTTTCTTTTTCTTTTTCTTTATATTTCCTCTCCCTTAAACTTGTTTCTATTACGTATTTTTTTCAGTAGTTTTCAGGCACTCTGGAGCTATTGATACTACTTCCAACCAGCCCAGGAGTTATCTCAAATGGCTGACCTGTAGATTCATGAGACACCATGTTAATTCCATTAGACAGTCATTAAAACTGAGACAGAGTCCAGGGGTGCGCTGCAAAGTCCCTCACGCAAACATGGGGAGGCTGCTGTGCAGCAGCCATGCCATGGAGCCACAGCACATCCAGGCATGGCTTTGCCTTTAGGTTCATCACAGGCCAGTTTGCCTCCAATAACCTCACTGTGCTTTATATACAAATTCCAGGCTCTGGCTTCTAAGCTTCCAAGTGTTAGCTGGAATAGGAAGAGACTGAATATCAGTAACCCAAGGATTCTTGACATTTCTTATAACAATAAGCCACAGGGAATGGCATCACTATTCAAAGTTTAACATTAAGAAACTGAGCTTGGGGCAGCCCTAGGAAGAGTAAAAACTTATTAACAGCAAAAAAAAAAAAAAAAAAAAAAAGAGAGAGAGAGAGAGGAGGAGGCTGTTCTAGCTAGCTAGCCTAGAGGATACTGGTTCAACTGGCTCTAGAGTCCTAATGGAATCAATGTTCGGGCACAGAAAAGGTCACTTGGTTTCTTTCTCTCTCTGTTTTTTTTTTTTTTTTTAATCTAATAATTAGTTTCTGGCTAAATTTTTCAGCCGTTTCAGTGAAGAGTCAATTTTGACATACAGCCAGAGAGAAATGGACAGCTGTGATCCATATTATACAAGGCAATGTCTTTTATACCTTTTGAAATAAATATCATGCTACAATTTCTTATTAATAGGTTTGCAATTCTTTTTTCCTTAGAAATGAAATATTTGTTCTCCCTATGTCCTTAAATCTACTTTGTCGAAGAGTTAGTTCCACCAAATTCTTCCATGTTTCTATCCATTGACCACATATCTACTTTGGGTAGAAACAATAATAGCTAACACTTATATAGTATTTTCCAGGCATTATTCTAAGGATCTATCATTTATCAAGGTGTTTAATCCTCACATTAACCTAAAGAGGTAGGTATTCATAGGAGATGGTGGGAAAATAGGAGAACAGAGAGGTTAAGTAATCTGCCCACATCACACTTCTACACATGGCCAAGCTGGAATTAAAACCAGGCAGTCAGTCCTGCTCACTGCTCTGGGCACACCCCAATCAAGAGTTTATCCATGGCAAGTAAGATAATTTGGTTGAAAATCAAATTATCTCAAGGTCAATGTGTTCACTTTTCATTGTCAAGTTCTTCTTCCTTTTTAATAGTTTAACAGAAAGAACTGGAAGCCATTTTCTACAGGACTGGAGAACCTGCCAGCTCAACACTACGATGCATTATATGTAAACTTGGGGCAACAGGTCTGTGTCCTATCCCAGATGCTGCATTTGACAAAGGATTTCACAGCCAGTGGTGATTTTAATTAATCCTGTCTCACCTGTTTCTCATTCATGCTTTTTTTTTTTTTTTTGCAAAAGATAGCTAAGTGACTAAGTATTCAGATATAATTCATTTTTAAATGGCTGCCTCTATAAAAGGATGAGTTCATGTCCTTTGCAGGGACATGGATGAAGTTGGAAACCATCATTCTCAGCAAACTGACACAAGAACAGAAAACCAAACACCACATATTCTCACTTATAGGTGGGTGTTGAACAATGAGAACACACGGACACAGGCAGGGGAACATCACACACTGGGGACTGCTGGGAGGTGTAGGGGATAGGGGAGGGATAGCAGGGGGTTGGGGGATTGGGGAGGGATAACATTAGGAGAAATGCCTAATGTAGGTGACAGGGGAATGGATGCAGCAAACCACCATGGCGTGTGTATACCTGTGTAACAATCTTGCACAAACTGCCCATGTATCCCAGAACTTAAAGTATAATTAAAAAAAGAAAAAGTTCAGAAAATAAAATAAAATAAAATGGCTGCCTCATATGTCATCATGAATGTCACTACAAAATGTGAAAGCTCTCTTTTCACTTTAAATAGTCACAGAATAAAACAGTAGCATTACACAGTATCTATGTGTTCACACAATGCAGAGCTTACCTGACGGTCGGGTAGTGCAAGCAACCATGTCTTGAGGTCCAAGCTTTCGCATCCTCTGACTCTACGACTCTGGGATTCTGAGTGATTATTTTCTTTTGTGCCAGAAAATTGGAATAATAGGACACAAAATATTTGAAATTAAAAGGTAAGAGGGTCTCTTTGCTTCCTCTCTCTCTACCCTGGAGTCCTGAACAGGTTGTTTTCTTGCCTAGCGACCCACATGTCAAGCCTGAAATATATGTCTTCACTTGTGATTAAGGTATTAGGCTGTGGATAGCTCATGGAAGACGTGAAGAAGGGAGCCTATTTGGGCATCTAAACCCTAGTGTCTTTTCTAGGCTCCCTTAGAACTTTGAGGACACTGTCATGGGCCACACCATCAATCTGCCAAGAATCAAGCTTTTGTAAATTATTCAAAAGGAAAAATAAATTGCTAGGTAACACTCTGAGTGTCTAATTTACAAATGTTACATAAAAACCAAGTCTTGGCACTTTTGCAAATCATAAATTGGGATATAAAATCAAGTGTGACAGTACTCCCTCTGGCCTGCTCTCACTCCCAACCCCACTCCTACCCACACACCTGCACTGCTCTCTCAGTCAACCTTCTCTCAGCTTTTTCCTTCTGTCCCAATCTGAAGTATGCATGCCTTTGGCCATTTTTCCTCATCTGCCTTCTATCTGACATACCCTTCTATCAACCTTCCCTAATTAAAATTATATACATAATTTTTCCACATAATTATTCGAAAGCATTTTCCTTTAACAAAATAGTAATTAAATTGGAACAATAAGTCATATAAATGGTTATGTTTTCAGGACATAAAAGGTAGGAAAAAAAATAGGAGCAATCTACAGTGAAAGCATTAAATTGAGTGCCTTTAAATCTCATGGTTTAACAAAGCTCTAATCAGCCATGTGATATGTACAAGGTGTCCTAATCATGGCATTTTATTGGGATGATGCTTTTATTAATCATACTGTTTTAGCTTGTCTGTCTCCTTTGCTAAAGTTTAGAAAAATCCTTTCCCAACCTCTCTTGCAAACAGAGGTAGCCCTTGATTCAGTTCTTTAAAAAACAATTTTTTTTGTTTTTAATTGACACATACTAATTGCACATATTTATGAGAGAAAGTATGATGTTTCAATACATGTATACATTGTACAATAATCAAATCAGGTAATTTATCATTTCTTCGTGATAAGAACATTCAAAATCCTCTTTTTAGCCATCAAAAAAAACACATTTTAAAAAATATTTAAAATATACTTTTTAAATATAATACAATATTATTAACCATAGTCACCCTACTGTACAATAGAACAGAAGAGCTTCTTCCTCCTATCTACCTGTATGACTTAGTTCTAATCAAGAAAATGTAAAAGGAAGTCTGATAGAATATTCTCAGGGAGGTGTTTGTCTCCCTGTTAAGATAAAAGCAAAGGAGGAAAAAGGCTTTTTTCTCACTGCTTCCTATTTTTGAAGGTGGTTGTACAAAGATATGATGGTAGGAGCTGCAGCAGCCATCTGGAAGCAAGGAGGAGAAGGTCAAGGGACACTGACAGAGGCACTTGATCCCATCCAGGTGCTGAAGTATTCATTCAACAACTAGTTATTGGATGCTTATTACATTCCATGCACTGCATTAGTGCTTGGAATTGAAATGTAAAAACAATGTCCCTGTTTTCAGGGAACTTACATTTTAATAGAGAGCAAGACAGCCAATAATAAATATGTATCAGGTAGAGTTTAGAGCTATGATTAAAATAATGAAGCAGGGTAAGGGAGCTGAAGAGTCATGGGGTGATATTTTACATAGGTTTATAAAGGAATGTCCAACTGATAAAATCACATTTGAGAGACACAAAGAAAATGAGAGTAAATCATGCAGATATTGGCGAGGTGGGCAGAGTGCTCCAGGAAAATGGTACAGCATCTGCAAAGACCCTGATGGAAGGTGCGCTCAGCTATTCAAAAAGTAGCAAGAAGATCAGAGTGGCTAGAACTGAGTGAACAACAGAAAAATGAAGGGAATGAGATTAGAGAGTTCACCAAGTTCCAGATCTTCTAGAGAACTGGAAGCTACAGTAATGATTTTACAGGTTATTTTGAAAGATGTAAGAAATTATTGGAAGATTTTGAGCATGGGAGCAACATGCTATACTTTTTTTTTGAGATGGAATTTTGTTCCTGTTGCCCAGGATGGAGTGCAATGGCACAATCTTGGCTCACTGCAACATCCGCCTCCTGGGTTCAAGCAATTCTCCAGTCTCAGCCTCCTGAGTAGCTGGGATTACAGGCATGCACCACCATACCTGGCTAATTTTTCTAAACAGGGTTTCTAAATTTAGTAGAAATAGGCTAATTTAGTAGAAACAGGGTTTCACCATGTTGGTCAGGCTGGTCTCAAACTCCTGATCTCAGGTGATCCACCTGCCTTGGCCTCCCAAAGTGCTGGGATTACAGGTATGAACCACAGCACCCGTCCCATGCTATAAAATTTTAACAGAACCTTTCTGGCTGCTGGATTTAGAAAACATTAAATGAGAACAAGGAAGAAAACAGACGGACAAGCTAGGAAAATGTTACAAAAAGAAGCGTTTCTGGACACAGGTGGAAGTGATGAAGGTAGGAAAAGAGGTTAGATTCTAGATATATTTTAAAGGTTAAACCATCAAGTTTTTTCTGAGTGATTCGATGCAAGGTATCAATCCAGCAAGGGCCTATCTTCAGACTTCTTAATATATGAGAAAAACAAACCCCGGTTGTTTAAACTACTATTAATGTGGTCTTCTCTTACTTTCAGGTGAAAGTATTCCTAATGCAACTGGAAGCAAACTATTATTTTTTCATATGTTCTCTTTTTTTCCCCCAGTCTTATGAGTTTAAACTAAATCACCAGAGTCCTGGATCATTACAAACTCTTGCACAAGGGTTTATTTACATCATTTGCTTAATTATTAAACTCCATTAAAATACATTAGAATAAAATATTGAGGTCCAAAGAGCTAAAAACAAACAAACAGGAAAACGAACGAGGTTGATTTGCGTACTTGGATTCTGCCATGGATCCAAGTGGCATTAGATTTTGCCACTTGGATTTTGCATGGGAGAAAAGAAGAGAAACCTGCTCCATAAAGAGAAGAGAATTTAAAGCACTTCTTTCAGGTGAAAACAATCAGTGTGAACCAATATCATTATTCTGGTGAAAAGTATGGCAAGTCAGTAGCAAGATTGAGAAAGTCTGGCATATACTAAATGATTTAAAAAAAGAGACCCCTATTGAAAGCTCTGGACAATAGCAGCACTGTCCAATAGAAATATAATGCTAGCCACATATATATATTTTAAAATATTTTAGTAAGCATATTAAAACAATGTTTTTAAACAGGTGAAATTAGCGTTTAGTATTTAAACCAATATATTCGAATATTATCTCATGTGAGCCTCTAGCCACATTTCAAGTGTTCAGTAATCACATGTGGCTAATGGGTATCATATTGAACAGCCCATCTTTAGAAGACCAAACTTAAAGGAAAACTGGGGATAAAACATGAAGTATTCTTAAGAACTCAATAATTTTACCTCTGTTTCAATGTGTTTCAACCCAAACACAGATCATTTCCAAGTTACTAAAATTCAGAATAAGATTTGAGAAAGAGTCCAGGACTTGGCGATGGAAGAGAACATGGGCATAACAATACTCACTGAGATTTATGTAAGGATTAAATGAGATGAGATGTATGTTTGAATAAAAGAATGCTGTATGAATATACCTTTATGAAATAGCATTACTTCTTTATTTTATTAGAGTATCAGTTTTTGGTTAAATAAACACTTCAGATATTTGCAGGCAATTCTTTCCCCCAAATATCGTTATGCTCTTTGCTCTCACAGTCATTATACATTAGGAAACACTGATAAGAACATATTTAAATATCCAGGAATAATCAGTTTGGCAAAAACTGGGGGCATTCTCTTCCAACATTTAAGAAATATCTTTCTTTGCATGCATGGAAAATCTAGAGAGTTTTTGACCATGGCTACAAATGTGTGGGAAGGGGAAATGCTGATGACTTTTCAAAGCTTTTCTGATTAAAAATCTGATTTAAGGACACTATTCTGAAAGGTACAAGTATATATAAATAAATAAACAGGTTTTTGTCTCAATAATGTCTGAGATTTCTGAATTTCTCTGTAATTACTTTTAGCAGGGGAAAACAACCTCACCCATGCCTGTGCAGAGCAGCTCCCAGCAATCTGTTGCCTTTTCACAGCATAGTAACCCACTGATTGTTGCCTTAGCTCTTCAATAAATACTGTAGGCTGTGTGTGTGTGCTTACAGAACTTCACAGGTTTCCATGGATACATGAATTTTAGTGCTAAAGTGCATTTACTATCACTTTTCTTGTCACCAAGAATCCTGTAACATTTGTGCTTTAAGATTTGGGGCAGAAATTTAGCATTTTGTAGAGGACAAGTCAGAATTACCTTTTTCCAAACTCATTGTATGATTTTCCCTTAGGGCAAAATCTCTGAAATCATTGATATTTGTCTCCTTCTTTAGTCATGCACTTACTTATTAGATCAAAAAAAGATAATAAAAGTTTAATTACATCGTCAGTACCACTTTTAAATAACAGAAATGTACACTATTTAACTGTTACAATTAATAAGATAGCTTGCTCGGAATTTAAAATGCAAAGAGACAAACAGGACATGCAGAAGTAGGAATATTATGTTTATATTTAGCCATCTCTTCCTAAATATGGTGAAATTTAAGAATAATTTTCAAGTATATTTTTGTGTCATACCCATAGCTTGAATTTATCTTTCTTATATATATTAAACGTTTTATATATTTAAAAGGCTTTTTCACAAATCTGTAAAGATGGTAGGCTACATTATTATTTTTACTGTTTCATACATGTATAAGATGAGGCTCAGAGGTTTAAGAAACATGCCTGTTGTCATACAGCTAGCAAATGGTAGAACCAGGCTCAGAACCCAAGACTCGTGACTCACTGCTTTTCCATTGCCTTTTTTCTGAGAAGACGCAGGCAACTTCTTCTACAGGAGGCATATCTCTGTCCTTCCTGCCTTGCCATATGCTGATAGATTTATTTGTCTCTGATGTAGCCTCCATAACATTATTCTTTTCTTCATTCATCCCTTGACAGCTCCACAGTCTTGGTAAATTATATTCATTTGAAATGACTAAGCTTGGTAAATTGGCTTAGCCTAATTTACCAAGCTTAGTCATTTCAAATGAATATAATCATCAAGAAACAGCAGTCGCAGAGACATTACCTAGCTTGAATGTGCACTACATGAAATATCTGTAAGCAGTTGCAGAGACATTACCTAGCTTGAATGTACACTACATGAAATATCTGTAAGCAAACACATTTTTAGTTCCAATGATGCTGACCACAAATATACAAAGCAGATTGAATTAGAAGGTTGAACAATTCGTACAGAAAAAAAAGCCAGTCTGAGCAGACAGGTGACCTGGACATTCAAGTCAAGAAAAAAGCTTTTACTTTAACAGCATAGATTTTGGGGGCTGGGGTTGGAACTACTGGAATGATTGTCTCAACTCCTAGATACTAGCTCATGTAGCCTACCATCTCTGTATTATCTTGGCAAATATTTCAGTTTTTTGTGCAGCTTTTTTTTTTTTGTGGTTTTTAAAACCTAAAAAAAAAAAAAAAAAAAAAGGCTTTTCTTTCGCTGCCTGATGAAAGAGGGAGTCTGGGTAGAGGAAGAGCTTTTGCCTAAGAGGCCCAACTTCAATTCTACCCCAGGAAACCTAAAGTACAGAGCTCCACATCTCCGGCCTAACACCAACTGCCAGGACCTGAGGAGTCACAGGTTTGCTGTGAGGATCAAATGAGACAACAGAATCAAAGTGCTTCACTAATTGTAAAATATGCACAAAACATATAGGGTTGTTTGAGACTTCTGTCTAATATCACACAATGCCAATCGGTTCTAGTTTCCATGTCTTAAAAGGCAAATTGTGATTTTTTGTTACCTTGTAGTGCTTTTTCTGGAATGTGAACTTTATTCACTTAACAACAAACAGGACAACAAATGAGTTCATCTCCATTATGCTTATTTCAATATGCTTCAACTCTTACAACATAATTAGGCAGCAGCAGAGAAAGCCAGCCACACAGGGCTTCACTTACAATGGCCAAAATAATAGGAACTGTTTATTTAATTGTAATTTAACATCTGCTTCAATCACAGCTCCTGAGGTCCCAGATTACAACTCTAGATTCAGACACACTTCGCCTTTTACTGCTCAAAACTAAGTCCTCATTCTTTCTAAATGGGAATTTTAATTCTCTGCTGCTCATCCATAGAGTACCACCACTTGATCAACTCTCTCTCCAATTCATAGAAATGAAGAGAGAACTCAGGGCTCTCCTGACCTACAATGCTTTCCACATTTCTCCTATAAATTCCATTCAGGCATGGAATTGAATTTGCTCTTAACCAAATTCATTTTATCTATACCTGGCAGGAATCTAGAAGTAAAATTCCAAGATTTATTTCATTTTAATTCTATTATGAAGCATTTAATCACAAATACCCTGAAAATGAAAAGATAATTTATCATTTTACCTTGACTGAGCAACTCACCTCACTTCACATTCATGAATCTATAACGCAAGGAGGAGACTGGATGATTAAGTGTTTGATTAGAGAAAACAGATTAACCCAGCAAACACAATAAATTTAGCTCATAAACAGGATGGCTTTATAAATGCTCACAATAGCTCTCCTGTATAAAATCATGAACCACTTTCTAGAGTGATGACTCAATTGAAATAGTTGAGAAACATAAAGCAAATGCATGTTTATGGCTTTCTCTTTGAGATATTAAAAGGGTATTGAAAGGCATATCTGATTCAGTTTATAACTCTGAATATATATTAAGGAACATGTAAGAAAAATATTAATGCACAAAAAGCTACAATCTCTCAAATGTTCTAGTTTCCACTTTGCCAATAATTACATGTTTTCAATGTTCTTCTATGTACTGTTTCCAAAGGTGCCCATCCAGCCCCAAATTTCAGATCACTGATTCACCTTCATAACACAAGCCAATAGCTTTATGAAAAACAGTTGCATATTTAGGTAGCTGGTATCCCATTAAGACAAAACACATAAAATCCGAGATATTTTAGCTTTGAAATAAACGGGGGAAAGAAATCCTGTTAGCTGCGATTCCATTTACATCAGAGTAAACATCTAAGATATGCCTAGGTGGAAGTCAAGTCCTGCGCAGTGCTCCATAAAGATCACTTTGTCTTCCAAGAGTTCTTTACTTAGCTGGTTAGTATTCCTGGCCTCTCTTTTTTTAGCAGTGAGAAAAAGGATACTCTGCCTGCCCCAGCTTTATTTTTAAACTCACAGATCTGGCCTGCGTGCATGTGTGTGTAAAAGCGGCGAGGAGTGTGCGTGCGTGTAAAAGCAGTGAGGTTGTTTTAGGGCCAGTCCTTCCTCCCCAGCTTTGCTGACTCAAAGACCGAGAGGCTTTCTTGGAGTGCAGGTAACCAGGATCCCTTGGGTCCTAGGGAATTTGTTTTGAGCTATTAGAGCGGGTGTATTCATGATGGGTGTACCCGGACATTCCTGAGCTCAACAAAACCGATCAGCTTTATAACCGCAGCGCCTAGCACAGCGCCTGGTCCCTTGAAATTTGGCTGCGGGAACTTCTACGAGGCCGGTGCGGGGCCGCGGGCGGCGTAGTTGGTTACGCAGCCGGCGCTGCGCTGGGACCGTTGGCGCTCGAGCGTGTGCGCTGCGTGCGCGCGCGCGCGGAGGCGGCTGCGTCGGGAGCACGAAAGGGTAGGCCCTCGACGGGCTCGCGAAGCGGGGCTCGGGGCCTAGCGCGGCTCGGGGCCTAGCGCGGCTCGGGGCGACCGAGACCCGCCTCCTGGGCGGAGCGGGAGACTCCCCGATGGGCGGAGCGGGAGACTCCCAGATGGTCGGAGCCTCGTGCCGGCTGGGCAGCGCCCAGACGCCGGGGCCCGCGCGTCAACGCCGGAGCGTGCGGGCGTCCCACAGCCGCGGAGGGGCGGCCGGGCCGGTTTCCGCGTGGCGTCGCTGGTGCTGGCGTTGGCCCTGGAGGACGGCCCTGAGTGGTGGCCGGCGCCGGCCTCCCGGGTCTCTCCCGGGTGCACTTGGAGTCGTCCCGCGGCCGCCAGCGGCGGGGTGGGCAGCCGCGAGGCCAGGGGACACCCCAGGACACACGCACCTGCCTCCTGGTGCGAGAAGACGACCCCGGCTTAAGAGTGAGGTGTGCTGGGCGCAGTGGGGGGGACCTCGAGGCGCCCCGGCAACCAACCGTGTTCTAACCAGCTGGCAAGCGGGAAAAGTTGAAATGTTTAGAGAACCACAAATCTAATCCAATCTCCTCTTTTTCACAAACTGGGGAACTGAGTCCACAGGGCAAGAGACTTGCTTCCCTAGGTTACACAGCTGTTAAGTGGCAGAGCTGGGACTAGAAACCCAATCTAAGTAAGCCTTTTTTTTTTTCTTTTTTTGAGACAAGAGTCTCTGTCGCCAGGCGATAGGCTAGAGTGCAGTGGCACAATCTCGGCTCTCTGCAACCTCCGCCTCCCGGGTTCAAGCAATTCTCCTGACTCAGCCTCCCAAGTAGCTGGGGCTACAGGCACACGCCACCACGCCCAGCTAATTTTTGTATTTTTAGTAAAGATGGGGTTTCACTATGTTGGCCAGGATGGTCTCGATCTCTTGACCTCGTGATCCACCCTCCTCGGCCTTCCAAAGTGCTGGGATTATAGGCTTAAGCCACCACTTTCGGCCTGCTTAAGGCTTTTTAAACCCACTGCCCTCACTGAAGTGAACACGAGTAATAGTACAAGTAACTATTATTATATTAGATTTTGGAAACTTGGAGGGTGAGATTCCCTTGGCATTCGGGACTATTACTGTGACTCGTGCTAGAAAAAGTAATTCATTGTTTTCTCTGGGCTTGGGTTCCTTATTCCTTCATTCAGTGAACATTTGCTCCGCAGTTCTTTGTGCCAGGCACTCCACCAGAGACTGAAGGTATATAGACCAAGCTTGTTGAACCCGTGGCCCACCAGCTCCGTGCTGCCCAGGACAGCTTGGAATGCGGCCCAACACAAATTTGTAAATGTTCTTAAAATATGCGATTTTTTTTTTCTCTTTGTTTTTCTCATCAGCTGTCATTAGTGTTAGGGTATTTTATGTGTGGCCCAAGACAATTCTTCCAGTGTGGCCCAGGGAAGCCAAAATCTTGGACATATGGTATAGAGAAAAACAAGAAGCAGCCCTCTGTATCATATGCCCCACGAGAGACAATTCCCCAGACACCAGTAGCTGAGGCAGGTGTAGGAAGTGGCTGGGCCATTAAGTACAATGCTTGTGGAAAGTCAAAAGAAGGCAGATTGGAGGGAGACAATCGGACCTGGGGAGTGGAGGAGGGAGGGGGAAGAGTTGGCATCCAACCTGGGTTTTTAAAATTGAGTCATTTGGGACACTTGGAAATGGGTATTCGGGGTAGAAGGTTCAGTATTAACAAAAACAAAACAAAACTCTGAGTGTGAAGAATAATGAATAGCTTGGTTTGCCTAGAATGTAGGGATTAATAAGGATGCCAGGATTCTAGGGTGGGGAAGCAAGATGGGGAGTCAGTGGTGGGAAGCCCTGGAAGATTCCAAGCAGAGCATGACAGTGCTGTGGCAGCAGATAATTTGGCCAAGGAGTGGAACTCTCATTTGTAGCGGCCAAGGATCTTTGCAGCGGTGAGAGTCTATGAATTAACCATAAATCTGGGAATGCAGGGCTTCATGGAAACATCTCAGTATAGGAGGATTGTGAATGAAAAGTGCAGCTGGAATGGGAAAGGGTCCAAAACGAATTAGACGACTTGCACTAGGTAGCCTGTGATCACCTATGATTGTGTTTCAGAGTTTCCGTTCTTGCAAGTAGTTAAAAAAAAGTGCTCTTAGTATTCTTGTAACATGGGTGGCCCCTTAGGCATAAGCAGCAGTTCATCAGCCTGTTCCTATCTGTAGGGAACAGTTATTTCTTTCGATGCATCCCCGGAGACCAACATAGAGCTGTAAAGACAGCAGCCTGTTTTACCAGTTGGCCAGTTGAAATGGGAAATTTCTTTTACAACAGTTACAGACTTAAGCTTCATGCCATTCTTTATTATAAACTATTCATACAATTCTTTGCATATGGACTCTTAAAATGAAGCATTTTTTACCTTAAAGAGTATGGTAGAGGATTTTGTAAATGTGTCTTTAATTGGTTTTGTGTTTTCTCATACTCATGAAGTGCTACATTACACAATTTGCCTGAATAAAATTGGTAGATGTGGTCCATGTAAATCAACTTACCCAGTCAGACAGGTTATAGCTATTTGCCTAAAATCTGAGCCTGGGCACCTTAGAGATATTCTAACCCCACCCAGAAACTTCCCAACAGGAAAGGTGGCAGGGATTCCGGAGCAAGGTTCCACTTCACGTTACCTTCTGGTTCTGCATATGAATGTTTAAAACTTCTGTGGTGTTATATGAAATATACACTTGCATGCTTTTGCAGCTGCACCATCTCATAGTATTTGAGAAGTGGAAAAATGAAATGTTTGGTAGAAATTCATTTGGTTAATGATGTTAATCGGTGGTGTAAAAAAAGGAGCATGAAGTCTGGAATAAGAAGATACACCTGAAATTGAATTCCAGTTGTGTTGCTTACTACCTGTGCGACTTTAGGTCTGGGACTTAACTCATCTGAGTCTCAGTTGCCTCATCTGTAAAATGATCATCAAAATAATCAGCGCTCAGTTGTTGAACAGTCTAACAGAACACTGTCACCACTAGAATACCACATACTGGCCTTTTATAGCCACACTGACTTCCCTCCCACTGCTTCCTCTACTTCCTTAACTCATAGCATCCACTGTATGTTCACTATCTTTTTAAATAATTGTGCATTTCAAGAATGTTATAAAAATGGAATCATATAGTATGTGATTATTTGGCACTGTGTGTTTTTATTTTTTCCACTGAGTGTAATTATCTACAGTTTTATTCAGGTTGTTGCATATGTGAGTAGTTTTTTCCTTTATTTCTAAATAGTATTCCCTGGTAGGCCTGCATACGGTTGTTGTTGTTTTTTAAAACCATTCACCCTTTGAAGGTCATCTTGTTTGTTTTCACTTTTGCAGTATGATGAGTAAAGCTGCTATAAACTTTTGTGTGTAGGTTTTTGGGTGGATGTAAGTCTTCATTGTCTTTATTCTCAGGGATGAAAGCCTAGAAGTACAATTGCTGGATCATATAGTAGTTACAAGCTAAGCTTTTAAAGAAGTTGCCAGACTGCTTCTAGAGTGGCTATACCATTTTACATTCCCACCAGCAGTGAATGAGTGATCAGTTCATCTGCATCATTGTCAATATTTGATGTTGTCACAGTTTTTTATTTTAGCTATTCCAATAGATGTGTAATGATATTTTGTTTTTTTTAAAATTGACAGTAATGATGTATATTTATGGGGTACAATGTGGTGTTTTAAACTATGCATATATTATAGAAATAATCTAATTAGTGTATTAGTTCATTTTCTGTTATAACAGATTTATAACAGGATGCCTGAAACTAAGTACTTTATAATGAAAATGAATTTAATTCTTACAGTTATGGAGACTGAGAAATCCAAGATTAAGGGGCCACTTCTTGTGAGAGCCTTCTTGTTGGTGGAGACTCTGCAGAGTCCCAAGGTGGTATAGAGTATCAAATGGCAAGGGGGCTGAATATGTTACCTTGCTAGCTTAAGTCTCTCTTCCTTTAATAAAGACACTAGTTCCCTTCCCATGATAACCCTTTAATCCATGAACTCCTTAATCCAGTAATCCATGAATAGATTAATCCATTCATGAGGACAGACCTCTCCTAATCCAATCACCTCTTAAAGGCCCCATCTCTCAATACTACCACATTAAGCATTCAGTTTCAACATGCATTTTGGAGGGAACAAACATTCAAACCATAAGCACATATACATCATCTCACCAATTTATCATTTTTTGTGGTGGTAAGAATGTTAAAAACCTGTTTTAGCAATTTTGAAATATGCAATACATTATTATGTGTGGTCAACATGCAGTGCAAGAAATCACTAAAACTTTCTTCAGTCTAATGGAAACTTTTTACCCTCTGATCCACTTCTTCTGTTTCCTCATTCCATCTTCTGTGTCCTCATTTTGTACTCTGTTTCTATGAGGTCACTGTTTTTAGATTTCACATGTGAGATCATACTGTAATTCTCTTACTGCTCCTGGCTTATTTCACTTAGCACAATGTTCCTCAGTTCTATCCATGTTGTCACTAATGACAGAATTTCCTTTTTTAAAAAGACTGTATGGTTATTTTGTTGTGTATATGTACCACTTTATAAATTCATTTATCCATTGATAGACACTTAAGTTGCTTCCATATCTTGACTATTATGAACAATGCTAAAATGAACATGGGGATGCAGATATCTCTTCAACATACTGGCTTCAATTCATTTGAATAGATACCCAGAAGTAGGATTTCTGGATCATATGGTAATGCTACTTTTAGTTTTCTAGGAAACGGCCATATATTTTCCAAAATGGCTATACTAATTTACATTCCCACCAACGGTGTACAAGGGTTTCCTTTTGTCTACAGCCTCACCAGCACTTGTTATCATTCATCATTTTGATAATAGCCATTCTAACAAGCATGAGGTGATATCTCACTGTTGCTTTCATTTGCATTTCCCTGATGAATGGAGATGTTGAACATCTGTTTTATTTACCTTTTGGCCATTTGTGTCTCTTCTTTTGTAAAATGTCTGTTCAGATACTTTGCACATTTATTAATTGACTTGTTTTCTTGCTGTTGAGTTGTATGAATTCCTTATATATTTTGCATGTCAGCCCCATATCAAATGTGCAGCTTGCCAATGTTTTCTCCCAATTCATATGCTAGGAGAATCCTAATGTCATCAGCAAACAGAGACATACACTTCTTCCTTTCCTGTGTGAATGCCTTTTATTTCTTTTTTGTGCCTAATTGCTTTAGCTAGGACTTCCAGACTATGTTGAATAGCTGTGGTGAGAGTGGGAATCATTGTTTTTCTAATCTTCGAGGAAAAGCTTTCAACTTTTTATTATTGAGTATGATGGTGTCCGTGGGCTTGTCATATATGGCATTTATTGTGAAAAGGTACATTCTTTCTATGCCTATTTTATGAGAGTTTGGCACCACGAATGGGTGTTGAATTTTGTCAAATGCTTTTTCTGCATCTATTGAGATACTTGCGTGGTATTTCTTCATTTTGTTAATATGGTATTCTTTCTTCCTCCCCTCCTCTCCCCTCCACCCCCTCCCCTCCCCTCCCCGGTTCCGCCACCCAGGCTGGACTGCAGTGGTATGATCTCAGTTCACTGCAACCTCCACCCCCAGAAGGCTCAAGCTATCGTCTCACCTCAGCCTCTCAAGTAGTTGGGACCACAGGCACATGCTACCTTGCCTAGCTTTTTGTATTTTTGTAGAGATGGGGTTTAGCCTGTTGCTCAGGCTGGTGTGGAACTGCTGGGCTCAAGATACCCATCTGCCTCGGACTCCCAAAGTGCTGGGATTACAAGTGTGAGCCACCG
Organism: Sapajus apella; assembly: GCF_009761245.1. Taxonomy (NCBI): domain Eukaryota; kingdom Metazoa; phylum Chordata; class Mammalia; order Primates; family Cebidae; genus Sapajus; species Sapajus apella. The sequence continues at coordinate 8,596,385 of NW_022436978.1, read as the reverse complement.
TACCTGGCCCATATTTATTGATTTATATATGTTCAAACATCCTTGCATCCCAAAGGTAAATTCCACTTGATTTTGGTGAGTGATCTTTTAAATTTACTGTTGAATGCAGTTTGCTAGTATTTTGTTAACGACCTTTGCATTTGTGTTCAGCAGGGATATTGGCCTGAAGTTTTCTTTTCTTGGGGTGTTCTTGTCTGACTTTTGTGTCAGGTAATACTGGCCTCATAAAATAAGTTATGAGGTAGTCCCTCCTTTATAGTTTTTTGGAAGAGCTTGAGAAGGATTGGTATTATTTCTTGAATGTTTAATGGGATTCACCTGTGAAGCCACTGGGTCCTGGGCTTTCCTTTGGTGGGAGATTGTTTATTACAATTCAATCTCCTTATTCATTATTGGTCTACTCAGATTTTCTGTTTCTTCCTGATTCTGTCTTGGGTTACATGTTTCGAGGAATTCATCCATTTCTTTTGTGTTATCCACTTTGTTGATGTATAGGTATTCATAGTAATCTTTTATGGTCTTTTGTATTTCTGGGATATTGAAAGGAGTTAGCCAGCTTGCTTTAGGCAGACAGTAAGGGAAGGGTCCTCAGAGAACCTCTGACCTGCCCCACAAGTGTTTACACCAGATGTTTTGTGCAGATAAGGGAACTTGTACAGGGGGATTGCCTAAACATGCCCACAGTGGCCTAAGGGCCGGCATGCACACTGGGGGAATATAGTGGAGCCACCAGAAATTCACATCTTATACAGATAGGGAACTCAGCCTCATCAGGTTATATATAAAGCCCTTATATACAACTGTGATGGGGCAATGAGCAACCTGTTTTCAGGACCCCTCTCTTTACTGAGAACTTTCCTTTTGCTTAATATATTCTACTCCAGTCACTCTTCAAGTGTCTGCCTAATTATTCCTGGTCATGAGACAAGAACCCAGACCTAGCTGAGCTAAGGAGTAAAAATCCTGCATCAATATCAGTTGTAATATCTCCTCTTTAATTTTGGATGTTGTTGGAGTTTTTTCTCTTTTTCTTTCTTTGTCTCAAGATATTTTTAAATGTTCCTTTTAACTTTTTCTTTGATTCATTGGTTGTTCAGGGGCCTGTTATTTAATTTTCACATATTTGTGAGTTTTCCAAGATTCTTCCTGTTACTGATTTCTAGGTTTATGCCATTTTGGTCAGAACAAATACTTGATATGATTTCAGTCTTCTTAAAATTGTTGAGATTTGCTTTCTGATCTAATATATGATTTACCCTGGAAAATACTCCATGTACATTTGAGAAGAATGTACATTTTATTGTTGTTGGATGAAATTTTCTGTAAATATATTTTAGGTCCATTTGGCATAAAGCATAGTTCAAGTCCAATATTTCCTTGCTGAGTTTTGGTGTAGATGATCTGTCCAATGTTGAAAGTGGGACATTATTGTATTGCAGTTCATGTCTTTCTTCAGATCTATTAAAACTTGAGTTTGACTATATACTTACTTTTACTGGTGAGTTTTTATTTTTATATATTTTCATATTGCTACTTCGTGACATTTTCCTTCACTGTGAAGTACCCCTTTTAGTATTTCTTATAAGGCAGGTCTCGTTGTGATAATATCCCTCAGCTTTTGTCTATCTGAAAACATTTTTTTTTAAAGCTCCCCTTCTTCCCTTCCTTTTTGAAGGACAGGATTGCTGAGTATAGTATTTTTGGGTCGCAGGTTTTTTTTTTTTTTTTTCTTTTAGCTCTTTTAATATACCATCTTATTCCCTTCTGGCCTTCAGGGTTTTTGTTGAAAGATCTGATGGGGGGGGTCCCCTTTTATTTAACAAGTTGCTTTTCCCTTACATCTTTTATATCCTCTCTTTGTCTTTAACTTGTCATAATTAATTATAATGTATCTTGATGTAGTTTGCTTTGGGTTCATCCTGTTAGGTGTTTGTTGAGCTAGATCTGGATTTGCTTCCTTCCCCACACTTAGGAAGGTTTTTGCCATAGCAGTAGATTCTCATTCAATGTTCATAGGTTCTTGGAAACCACAACTTTAAGCAAAATGATTTAGAGCAGGTTTTTGAATAACATCATTTTATTAAATGGCATTTAATTATGTTGATGAGAAAAAAACTCCTTTCATTCTATGTTATTTTGCTTAAAGTCACAGTTTCCAAGAACCTATCAATGACATTAAATGAGGACTTGCTATGTTGCTTTGAATATATTTTCTCTTCCCTCTCTTGTACATATATAATTCACATATTCTGTTTAATTGTATCTACTAAGTCTGTTAGGCTGTTTCACTCTTTTTTCTTCTTTTTTCTTTTCAGTCCTCAAGTTATGATTTACCAATGACCTGTATTCAAGTTTGCTAATTCTTAATTCTTATTTCTGCTTGATTTATTGATTTATTCTACTGTTGAACCTCCTTATTGGAATTTTCACTTTAGTTTTTATATAATTCAGTTTGATGCTTTGTTTTGTACTTTTTAATATCTTATGTCTCATCGTTGAAGTTCTCAGTTTTTTCATGCATTGCTTTCCCTACCTCAATAAGCATTGTTATGACTGCCCTTTTGAATTCCCCATCAGATAAATCACATATTTACATTTCATTAGAGTCAGTTTCTGGATATTTATCTTGTTCTTTTATTTGGAACATATTTCTATGATTCTTCATTTTCCTTCATTCTCTGTGTTGTTTTCTGTACTTTAGATAAAAGAACCACCTTTCTTAGTCTTGCAAGACTGGTCTTGTGTAGGAGATATTCCTTTCCAATCAGCGTGGTCAAAGATTTTTAGAAGCCATTAACTTCTTTGTGCTTGTAAACTCTGCTATTTTTATTCTTAGTGCCCCCCCTACCCAAATTAAAGAGTTTCAAGTCATTGCCTTGAGAGAGGTGGGATAGAAGCCAGTCCCTTGAAATGCAGCTGGAGAGACTGAGGTGTTATGTGTTCCAGTTTCTTTTTTCTTTGCAGAGAAGCTTAGAGCTAGAGTTTAATCTCCTACTCATTCTGCCCTATACCAAGGAGAATGTCTGAGGCAGATGCCTATACTCTCTATAGACTGCTCACATTGAACCCTGAGAGACTGCTGCTAAACGTTTTCAAGTTAAAAAAAAAACAAAACCCACCTTTTTGTTCTTTGTTGTCTAGGAGACTCAGAAGTGCAGAGCTCTGTCAACTCCCAGACTAGGAGCCAGTCCCTTGCATGAAGGCTATAAAAACTAGGGCACTCCATGTCTGCAGAAACTACTTCCAGGGAAAGTCTGCAGATCTGGATTTCTTGTTGGCACAAGCCAAAGAAAAAGGTATGGGGGGAGTGACCACTCTCCATTTTGAACAAGCAGAAATCTCACACCCTCCTGTCAGGGAGAAACTTCTGGTCTAGAGTTATTACTACAGGAAGCCATAAAGGAAGGGGCAGAGAGTGCCCACTTTATCTTTTATACATGAAGAAATCCCCGCCCCCTCGCCTTTTTCCAACTGGAGTTTAAAGGAGTTTATTTCTAGAGCAAGCCAGGGGAAAAGGTGTGGGAATGCCATCCTTCCGATTCTTGGTAGCAGAGGTCTCCAGTTTCTTTCAACAGAGAAATCACTGGGCTGGGATTGTTATTGGAGCAAGTAGGGGAAAATGGACGAGTGCCTATTTCCTGTTCAAGCAAGAAGTCTCAGATCTTTCTTGCAAGGGGACTCTTCTAGTCTGGAACAGAAGCAAGCCAGGAAAAAAAGATCCAGGAATGCCCTTTTTGCTTCTCAGGCATGGAGAGATCCTCCCCAACAGCTTCACTCTCATGAGAGATTGCAGGAATTTATCTCAGGAGCAAACCAGGCAAGAAAGCATGATGGAAGGGTGGTACCATCTTTCCTGTTCTTGCTGGAAGAGGCCTCCAACCTCTTTCCTTTGAGAAATTGTATGGCTGGAATTGTCACTAGAACAAACTAAGGAAGAAGGTGGGAATGTTGTCCTTGTTTAGGCTTGAAGAGGTTTATTCTTTATTTGCTATATAGGCTCCTGGAAGCTGGCGTATCAGAGACCAGAACCACGTTGAACTAGTGGAAAAGGATTCAGCCAAATCCTTTCCAGGGAGAGACTGGAAGCTGGGCTGATCCTGGGCATTATAGCAGCTGACAGAGCTTGCAAGGTTTAAAACCTCCCTTTGTTTTTTGTGTTTGAAGGAAATCCTCCAATGCCTTGTCCCTATGATTTCTCAGACACAGTGATTTAAGAGCCAAGCCCTTTGAAAGTGATGGTAAAAGCTGGACATTTGGTGTTTGGCACAAGCCCCTCATTCCTTGGGATCATGCTAGGAGTTGGGGTTTCCTTCCTGATTATAAGACTCTGTGCACGGGGTGGGTTTGTGCATGAGTGTAGCTTTACTTTTCCTACCAATTTTGATGTGGATATTTTCTTCATTGTCTAGGGTGTAGGAGTCTTTCAGCTGGATTCTGCCTTTCTTTTGGAAAGAATTGATCTGTGTGTAGGTGTTTCCTTAGTGGGTTTGTGGGAGAAAGGATAGCTTCCTATGACACCATTTTGCTGAGATTTCTTTATTGCAGATATAATTTGCATTTTCCTAATGACTAGTGTTTTCCTTGACATCTGTGTATCTTCTTTGGTGAAATGGGTCCTCATTCTTTTGCCTACTATATTTATTAGGGTTTGCATTACTATAAAGGAATATTTGAGATGGTAATTTATAAAGAAAAGAGATTTAATTGGCTCATGCTCCATAGGGTGTACAGGAAGTATGGTGCTGGTATCTGCTTCTAGTGAGGGCTTCATGAAGCTTACAATCATGGTGGAAGGCAATGGGGGACCAGGTGTACTTATGGTGAGAATGGGAGCAAGGGGTGATGAGAGGCACCACACTGTTAAACAAGCAGATCTCCGGTGATCTCACTCATCACCAAGGGGTTGGCACTAGCCATTCATGACGGATTCACTCCCATGATCCAACTACCTCCCACCAGACCCCACCTCCAATGCTGGGGATTACATTTCAACATGAGATTTGGCAGTAATAAATATCCAAACTATAAAACCTACATTCTAATTGTATTGTTTGCTTTTTTATTGTTGAGTTTGGGGAGTCCTTTATGTGTTCTAGTTACTAGTTCTTTCACAGATATGTGGTTTGCAAATATTTTCTCCCACTCTGTAGTCTGTCTTTTCATCTCAACAGGATCTTTTGTAGTGTAAACGTTTTTAATCTTAAGGACTATCCATTTACCAATTTTTCCTGGTAAGGATCATACTTTTGGTATCAAGTCTGAGAACTCTTTGTTTACCCTAGACCCTAAGAATTTTTCTCCTATGTTTTTCTCTACATTTTATACCTTTACTTTTACATTTCAGTCTGTTATCCATTTTGAAATAAGGTATGAAATTTAGATCAAGGTTGGTTTGTTTGTTTGCCTATGGATGTCCAATAGTTTCAGCACCAATTGTTAAAAATCTTTTATATAATAGTGGATGACCTTGACTAGTTAAACTACCTACCTGGTTTTGTTTCCTTTGTCTAAAAAATGAGGAGATTGAACTAGGATTAGATGGGTATCATTTAAGCTGCATTCCTAGAAGTTCTGGGGTCCCAGGAAGCCTCATTAAGAGCAGCAATGTGGGTGAGGAGTGAGTAGAGCTCTCATGCTGTCCCTGACTTCATCCAGGGAAGTGCTGTTTTTTATGTTTTATATTTTTATGGTTCTATCTGATATGTGTTTTGACATGGTACCCACTCCTATAAACAAGTTTGGAGACCCTTAGATTAGATCATATCTGAAGTACCTTCCTGTAGTCCATTACTATGATTCTAAGTGTTCAGGATCATAGCTCACTTTTCAACTTGCATATTAGCTTTCAGTCTCCTTTGTTAGTTTATTGAGGGGTTACTCATGTGAAATCATATTTCTCTTTATAAATATGATAGAATTTATGAAATCAATTAACAGTTTATGAATCAATTTATATGTCAGAAACTGAAAATTTGTTAAATATATTAGAATTTTACAGTCGAATCATTTATTTCACAGAATTATGATGCCTGGAAGAGAGCATAAGGAGCTAAAATCCTACATAAACCATGTACCAATCTCAGTCTCTCTCTTATCATCCACCTGTCTAGCTCTTGCCAATTCACAGAGCATTTGCAACAGTATTTTACCAGCTCCCAAAGGGTTACTTGCAGCAGCTTTTTACCAGCTCCCTAGGGTTTACTTGCAACAGCTTTTTGAGATTAAACAAAATTGTGCTTAAATGATCATACCTATTTTCAAAATGAGGAAACAGACTCAGTTCCAGTGACCTGCCCAAAGCTACAGAACTAACAAGTATCAAGTAGACAACAAAGAGAAGAGCTCACATCATTAATACCTAGTCCAGTTGTTTTCCTTCATAGTTTATATATTAGGGTTTCAGTTGGTATTTTCAAAAAGTTGGTATTTGCTACTTTAGCTCTTTGTCTGTAAAGTGGGATAATAACGTAACACACTCAAATAGTGTGTGTGTGTGTGTGTGTGTGTGTGTGTGTTTCAATTAAATAGGGTTGAGCTAGTGCATTTGAAAAAAATTTCACTAGAAAGTGCCCCCTGTTCAAATGGTGGTTATTATTATACACTTTGGCTGCATCTGGGAATCCTAGCAGGCAGCTTTGTGTGCTTGCTGATTCCTATTCATGGGAAATGTGTTTGTTTATATCACAGTGTATTATCTATTTTTCCTTTTAATACCCATGTGGCCAAATTGCAAACTGCCATATTAATAATACACAAACATATTTGAGAGGGTGGTTAGACTTAATGGTTTCCATAAAGTTGTTTTAATAGTTATTTTTCAACAGATGGACAGCTTACATTTGGCCGCATTTCTGTGACAGTGTGATGATTGAAGTTTTCAACAGATGGCATACAAATACTTGGGAAAACACCCTTCTAATATTAATTGTTATAAAAAAGACTTTTAGATTGCCAGAAAACTGATAATCTGTATTCCCAAGTCCTTAGTCTCTGCTATTATAATTATAATTTAGATGATTTGGAAGTTTTTATTTCTGGCACTTGGATTTATTTTGTCAATGAGCATATATAGCTGCATTAGAGTGAAATGATGAGGAACACCGTGTTGTCAATTAGAGATTCAACATAGACACAGCAGTTAAATTCTCCTACAGCTGATAGATGTACATAATCTCCTCCTGCTGAGTCATTCTGCTTCTATACCATACATATAAAATGTAACCTTCCATAAGAATCAACTGTCAGTTACTTATATGTTCTTTCTCAAAGTGTTAACTTAAAAAAAACTTACCAAACTTAGAATTTTCAAACATGTTCATCAATGTGATTAACTCGCCAGCCTTCCAAGTTGTCTTGCTTCTGCTGTTGACTACCTAGCATGGCTTCTGGAATTAGTAAGTGAGGAATCTGACAATAAGTGGGGCAGAAAGGAGAGGCATGAAAATCTGTGGTGGCATTTATGATTGTTATAATGACAAAGGATATTTACTGATACTTAGCAGGTGCAAGCCAGAGTACCTGTACCTGCTACACCACACAGTAAAGTTTTAAACAAGAAAGAAATATTCCATGTCATACATTAATTTGAACATCTGGCTGGACAACCATCTGAGCCTGGAACCCAACTCTGCTTAAATGAAATGAAAGAGTAGGTTTTGTAATACGTGGTATTTTTGCAGAGCTTTAGTATTCACAGAATATTAAATATTAGCATCCACCTATACCTCTCCTCCTTGATTTTACTATGCTACTATATAAAAGGCTGAAAGACTTCTGATCTGATTTTATTAATCCTAAATTCTGACTGTTTTATGCTAAGTAAGTCCAAGCATATAAACACTTTTTTGTATCTTTTAGTATAGTCATGGACTGAGCATTTACTTAGTAAACAGATATTATAAATTTACTTTCCTATTTCTCCTTATTATCCTACATAGGGCATATTTTAATATTTAATCCTTGATATTTTAAAATTCTGAGAAAGTTATATTATCCATGCTTTTCTAGATTTAAAGAGAAAATTATAGAATGCTTGTTATTATAAAGGGGCTCTGAAATTGATCAGAACAAGGAGCATTACTATAGAAAATTAAGTAATACAAGACAAATTATTTCTCTTCTTGTCCCCTTGTGCACACATCATTCATTATTGGAATCATTAAAAGAAAAGGACAGGATCATGACTCTAAGTCTTTAATATTTTGGAATGTAGTCTCAAGAAATTCGGTATCATTCTGCTTTTATGAATGTCTTAAACTGATTTTCTTTTGGCAAGTTGTATCAGCTAGATCTTCTTTGTGTTTGTCATTGCAGATGGCGTTTAATGATTGTTTCAGTTTGACCTACCCTGGCAACCCCCACCCAGGAGACTTGATCGAAGTGTTCCGTCCTGGCTATCAGCACTGGGCACTGTACTTGGGTGATGGTTATGTTATCAACCTAGCTCCTGTAGGTGAGGTTTATTTCCAGTGGCTCCTGGGAGCAAATATTTAGTGTTCTTGTTACAGGAAGGAATCATGGGTGAAATAATAAGACAAAATTGAAATAAAATATAGAAAGCAAATAAATCCAATTAATCTAGGTTTAGAGAAGGATATTCTAAAACCAAAGCAGCATTGAAGAAATCACAAAGGCCAATTCACATTAAATTTTAAAACCTCTGATTTAAAAAAATCACAATTAAAAAGTAAATAACCAGCTGGAGAAAATATTTAAATGTCTTTATGTATTGCACAAATAGGTTATTTTGATTCATTCAACACCTATTTCTAGATTACCTAGTATGTTCTGAATGCTACTCTAAGTGCTGGGGGAGACAGGCATCTCCCTGTGTGGTGGAGTTTACATTTTAGTAAGGAGGGACGGACCATGAGCAAGTTACAGAAATGTTAAAATTGTGATAAATGATACAGAAAAAATAAGAAGGTAGGATGACAAGTGCTGATGGCAGGTGGTGGTGGGTGGAGGTGCTATGTTAAGTGAAGTGGTCAGGAAAATTTCATAAGAAAGTGGCATTTGAGGAAAAACTTAAAAGAGGTAAAGAAACCAGTCAAATGCTTTCTGGAAAAATATTATCCCAGGTCAAGGGGCAGCAAACACTAAAACCTTAACAAACAAATGGATAAAGAATTATGAACAATTTGTAAAAGAAGAAAACCAAAAGCTAATACACCTTTTGAAAAAATTTCAACTTTCTGGCCTAGGAATTGTGAAATAAACCAATGAAAGATTTCATGCCTGTCTCATGAGCAAAGGTTAAACAGTGGTAACAATCAGTGTTAAGAATATAGTGAAATGAACATAAATGTATTGTTGATGTTAATATATATTGAGAATGTTTTGCACAAAAACAGTATAACAGGATGTGTTGAAAGTTTTCAAAGGGGTTCATGTTCTCTGACCCTGTAATTGTACTTCTCGGAATCTATTCTGGGGAAATATTTAGAGACGTACACAAACATTGCTGTATAAGGATATTCACTTCTGTGTCATTTGTAATGGTTTAAAAAGGAGCTAATGGCATATGTTCAATAGGAGAAAGTTAAATTATGATTTAGCCACATAATATAAATATTGTATAGTATTATTAATTATAATATTATCTAGTATTCTTTACTGAGGAATCTTCATTGCTTCACTGAGGGAAACTGCAGTGAGAATAGAGGTGGTGCTGGCCTCAGAGATGCCTATGTCTAGGGTTTTAACCACTATTTAGACTCCCTGTCACACATCTGTATTTCTGTCTATATGCTGTCTTCATTTTCCCAGACTATGTCTCTTTAAAAAACTGAACTGATGACATAAGCAGCTTTAGGTTCTGTCTCATAGGTTATTTAGAACCAATACGAAAGAGCTAACTGTAACTACCTGTTACAGTTAAAGAATCATGGAGACAGACTCTAATGGCTCCAGTATGAGTCCTGTGTTCATTGCTAGACTATCACTGTGCCCAAGAGAATGAAATTCTGTGACTGGCCCAGACAGAGTTTTTTCCAGGAAGAAATAGGCAATGGTGGATTTGGTGTTGGATAGATAAACATAACAGCATCTGTAACAGCCATTAAAAGTCTTACATCTGGACATGTTTTATTGCAGGGAGGTTGATCTTAATATAATATTTATTTAAAAAAGATTAACCACATGCTTAATCATAAAGCAAGTCTCAATAAATTTTAAAAAAAAGCTGAAATCATACTAAGCACCCTCTTGAACCACAGTATAATAAAAATAGAAATGAATACAAAGAAGATTTCTCAAAACTATACAAAAATGTGGAAATTAAACAGTGTGGTCCTGAATATCGATGTATGATACTTAATATTGATTGTTAATGTGATTGAATTAAAGGATACAAAGTATTCTTCCTAGGTGTGTGTGTGAGGGTGTTGCCAAAGGAGATTAACATTTGAGTCAGTGGACTAGGAGAGGCAGACCCACTCTCAATCTGAGTGGGCAACATCTTATCAGCTGCAAGTGAGGCGAGGATAAAAGCAGGCAGAGGAACATGGAAGGATTACACTAAGTATTCTGGCCTCCATCTTTCTTCTGTGCTGGACGCTTCCTGCCCTTGAACATGGGACTCCAAGTTCTTCAGCTTTTGGACTCTTGGACCTACAACTGTGGTTTGCCAGTGGCTCTCGGGCCTTTGGCCACAGACTAACGGCTACACTGTTGGCTTACCTACTTTTGAGGTTTTAGGACTTGGACTGGCTTCCTTGCTCCTCCACTTGCAGATGGCCTATTATGGGACTTCACTTTGTGATTTGTGAGTCAATACTCCTTAATAACTCCCTTTTATATATACATCTATCCTATTAGCCTTGTCCCTCTAGGGAACTCTGAAGAATACAGGTGGAAAATGAAATCAAGGCAGAAATCAAAAAGTTCTTTGAAATTAATGAAAATAGACATATAACTTACCAAAATCTTTGGGATACAGCTAAATCAATGCTAAGAGGAAAGTTTATAGCACTAAACACTGTCATTAAGAAGTTAGAAGGGTCTCAATTTAGCAACCTAACATTGCACATAGTGGAACTAGGAAAAAAAAAAAAAAGAACAGACCAATCCCAAAGCTAGCAGGACAAAAGAAATCTAAAACTGGAGAAAAACTGAAAGAAATTGAGATACAAAAATCCACACAAAAGATTAACGAAACAAAGAATTTGTTTTTTGAAAGGATAAACGATTGACTGCTATCGATAACAAAAAATATCCAAATAAGTGCAATAAAAAAAATGACAAAGATAACATTATAACCAGTTCTACAGAAATGCAAAGGGTACCTAGAGACTATTGTGAATACCTCTATGCACAAAAATTAGAAAATTTAGAGGAAATGGACAAATTTCTGAAACACACAACCTTTCAACATTGAGCCAGGAAGAAAGAAAAAACCTGAACAGAGCAATAACAAGTTCCAAAATTGAATCAGTAATAATAATAATAAAAACCTACCAACTGACAAAAGCCCTGGAGCAGATGGATTCACAGCCAATTCTACAAGGTGTACAGAGAACTGGTACCAATCCTACTGAAACTATTCCAAAAACTCAAGGAGGTGGGGGCTCCTTTCGAACTCATTCTATGAAGCCAGCATCATCCTGATACAAAAATCAGACAGAGACACACAAAAAAGAAAACTTCAGGCCAGAATTCCTGATGAACATACATCTAAAAATCCTCAACAAAAAACTAGCAAACAAAATTTAGCAGCACATCAAAAAGTTAATTCATAATCAAGTAGACTTTATTCCTGGGATACAAGATTAGTTCAACATGCACAAATCAATAAATACAATTCACCATGTGAACTGAGTGAAAACCAACAACCATATGATCATCTCAATAGACTCAGAAAAAGCCTTTGATGAAATACAATATCGCTTTATGATAAAAACCCTGAACAGAGGGTTGGAACATACCTCAAAATAATGAATCATGAGACAACCACAGCCAACATCATACTGAATGGGCCATTCCCCTTTGAAACTGAAACAAGACAAGGACGTTCACTTTCAGTATCCCTGTTCAACATAGTACTGGAAGTGCTAGCCAGAGCAATGAGGCAAGAGAAAGAAATAAAAGGCATCCAAATAGGAAAACAATAAGTCAAATTACCTCCTTTTGCTGAATATATGATTCTGTACCTAGAAAGCCCTAAAAACTCCACCAAAAGGTTCCTGGAGCTGATAAACAACTTCAGTAGAGTTTCTGGATACAAAATCAGTGTACAAAAATCAGTAGCATTTTTATATAACAATAACATTCTAGCTGAGAGCCAAATTAAAAACAATTCCATTTATAATAGCCACAAATAAATAAAATACCTAGGACTATATCTAACCAGGAAGGTAAAAGATCTCTACAAGGAGAACTATAAAACACTGCTAAAAAAAATCAGAGATGAGGCAAATAAATAGAAAAACATTCCATGTTCATGGATTTGAAGAAATAATATCATTAAAATGTTCATATTGCCCAATTCAATCTATAGCTTCAACACTATTTCTATCAAACTACCAATGCCATTCTTCACAGAATTAGAAAAAATATTCTAAAGTTTATATGGAACCATGAAAGAACCTGAATAGCAAAAACTTAAAAAAAAAAAAAAAAAAAGCTGGAGGCACGTTACCCAACTTCAAACTCTACTAAAAGGCTATAGCAACCAAAACAGCATGGTACTGGTACCAAAAGACACACAGACCAATGGAACAGAATAGAGAACCCAGAAATAAACTCAAGCACCTGAAACCATCTGACCTTTGACAAACTGAACAAAAATAAGCAATGGGGAAAGGCCTTCCTATTCAATAAATGGTGCTGGAATAACTGGTGAGCCATATGCAGAAGAATAAAACTGGACCCTTACCTTTCACCATGTGTAAAAAATTAAGATGGATGAAAAGTTTAAATGAAGAACTCAAACTATAAAAATCCTAGAAGAAAACTTAGGAAAAACCCTTCTTGATATCAGCTTTGGCAAAGAATCTGTGTCTAAGTCTCCAAAATGAATTGCAAGAAAAACAAAAACTGGCAAGTGGGACCTAAATAAACAAAAGAGCTTCTCCACAGCAAAATAAATTATCAACAGAGTAAGTAGCCTATAGAATAGGTGAAAATATTCATAAACCATGTATCTGACAAAGGTCTAGTGTCCAGAATTTATAAGAAATTTAAATAAATCAACATGGAAACAATCCAATTTAAAAATGGGCCAAGACAGGAACAGACACTTCCGAAAAGAAGGCATTCAGGCAACCAATAAATATATGAAACAATGCTAATCATAGACATGCAAATCAAAACCACAATAAGATACCATCTCACATTAGTCAGAATGGTGAGTATTAAAAAGTCAAAAAATAACAGATGTTGTTGAGGCTGCAGAGAAAAGGGAATGTTTATACACTGTTGGCGGGAATGTAAATTAGTTCAGCCACTGTCAAAAGCAGATTGGAGATATATCAAAGAGCTTAAAAGAGAACTGCCATTTGATCGAGCAGTCTCATCACTTGGTATATACCGAAGGGAAAATAAATCATTTTACCAAAAACTACATGTACTAGAATGTTCATTGCAGCACTATTCACATAGGAAGGACATGGAGTCAGTCTGAATGCCTATCAGTAGTGGATTGGATAAAGAAAATGTGACACACACCCACCATGGAATCTATGCAGCCATGAAAAGGAAGCCATGTCCTTTGGGAAGAGCTGGAGGCTGTTATCCTAATGAAATTGATGCAGGAATAGAAAGCCAAATACCCCATGTCCTCACTTATAAGTAGGAGCTGAACATTGAGTACACATGGACATAGAGATGGGAACAATAGGCACTGGGACTATTAGAGGGAGGAGAGAGGAAGGTGTGACCTGAAAAGCTATGTATTGGGTACTCTGCTCACTACTTGGGTGATGGGATCATCCATCTCCAAATCTCGGCATCACAAAATATACCCATGTAACAAACTTGCACACGTACCCTCTGAATCCAAAACAAAAGTTGAAATGCCAACATTTTCAAAGTCTTTAGATGGCATTAGAGTTGATTGGACTGGTCACTGTACCTTACTAACCAGAATTCTCCTTTATAGATGGCATTCCTGCATCATTTACAAGCGCTAAGTCTGTATTCAGCACCAAGGCCTTGGTGAAAATGCAGCTCTTGAAGGATGTCGTGGGAAATGACACATACAGAATAAACAATAAATACGATGAAACGTATCTCCCTCTCCCTGTGGAGGAAGTCATAAAGCGGTCAGAGTTTGTAATTGGACAGGAGGTGGCATATAACTTATTTGTCAACAACTGTGAGCATTTTGTGACATTGCTTCGCTATGGAGAAGGAGTTTCAGAGCAGGTAAGTTTTCTTTAGGAGATATTCTTCCATTGAGAAAAGAGTGACTGTTGGCTATGATAAGGTTCCTAGGTTTTAATCCAAATGAAAAGAACCAGAAAATATGAGAATACTGAAGGACATGGAATGGACTTGAGTTGTCCAAGGTCTTGCAATAAGTTAATACCAAACTGAGACTCAAACATGGGTATTATGAATTTTGGGTTAGAAGGGACTTGAAGTAGAATCAAGACCATAGCATTCTGTCAGTCTTATTTTCTTTAGTTTTTCTTTTTTTCCTGTTACTTCACCATACAGTAGTCTCAAATCAGTGCCCTCATGAAAAGAATATGATGGAAAGGATGTTGACTTAATTTTGAGTGGGAGCTTATTTACCAATATCATAGATGATTGTTCTTAAATTGCTTTTCATTGGTGAACAGAGGCTAACTAATGACATATCTTAGTGGGTTTGCGAATGTTTTATCTTTCCCTGCAATTGCTAATTTCAAGGAGATTTTGTGCGTTTAAGTAGATCCTTTGATTCACTGAGCTTTTGGATGACTTTTGATAGATTAATTGACTTTATTTTTAAAATACTTTACAGTTCTGTCGGTTACTACCACTGTATGACAGATTTCTTACTAATGGCATGCTTAATTGTCTTTTCCCTACCTGTTGTCCCACCAGTCCAGTAAACTAAAGATGTATTAAGGTGATAGAAGAGAATAGATATATAAAACTATAATCAAAAGAAAGTTCTCTTCATCCAAAATACATATAAAAGTATTCATTTAAAATATGAAAATATGAACAATAATTTAATAGATTAAACTCCAGGGAGTTGTTAACTATGAAAACTTTTAAAAAGACAACTGAAAATTTGAAGAATAATACCATAATATTTTAATAATTCAAATTTATTGAAGATTTCCAGTATTTTGAAATGATGGATCAGTTATGCATTTCTATCCTAAGTAAGAAATGAGGTTATAATTCTTTTCACAAAAGCTTGGAAAAATGGCATCTATAAGAAGGCTAGCAAAGCCTCGTGTTATCTAAACCCTTCACTTCTTGAGCCTAATTTTTCAAAATCCTACTTGTCCTGCCCTAGACCCAAGATTCAGATTTATTGTGGTTTTGATTTGTATTTTCCTGATGGCTAATGATGTTGAGCATCAGTTTATGTGCTTATTGGTCATTTGCATATCACCTTTGGAGAAATGCCCATGAAGATTATTTGCTTATTTTTTTTTTCGATGTTGTTTTTGAGATAGAGTCTTACTCTGTTGCCCAGGCTGGAGTGCAGTGGTGCAGTCTGGGCTCACTGCAACCTCTGCCTCCTAGGTTCAAGCAATTCTCTTGCCTCAGCCTCCTGAGTAGCTGGGATTACAGATGTCTGCCACAATGCCTGGCTAACATTTTGTATTTTTATTAGAGACAGGGTTTCACCATGTTTGCCAGGCTAGTCTCAAACTCCTGGCCTCGATCTGCCCACCTCAGCCTCCCAAAGAGCTGGGATTGCATGCGTGAGCCACTGTGCCTGGCCTATTTGCCCATTTTTAAATTGGATTATTTGCCTTTTTATTGTTCATTAGTAAATTTTCTTTATGTATTCTGGATACTGGACCCTTTTCAGATACATATCTAAAAAGTATATTTTTCATCAGGGAAATAAAATATATATTTTTCATCAGGGAAATGCCAGTCAAAACCACAATGAGATTTTGCTTCACACTCAATAAGATTGCTGTAACACAAATGATGATAACAAGTTTTGGCAAGGAAGTGAAGAAATCTGAACTCTCATGCACTTCTGATAGATATGTAAAATGATATAACTGCTTTGGAAAACAGTCTGGCAATTCCTCTAAAATTAAATGTAGAATTACTGTATGACTCAGCTGTTCTAATCCTAGATATATATCCAAGATAAATGGAACATATGTCCACACAGAAACCTGCAGGTGAATGTTTATAGCAGTATCATTTCTAATAGTTGAAATGTAGAAATAACTTAAATATCCATCGAATGGGTCATGGATAGACAAATTGGGGTATATCCATACAGTGGAATATTTTTCAACAATAAAAGAACTGAAGTACTGCTACATGCTACAGTATGGACCTTGAAAACATTATGCCAAGTTGCCTACTTAGCCAGTCATAAAAGACTACATTTTATATTATTTCATTGATACGAGATGCCTAGAATAGAGAAATCTGTAGAGACAGAAAATAAATTAGTGGTTGCCTGGGGCTAAGGGGGTTGAGGCAAGTGAGGGGAGGCTGCTGAAGAGTAAGAGGTATCTTTTGGAATGATGAAATGTTTCAAAATTGCAATTGTTGAACATGTCTATGAATATACTAAAAAACATTGAACTACATTATTTCAGCAGGTAAATATATGGCATGCTAATTAGATACCACAAAGTTTTAAAAAAACGTTTGGGAAAATGGGAGATAGAACATAATGAAAGGCTGTATTTGTTTTCATTAGGAAATAATTGGAAATTCATTCTCATTAGGAAATGTATTAACATAATGAATGTTCTGCTCACACGTAACAATAAATTGCTTTTGAGCTAGAACATAAAGGGTATACACAAATTCCTGCTTACTTTTGCACCGAAAATTAGTGGTTTAGATAGGGGATAGGTTCCATTCCTCCTCTTCTTTGTTAATGGCAAAGTTGATCACTGTACTAACTAAGCAATTTTTATTTGTTTACTTATTTTATTTTTGGAAATGAGGAGATGTTAGTCAAAAGGTAGAAAATTTCAGTTATGAAAGACAAATAAATTCTGGAGATGTACTGTACAATATAGGGCCTCTGGTTAATGATACTATGTTGCCTACTTTAAAATTTGCTAAGAGGGTAGATCTTGTGTTAAGTATTCTTAGCACAAAAGGAAAAACAACAACAACAAAAGAAATAACAAAACCAACAATGGGAGTGGGAGGAAGTTTTTGGAGGTGATGGATAAGTTTATGGCATTGATTGTGATGATGGTTTCATGGGGGTATACTTAGCTCCAAGTTCATCAAGTTGAATACACTAAATATCTACAGCTTTTTGCATGTCATTCTTCAATAAAGTGGTTAAAAATAAGCAATATTTTAAAAAATGTTAAGAAGAGATTAGAGCCATCCTCTTACTTGACTATAACTTGTAGTCCATCATCATTTCACCTTTCATATCTAGACCCAAGACCCATGAAAAATGAATTTTTCTTCAACAAATAGTAGAACCTGTTTCTGTCAGGTTCTGATGAAGAAGATGCAGTGACAGCCTTAACAGCCTACCTAAGCTTTGGTGTTTATCGACCTGAGTGAAAACCCCTTCACCATTATTAGTTTAGTGTCCTTGGACCCACTGTTTATCAGTCTTCTAATCAGTACAAGTCATTTGAAAGATTATGGAGATATTTGAGGTCTCTCAGTGTACTGTATTATGTATTATCCATCCCAATAAATAGCATGCCCATGGTGGATATTACTTTTCACAATAGTGTCCAGGAATTTTATAGATCTTTGTTAGTATAGTCAATAAAATCTTGATTTAACAGCAACTGGATTATTTACTACTATCAATAATAGTATTACTACCAATAATAACTAATATTAGATTAGCTTTTTGAATCCCTTTAAACTTAGGGTCCTTGAGCTTAGAAATGTTTTATTAGGGAATGGCAATATATTTTTCAAGTTTAAAAACTAGTAATGCATAAAAAAGGTGAGAAGGATAGGATTATATTTTCTTTTTTTCTTCTTTGTGCCTTACTGTATTTGAAAAAAAAAGATTCAATTTTCTAGAGCAGTTTTTAGCTTCATGGCAAAATTGAGCTAAAAGTATGGAATTCTCTCTTCCTCCCCCAGTGAATATAGTCTTCTCCATCAACATCTCACATCATTACCATACCTTTGTGAAAATCGATGAACCAACATTAACACATCATTATCAACCAAAGTCCATAGTTTACATTAGGGTTAACTGGTTGTGTCATGAATTCTATGGTTTGGACAAATTTAAAATGACACAGTCCACCATTATAGTATCATAAAGAATGATTTTCCTGCCTTAAACCTCCTGTGCTCTACCTATTCATCCTTCCTTCTCTGCAAATCCCTAACAACCATTGACTTATTTTTACCTTCTCGAAAGTTGTGTAGTTTGCAGGATGTCATGTAGCTGAAATCATGTAGTATGTAACCTTTTCTGATTGGCTTGTTTCATGTAATCATATGTATTTAAGGTTTCTTTATGTACTTTTGTGGCTTGATTGCTCATTTCTTTTTAGCACTGAATAATACTCTATTTCCTTGATTAATCACAGTTTATTCACCCACTGAAGGACATTTTGGTTGCTTCCAAGTTCTGAAAAAAATGAATAAACCTGCTATAAACCTCCATGTGCAGGTTTTTGTTGTGGACATAAGTGTTCAGCTCCTTTGAGTAAGTACCCGGGAGCATGATTGCTAGATAATATGGTTAGAATATGCTTAGTTTTATAAGACACTGCCAAACTGTCTTCCAGAATGAATGTACCATTTTCCATTTCTCACTCTCAGCAATGAGTGAGAGTTCTTGTTGCTCCATGTCCTTGTCAGCATTTGATGTTATCAGTATTTTGAATTTTAACCATTTTAATAGGCATCTTGTTTCAATTTGCAGTTGCCTAGTTACATATAATGTTGAGCATCTTTTTGTATGCTTCTTTGCATACCATCTTTGATGATGTGTCTCTTGATAATCTTTTGCCTATTTTTTAATTCAGCTGTTCATTTTCCTATTGTTGAATTTTAAGAGTTCTTTGTATATTTTTGGTAATAATACTCCTTCATCAGATTTGTCTTTTAGAGATGTTTTCTCTTGTGTCTTATAGTTTTTGTATTTTTCAAAAATTTTAAGAACATTTTAAACTCTCATAGAACAAACAAATTATTAAAATGTCTCTACCTTTGTTGAAGATGGCCCACACCTTTCAATAGGCCTGGATGAGGCAACACATGAACACATCCTGATGGTGCTTCAGTGCGTATGACCACAGCCTTAGGAGTGCCTCAGAAAAGAGCATTTTGATAAACCTGTGTCCTCGCTACACTGCTGTCTAGACACAGCCACTCCAGATTCAGATAATGTTTTATTAGGCCAGGTACAGATCCCCAGAATGAGGCCTTTATTATGGCCCATGGACAGAAAGTCCTGTAAAGGATAAAAGATGCAGAGTTGGATTTGGTGATCTTATAATCCAAAGTAAGCCATGAAGTGAAAGCTCTTGTTCATGCTGGTTCACCAAGAACACCCTGAGATGTTGTAATCCTGCATGTCACATCCCATCACTTGTAACTCCAATGGATTGTCCCAATTACATGAGATTCCTGATCTAGAATGAGATTTGAAATAAATGAACATTTGGGATTGGGGAAGCTATATGTGCTGCTTAAAGTGGCTTTATGGTCATGGTATCTGGCCTGTGTCATCTCTAGGGATTTTGGTTTGGGATCAGGTTGCCCATCCCCCAACCACACCTCTTAAATTTGTGGGCTTTCATTAGCATCTGTGTTTCTTGAGGCTGAAGGATACCTAGTCAGTTAGGTCTGCACCTAGCTGGGGCCACACTATCTATAGGATCCTGACATTTTCCAAGGGCTGTACCCTCCTATCATTTGACACTTCTGTTTAAAGACACTGATTGCACCTTCATAATTTTTTATTGACTACCGTATTTCTCTGTATTAGAGCCTCTTGGGATCTCACTATCTGCCTGGAATTGTACTAGGTAGGGTTGGGCTTGATCCCTGTTTAATTAGTGATTCTCCTCCTTCTTTGGGATTTTGTCTTATATCCTGCATCTCTCTGCCTCTTCCCCCCACTACACCCAATATGGTATTTGGGTAGCTCTATGTTATAGTGAATTCCTATTATCTCCTAAGAGATTAATAATGATTAATTAAAATATAAATAAAATAGATAAGAAACAAATCCAATAAAATAAAAATTATAAAATAAAACAGGATGTGTCAAGGCTAGTACCAAGTTGTTTGCCATTATCGTTCTCCCTGGCATCTGGGGATTAGAGCAGAGACAGCGGGTCACAGTTACAGGTCTAGTCCCTGCCCACCACAGGATGGTGTAGTGGAGTAAACACATGCTGCAAACACATGGAGCCGAGGCTCCTGTTGGGTACCTCTTTCCTGGCCCTGGCTCTTGTGCCTGTTCCTAACTGGGAAGCTGCAGTTAGGGAGGTAGCATCGTGTTGCAGTAATATGTGGGTGGCAGGCTCCATGGTGGAAGGCTGTGGTTAGACAGAGGGCATGCTGAAATATGACCTGGGTTAGGCTTTCCAGCTCTTGGACTGGTTCCCCAGAGTCATTTGGAAAAATATTTTGCTTTATTTGAAAGACCTAATTCTTAAATCCCAGAGAGAACAAATGTTTTCAGAGTACCTGATAATTCTGAAGTGTCTTAATGTGACTTTTGGGTCATAAAATTGCACTCAAATCCATTTGAATGGAAGGCAATATTAGTTGAGTGCCAAGAAAACCATGAATATTCATTAGTTCTCTCATCAGCATCATGATTAATACCCTTAAAGCTATAAATGTCTGAATTCCTTTATGGACAGTTGATCTTGAGAGTGGTTTGTCTACATGAGAAATTAATTTTGACATGATAGTTAACATCAGTATTGGCTTTTTTTGAAGTTTGCTTATCAGAAGAGAAATTGTGTCTACCAAATAAGAGCTTATGGATATTTAGCACAGATGACATCCCTGAATTATTTTGCTAATAGACATTCCTTAGACACACACACACACACACACACACACACACACACACACACACACACACAC
>NW_022436978.1:8371816-8575177 GCF_009761245.1 Sapajus apella | reverse complement strand
CACACACACACACACACACACACACACACACACACACACACACACACTCTTGCACGATACTTACCTTGGTGTAGACCCAGCCAACCCAAAGTGTTCATTTAAGGGACAGGAGCTGCATAGGAGAAGAACATGGGGTTTAGAAGACTCACCCTATCTTTAAACATCTTGGTGGTATGATCTCAGGCAAACTACTTATGATATCCCAAGTTCTGCAAAACAGGAATGGTATATTAACCACTCTTACCAGTGTACTATTATGATTAATAGGAACTGTGTTCATAATGAATTTGTAAACTCTGAGTGCTTCAAAAATATGAGAAATATATACCCACGTGTATGTATCTACATCTCTGACATAAAAATTATAAATTTATTTCTTCATCTTTATGTAGAATTTTAATTTTTTATTGAACTTTAAACGTATCCATTGTACATTGAAACAGATCGTCCGTTTAGGAAACAAGCTGAAGCTTCATTTAGGACACTGAGATGTCTTTAGAATATGATGCGTTTTTTTGTTTGCTTCTTGTTTCCTTATAGGCTAACCGAGCAATAAGTACCGTTGGGTTTGTGACAGCTGCTGTTGGTGCCTTCTCATTCCTGGGCTTGTTTCCAAAACGACAAAGGGAAAAATACTATTAACAATGTACTGGAGAAATATTGATATTGAAGGAATTTGGAAGGAGGAAAAAAAACCTGGAATGAATACTTAGTGCATCATTATTGTTCCAAATTCCTATAATGGATGGCAGGCTCTTTAATAAATTGCTTACTGATATTATCTTATCATTGAACCAGTGAAATTTTCTTTTCCTCTGCTAGCATAGATTTGCTGTGGCAGCTTGAACAGGAAACCTTTTGAGAGAGCCAGCAGAAGATCTTAACAAAATCACATCACATTTTATTTCTACCATAAATATTATTTTCCTTTTCCCTGAGGGTGGCCATTTTGCCAAAGGGATGAAACCCTATTTATATATGGTTTTGAAAGAAATTTTAAGAACCTCAAATTGTTAGGGTTGACATCTAAATTCATATTTCTTTTCTTGTTGGAAAAGGAGCTGGGAAATTCAGCATTTTGGTTAGGCAGTTCTAGGGACTCTAATTTACAAGCCTTTTGGGGATGTACCCTCATCTTCCTGCACCTGTGTAGATGTGGGTGGATGGGAAGAGGAGAGGCTGTCTGCTCCAGGGCTTCAGTTGCCATGATTTCTGTGGAATCTACTTGCTTGTCAGGAGGACATGACAAGTAAGAGTGGGCTGTTATTTCTACAGTGTTACATATTATTCCCTTTGGATTTTGAAGTATTTCAGGGATTTGACCTTTTAACCTTGACAAGAGATCATTAACTTTGTTTTTAAAGTGCCATATTTGGAAAACAATATCCCATATTCTTAAGACTTTTACTAAAAGTCAAGGAGTGTCATAATTTTATTCTCTCATTTTTTATGTGCTGAATTAAAGAAGCTGCATTTTAGTGCTGTTCCAGTGAAATCCTTGGTGGCAGCAGATGGGGGAAGGTGGAGTGCAGTTCTCTATAACCTAGGATTACATCAGACATTGTAACATGACCCCATAAACCACACCAACAGCCAATGACATCCATCTTATGCTATCATCAAAAGGTTGCCATTAAATAAATGTTCAAGTTAATATTAGGGGGTTGGTGCAATGGGAAAACTAGGAATACAGTAGCTAATGTAACTAAACAGAAGACTCAGTGAAAGTCTTGTTCCTAGTAAATTGATTTAGATTTTACCCCAGGGCCAGAAATACTCAACAAGCTAATTCCAGGGTTAATAATAATGATAATAGAAGGAGTTGTCTGCTGCACTCAGAGCCCCAGAGACCCTGTATCTCTTCCCTTCTTTTTCTTGAATTCCTTCCCTTTCTTATGGCACCAACTCTGTCTCCAGTAACCCCAAAACATTCTGTTCTTCCACTGGTCTTCTGGGGAGGTGTGAGTGTCTCCTATCAGGAACTAATGTCTAAAATTACGCTTTCATTTTTACTCTAAATTCAAGTATCTGTTCCTTTTATGCCTCTTCCCAAGTAATAGTTAACAACAACCAAAATGGTTTTCTAGTATTGTCAAGTTAAGATGAGATTGGCAGTAGCATGTGTTACCTTTCCCAAGGTACGCTTAGTTTTCTAAAGGATGCCTACGTAGAGCAAATCTTAACCCGAAGCAGGAGAATTAGGTGTGGTAGAATTACTACACCCACCAGTGGGAGAAGAAGCAAAATTTGAAATCAAGAACCTCCTGAGAGCCTCAAGTGCAGCCTTTCTAGAGAACTCTGAATGTCTCCACTCCAGAAGACAGTACTGTCTGTGCTAGATAATGTCACAAATGCACTTTTAAATTAAATGCATGGCATGTTCACATTGGTAGTGTTTGAGGGTGCAGTAGTTTTCACCCTTTAGAGGTAAGCTCACAAAGTTAGTCATCAGTTTCCCATAAAAAATGATTACTCTCTTGATGATGACCAGCTTAAGACTGTCCAGCTTGTTTTTTCTATAGGCGATTATTTGATATCATGCTCATCGTGCTTTTCTAAGACAGAGTCTCACACTATCTCTAGGGCTGGTGTACAGTGGCCCGATCTTGGCTCACTGCAACCTCCACCTCCCAGGTTCAAGTGATTCTCCTTGCCTTGGCCTCTTCAACAGCTGGGATTACAGGCACCCACCACCATGCCCAGCTAATTTTTTATTTTTATTTTTAGTAGAGACGGGTTTCAATATGTTGGCCAGGCTGGTCTTGAACTCCTGACCTCATGATCTGCCCACCACGGCCTCCCAAAGTACTGGGATTACAGGAGTCAGCCTCCACGCCCCGCCTCATTGTGCTTTTATGAAATGATTTTGCTCAAGGCTATTAAACCTTTCTCTGAGCATATTTTTAGCAGTCAGGAATGGAGTTCAACTTTATCACATTCCAAGAATAAAAATTATGAAATAAAGATCATCATCCACCAGAAACCTTACAGGTTGTAGGAAAACCTGGGGGAAAAAGCCTATACCATTATTGAATCTATTTTTTAAAAAATCTTTTTATGCTATGTAAATATTATATAGTGTATCAATTAAATCTTTTCGTTCTAAAAGTCATTACTAAATGCAGATGTCAGTTCAAGGAATTTGGACTACCATCTTTTTTAGGTTGATGTATAGTTTATAATCATAAGCTAAAAACCTCTTCTTTTTAAAATGTTTGTCTTGTTACTGGTAGCCACTAAATTATACACATTTTAGAAATTATTACTCTCCAGAGAGCTGTGATCACAAGAAAAGGTTAAAAAGCAAACAAAATGTAAACACAGAGGGATTGTTTTAATAAGAATTTGCATTTATGCTGCTGGTTTGTGTAACATTTTTAATGATTTACAGTAGCAAATTTCATGTTGAAGACATCATTCCTAAAGATTTCAGAATTGTAAGCTCAAGGCTATCATATATTGAATCTGTACATCCTGGTATTAGGCACTTAATTGGCACTCATATAATGGGACTGGTTAACGAATTGCCTATGATCTGGATCTGTTAAATAGCAAAATTAGATTTATTGTTGTAAGGAAATCCTAATAGGTAATTTAAAATGTTCACTAGAAATAATTTTTCTCTCAATTTTATGGTGAGGGTGATATTTATATTAAAGATAATAGTCTACAGAATATATTTGTAAAGGATGCACCATTTCATGTGGTATTTAATGTGCATCTAATAAGATGACTTAGATCATTACAAGATGAACTAGAACATAAGGTTATTTAGTAGCCTGGGAATTGTCATACTGCGATTACAAATATTATGAGTCCCTTTTCTAACATTGTTATTAAGATGAGTAATGTTGAGTTCTGGACAACTTTTAAAGTTAGAGCTTGAAGCCGGGTGCAGCAGCTGTAATCCCAGCACTTTGGGAGGCCGAGGTGGGCAGATCACTTGAGGTCAGCAGTTTGAAGCCAGCCTGGCAAACATTGTGAAACCCCATCTGTACAAAAACTACAAAAATTAGCCAGGCATGGTGGCAGATGCCTGTGATCCCAGCTACTTGGGAGGCTGAGGCAGGAGAATCTCTTGAACCCGGGAAGTGGAGGGTGCAGTGAGCCAAGATTGCGCCACTGCACTCCAGTCTGGGCGACAGAGAGAGACTCCACTTCAAAAAAAAAAGAAAGCTTGAGGTTTTCATGTGTCAGTAACAGTAAACAATGTTGCCATGCTTCTTTAAGTAAAAGTATGTTTTTACAGTTTATTTCATTACCTTTGTGATCTACTCTAAACTTTCCTGTTCACTGGCCCCAAAATGCTACACCTTGAGAGATGCCAAACTTTGGTGGAGTTTGCTTATATATTAACGGTGCCCATGCCAAGATTATATGGAATTAACAAACACCTCCTTCATTCTACCACTTCCACACAATTCTGGCTTACTATAGTTAGGGCTGAATTTCCGAAAGGATTGCATTTCTGAAGTAAATGTTAGTTCTTGTTTCTCTATGAGAAGCATACAAGAAAAACAAAAAGAGGAACTGTAACCTTGGGAAAAAAAGATATATATGTAAATATTCTTCACAAATAAAGATTTAAGTAAACTGTGACAATGTATTAGTAAAACTTTCAAAGGCCAAATGTTGTCTCAATTTTTCTTCTTTCCATTGATGTTCATACTACTAATTTGACTACAGTACCATGAAAGCTGTTCATTTTAAATAAAATAATGCTATGCAAAATGAATACAGTTTATTGGAAATGATATTGCTGGAAATGAATTTCTCTCACTGATAAAGGATACAGGCAGAATAAGCCTATCTATGGTCCTTTGCTGCAAGGTTTAATGCAGTGAAAATATGTTTTGAGTCCTTGAATGGAGAGAGGAAAGATAAGGGGAGACTATCATCACTTCTCCACAATGCGTTAATTTTGGGGAAAGAAGGCAATGCTGTTGGGCATGTATGACAACATTTCTGATTACAGCCTGGTCCAAAAATGCCGTTCTGTGGGTTGGCCTCCCAATTTGAGTTTTCTTTCTGGAATCTTTTCATGGCTTTCATAGCCTCTGTTGATGTAGAATCCATTTTTGCCATCACCTGAATAATCTGTCCTGTTGGTGGGAGGCCAGGTTGAATCTTCTGCCAGCTTTTTTTGCCAGGTCCTATATTGACTTTTAGAGTAAAATCCAAATTTTTTTTTGATCAACAGCCAGAGCTCACGATTTTGAAGGATGGCATCCTGAAAAATCAGGTGGGAAAAACAATCAATTCATTGTGCAGGTCCCCCTGTAGCCAGGCCGCTGGCCACTGCAGCCTGCGTCCTTTCCCCAGACCTTCCTCTGAGATGCACCCATTGTTGCTGCGTCTACCTCTCCTTTCCCAAGTCCCGGAATTCTTCCCTTAAGAAGCAAGAGCGTGCTTGTGTTCACAGAAATCTGCCAAAAGCTTCCAGTATTTCTGTTCCACACATTTCCTGGTTAAGTCCTGGCTAATGATTTTCTTAGACTGATTTTACCCTCAGATGGAAATGGCAATAATAATAATGTGCTCAAAATGAAGAAAAGAAAAGTTAACCATTAGCCCTGCTACCTGCTGCCTGCCATGTAGAAGGTGCCAAATAAATGTTTATTGAATACATGGTTGAGCTCTAGAAATCAAATGGTTATTGGTTTTCATTTTTGAGAACTTTCTTTTGTTCACATGTCTACACAATTTTTATCAATTTATAGTAATGAAATTGGTCAAATTTTGCATCCCACTTTTATTTATACTAAACTTTCTGTCGTAAACAATTTTCATGTAGCTGTAGCTTTTTAAAAATGTTATTTTATTATGATAAGAACATAGGTACAATATGATTAATAATCATTTTAGTGACTATTTAGCATTTCCTCAAATTGCTGTATAGCTGTTTAAACAAAGAGCATCCCAACATCACTTGAGTGTAATATTTTGCCACTGTAGATACTATTATGATAAGTGCCTTCATACTTGTAGTATTTTTCTCTTCTTTTGGGTTATTAAAACATATAGTTTCAAAAATGGAATCCCTGAGTTAAAGAGTAGGAGACATTTTACACATATTGTATACAATGAGATATATATGTATTTAAAATTTGGTTGATCCTTTTTCCAAAAAGTCTTAAAGCATGAGTTAAAAAAAGAACTCTCCTTTACAAAGATAGC
This sequence comes from Sapajus apella, assembly GCF_009761245.1. Lineage (NCBI taxonomy): Eukaryota > Metazoa > Chordata > Mammalia > Primates > Cebidae > Sapajus > Sapajus apella. The sequence continues at coordinate 8,569,000 of NW_022436978.1, read as the reverse complement.
ACTTGAGCCTCTTACTAAATGGATGAAGTCATTTAGTGACACTGAGTAGAAAAGAAATACTGTAAAGGAAAGACCTTCAAGAATAGGAATTGACTGGAATGAGCGATGGCTTCTCCTCTTTCTTAGGGAAACCCTCCACAAGGTAGTTCTTCACTCTAAAAATTCTCATTGAGTTTTAGGGTTGGAAGGTCACCTGGTATAGTCTTTACTAGATTGTTGAGAATATTAGAAAAGTGCAATGCAGTGCATTCACGGAAGCAAAATTAGAGTTAATTCATGTTTTGCTTTCTATGCAGAAAATATCAAGAGAATTTCTATGCAGATTTCAAATAATTCTAAATCATTCTCCAAAAAATTTTCCTCACAAAGAATATGTACCATTTTTATAAACCCTTAATAACCGTCATTTTGAGGGATCAAAGTGGTTGCTATAGAAAATAAGCACCTATTGAAAATGGCATTCTTAATTTGTTTGTCTTCCTAGAAAAAATGTAGAGATTACTTTACCTCGACAAAGAAAGCCACACAGAATTGGGTGAAGGCTACCATCAAAATTAAAACCCTCCATGATGTTATGGTTGGGATGAACTGTTGAAAAAAAAATACCATTATTATATTTTACATACTTTACACTTTGTAAAAAGACCATATTATTTAGTTTATATTGTCATAATAATTCTCTGAGCTTAGATGTGGGCATTACTTTGTCCCTTTACAGATAATACAACTGAAGGACCCAAAGCGGATAAGAAAATGGCAGGGCCAGAATTCAAAAAAGAATGGACTACCCTTGACAACCTAACAGTGTCTATTAAGAAATGTGCCCTGAGTCACAAATATGAGACAGGACATTTTGGAGGCTGTGTGTCTCTCTTCATTTTCATCTTTTCAGACAGAGAGAAGAAGGCTAAGATTAAATCATTCATCAGATAATATTAGTAATTCTAATTCTCCCAAAGCAAATCCTACCTGGATTTTACTCTTTATGGAGGACAGAGAAATGTAAGTATGTTTTGATTGAGACTAGATGCAGGTTGTTTCTGGCCGTATATCTGATGGCTAAATGAAAGTTGAATGAACCGTCCAAGTCCACCAGTTTTTAAAATTTAAGGGTACACATTGATCATTAAATAGACTTACTTGAAGTGTGAGAGCCACAACTTCCCATGGCTGCATCCATAGCAAAAAGCTAGTTACATAGCCTTTTTTTTCTGAGACCCCATCCAAGAGTAGAATATTTATGGCTGAGTATGTGTGGGACTGAACTCCCTTGAAAACAAAAACCACAGAACCTCCACAGCATCTAAATGCTCATCCTTAATTCTCACCCCTATCCTGATATGGGTCATTTCAAAATCATACTTTGTCATTTTTTTCCCCAAGTGGAGAGAATTTTTATCAAGTTGTGAATACCACAAACTGTAAAGGGTTGTTTGGATTAAAGGGTTGTTTGGAAAACCTGGGTCATATTCTAGCAGAGAACCTGGCTCTTTTTCTCACAGCTGCCACCACTCTGATCCAGGAGAACTGTTCTTCATCCCTTGACCTGGAAGGGCCTAGATTTTGAATTATTTGTTTATTTATTTAATTTTGACATGGAATCTCGCTCTGTCCCCCAGGCTGGAGTGCAGTGGCATGATCTCAGCTCATGGCAGCCTCCGCCTCCCAGGTTGAAGCCATTCTCCTGCCTTAGCCTCCAAGTAGCTTGGATTACAGGCCATCGCCACCATGCCTAGCTAATTTTTATATTTTTAGTAGAGACAGGGTTTCACCATGTTGGTCGGGCTGGTCTCCAACTCCTGACCTCAAGTGATCCACCCACCTTGGCCTCCTAGAGTGCCGGGATCACAGGCATGAGCCACCGTGCCTGATCCTGGAATTATTTATGTATGCAATGGTCTTCTCTCCTAACTTCTAAACTACCTGAGAGCACTGACCGCACCTTATTTATCTTTGTAACTCTGCTATCAAACTCTTGAGCTTCATGTTTGAGAAATAAATGATGACTTGGGTTTTCATCTCCTAATTGCTCTTCTCATCTCTCACATGTAGTCTTCCTGCCATCATCTAATTAATCTGTCTTCTCAGTGCCCTGCTGAGAAGCCTGCTCGGATAGCTTCATTCACTCCCTGTTGCACTTGGCATAAAGTCTAAACTTCTTTAGCTGACTTCATCCAGCCATGCGTTCCTTTATTATTCATTTTTGTTCATACTCCGCAGCCCATGGCCTCAGTTTTAGCCAGTCTTCTAGGGCTTGGGGAAGCCTTGCTTTTGATTTCTATCTCTGCCACCCTACATTCATTTGCATTTCTAAGAGAAAAGAAGCTCTTTCAGTAGTCTCTGCTTCTTAGGCTGTCCTTGCTGGGAATATCCCTACCTCCTACCTAGCAAAATCTAGCCTATCTTCTTCAAGTATGGATAGCCTCAGATAGCACTCAAGTATGTCTCATCTTCACAACAAATCTATGACTTGGAGGTCAGGAGCCAACTCTTCTCTTTCTTTTATTTCTCTCACAATACTGGGTTCAAGAATTAGTTCAATAACCTCTTAATGAATTAGCTTTTAACCCAGGGCATCCTGGATCAAATGTTATCCATTGATATAAAACTTCATATAGTCAATGTCTGACAAAACATAACTGTCTTATAGGTCTACTTTTTCTTTCCCTTTGTAACTACATTATAAAGGAATTCTACCATATGGTTTATCTTTTTGAAAATTGAACTTGGAGAATTATTGTATTATTGCATTAATTTTATTGTATTAGTATAACATGGCATGATAAAGTATTTATACTATTTCAGGTATGTACAGGATAAATGTACCCAATAATACTAATAATATGAAAAACATTAGAAGACAGTATATGTGAAATACATATATGTTATTTGCCCTTCTAGTATATAGAAATAGCGTCACAGTATTTGGTGGTTAAAGAGAATATGGTAATAATTGACTTGTGAATTACAATGGCTATATGGTCCATGTACATGAGTCATGCCAGATGTGCGAATGAATGCCACTTACCTCCATTCCATGGTATATAACTTGAAAGTCAGAAAACAGAATGAAAATTGTGAGGCCCAAGGCAGCTAGCAGCAGAAATGAAAATATATCTGAGGAAATACCAAACATTATTTTTAGATGTTAAAAGAATGTTTCATATAATTTGGCACACGTTGCAGAATCAATTATCTTTGTTGGGCAAATACCAGATATATCTTCAGATGTTTTGATATATCCTCGTATGTTTTGAAACATGCTCTAATGCTTATAAAATGAAGGTAATATCTTAGAATCTTCCCTTGAAAGTCAGATGTAGAAGACTGTTAATCAAATGTTTCACAGTAACCTCCACAAAGGAGCTTCCCTGGTGTACTATCACTGCATGTCTAGTGAGTTGTGCCTGCATGGGATAAACAGTCAGTCCTTTTGGCACCATCTAATTCTTCCTCGTTGCCTAAAGTTCACGGGTCCTGTATGACATTCAAGGCCTTCCACAATCTGGTCCCAATCAGTGTTTCTAACCTGATCTCTGACCACTTGTCCTTAGAAGCAATAGGAAAGGTAGACCATAAAACCTCCAGCTTCCATGGAGGCCCAACACTTTCCAGCTCCTGTGTCTTTTTTTTAAAAAAATGCCCAGTGTACATAATACTCTTTCTGTCTTGGCATGCTCCAACTTTTCTTAAATAACCCAGTTAAAATACCACTTCCTTTTCAAAGACTCATACTCCCTTACAAAACCTTATTTACTATAGCATTTATCATACTTTGCTTTGCATGATCATAAGTCATGTATCAACTAAACTGTGACCATTTGAAAGTGGCTTTGTCTCTGGTTCTCAGGAATTCGGTTTTGAAAAAGTAAATGAGAAATTAGCATGTACATCTGTTGTTGCATTCCTTCTTTCCAACCTGCCCAAACTGTTTTAATTTTGGGAACTAAACTTCCCAGAATGCACTGTGCCAATATCGCTGGTCTTATTCTCAACCTCACCCACTCCTCTGTCAGAGCATTTAGCAGAGAACTTTAGAGATGGTACCTTAGAAATGATATTTTTAAATAGAATTATCACCTTCAGGCCCAAACAATAGCATTTAATCAGTGTCGCCATGATACAAATGATTCTGATAATCCTATAAAGCTATAAATACATGAACAAACTGGGTTTTCTCTTACACTCTCTCTACCTTGTTTATTCAGTGTTGGTGGTCTACCCTCCCCACTCCCAACTCTCTATAGGCCTATACCAACCAGAAATCTCAGGCAACTGCCCCTTGACAGCAGACCCTATTTTTGAAGTGAACAGAGCTCTGTTTTCATCCTTGAGCACCCACGCCCACCCTCAATTTATTCATGCCCCACTTTATGTATATAAATAAATGCAGCACCTCTCAGAAGTGCTTGGGAAGGGTATGAGGCAGAGAGAAGAAAAGTGGGAATTACATCTCTCCAAATAAGGCAATCTAAATGGCCTGGTGATAAAATCCCAGGAAATGGCTATGTGGATTTTTCATTTACTTCATGGATTTGGAGTCCCAGGGACCCAGAAGCTGGGAAGAAGAAGATCCCTGAAAGGTCTGTTCTGATGAAGGCCTGGACTTCACTAGCAACTAGGGCTGCGTGGTGTGCACATTAGTGTCTAATGGTCTAAAATGCAGGCCTCTCCTGTGCACAAGTGAGCAATGTAGAGAGAAAATTATAAGGCCATCTTTTTAAATTCAGCTTCTATTGAAAAGATGTAATGAAGAGTTGAATGTTGGCTCTTGGTTAGCTGCTGCTGCTGAGAAAACGTGAAAGTCTAGGGCTCTGTTAATGCAGGTGCTTTAGGAAAGCAAGTCCTGTGTAAGCCATTATACCTTATTTTCAGATAAGGTTAGTAAATGTTCACACTTGTTTTCAGAAAAGTTAAGCCTCTACTTTTTCCATATCTTGTCATTATAAAGTTGAGCTTCTGTCAAAGGCTGTTAAAAACAGCAAAGATTTTTCTGTTATATCTAAATAAAGTTGCTCATATATTTTAATAGTAGTTCCAAAGGCTTTTGACTTATAACCTGAGAGTATATGTTTGTTATCATATTACATTTGTTAGCATATCTGTATGCTAAAATGTGAAATATTTTACATTTAAAATTATCAAGTTATGTTTGGTATAGGGGTTTGAGTTTACCCAGAAGCTTTAAGTCACTATGAGGTAACTAATCTACCTCTAATTCATTCAATTCATGTAAAAGGACTTTGCAGTTACTATTAAAATTAAAGTACTAGCCAACAAATATATCCTGCTTGTAAAATACATTTATAATTTTAAAAATATTAATGTATAACACTATACATTTCCTGTGTATTAGTGATAAACAGAAAATATAATGGGAAAGTCATTCACAATGTAAGGAAAAATATAAAATACAAAGGATTAGTTTTTTAAATAAATGTGCAGGCAGGATTTGTAATGGAGAAAACAACAAATATTTACTAAGCAGCATTAAAAAAAAGCAAGAATAAATGGGGAGACATGACGCATTCCTAAATGGGAAGATTAAATTATATACACATGTAAATTCTTCCCAAAGTATCAAAATCCCAAAGGGAACTTTGTAAAAGTCTGGCAATTTATTCTAGAGTTTATCTTGAAGAATGAACGAGAAAGAAAGAAACACATTTTTAAAAATGAATAATGAGGACACACTGATCTTACTTGTGTTACACTTGTTAAATAAAACTTATGATAAAACTGTAAGTTTTAAAGTATAGTGGTAAATCAAAAATAGACTAACATGTTAAAAACAGAAAAGATAGTCTGAAAACTATATATACATATACATACAAACAATACATAATATAAATTATGTACATAAAAGCTCATAAATATATATGAAGATAGTTATGATAAAGGTGGTATATTCAGTGGAAAAGTAATTAAATGAATATTAAAAACTCTATAGTCAACAAAAGCTTCTGGAAAAACTGGTTGGCTAGTTGGAGAAACTTGTTTTAATCCCTACCTCAAACTTTACACCAAAATTAACATTAGATTTTAAAAGCATCAAAAGAAACTTTAAAACTAAACATGATAATCTATCCCCCTTTATAATTAGAAAAAATTTTCTGTGCATCAAGACAATGGAAAAAATCATGAAAAATAAATAGCTTATACAAATAAATGAGAAACATAACAGCAATCCAACAGAAAAAAATAAGTTTAAAAATGTAAACACGCAATTCACAGAAGAAGAAATTGCTAACAACATGGAAATATGTTCCTCCTCACTGGTGATCAAAGAAATGCAAATTAAAACCAAATGAGACACTAATTTCTAAAAACCTTATCAGATCAGCACAGATTTTGTTTTTTTTTTAACTAGTATTTCATGTTGGATATACTATTAAGAAGCATACCCTCTCAAAAACAACTGATAGGAGTAAAAATCAGGACAAATTTTCTAGAAGGCAACTTTAAATTGTGTCTTCAAGGCTTTGACATTTTCACATTATTCCACCAGTTAAGTGAATTTTGTTACCCTAACGAAATAGGAGGCTAAGTCATTTACACAAGTATAGTTTTATAGCATTATTTATAATACTGAAGCCAATTGTATGATACACAGGGTGACCATCTTTGTCATGCAATATCTGGATAGGTATCATGTATCTAGTTTGCCTTGACATTCTCTGTTTAAGCCTGGCATAATTATTGGTAGTATTTCACTTCGCTCCTAAAGAGTGTCCCAGTCTGGTCAGTAATGATGGGGCATATTCTCTGGCTTCTTTGGCTTGAGGATTTTTTTTTTTTTTTTTTTGAGGCAGGGTCTTGCTCTGTCGCCCAGGCTGGAGTGTAGTGGTGTGATCCTGGCTCACTGCAGCTTCAACCTCCCAGGCTCAAGCAATCCTCTCACCTCAACCTCCCCAAGTAGCTGGGACTACAGGTAAGAGCCACCATCCCCAGCTAATTTGTAAAAGTTTTTTAAGAGATAGGGTCTCAAACTCTTGAGCTCAAGTGATCCTCCCACCTCAGCCTCCCAAAGTTCTGGGATTACAGGAGTGATCCACCACTCCCAGCCTTAGCCTGCGGATCTTAATTGCAGCTTTGAAGAGTTGTGTGTATGTGTGTTTTTTTTTTTAAACACTACTTAAATTAATATACTGGAGAAGTAAATAAGAATTTTTGAGTCCCTTTTATAAGTGCCAGACCCTTTACATAAATTGTGCCGGGCCCATTCCATAAAATGCTTTGTTCTTCTCTCAGGATTTAACAAATTAAGGATACTCCCTCCCATTCTGCAGATGAGGAAATAAGGTTATAGAATGGTTAGAGTAACTTGCCAAATGTTATAAGGCTAAGGAAGTCAATTTGCATTTGAATTGGTTAGACAGCCTTTTATAAAATATCTTCACATACATGTATGTGTATAAAATGATTCTTGATGACTCACAATAGGACAAGACTCATGTGACAGTTAAATAATGTCTGTGCTTATCTGCAAATGAGCAGATTTCTCCCATGGGCTCCAACAACTATGACAACTGCATTCAACAATTTCAGAGTCGTGCAATTGTTTCTTTCTCAGCCCATCATTTCACCAGTGAGGGGCAACTCTAGGGTGAGAAAAGGAATGGGAAGATATTCAGAAAGAAAAATCAAACTTTTATACTTACAGTTTGTATAGATGGGTTTTCGAAATGGCTTTCCCTTAGAAAAGATAAATGCTACTGTGATACAGTTGATGGTGGTGATCGGCCACAGTGTGGTACTCTCAAAACTTAAAATTGAGCCAGGAATCAGAGTTGCATTTCCAGTCCAGTTTCTTTCCAAACTCACATTTGTTGAAAAATTACTTTGGTTGGCCAGAAAACACTCACTACAAAAGAATCACCAGTGTTTATGAAACATCTTTTTCAATTTTTATCCATTAGGTGAAAAAAACTAGTTTAATCACTACCATGGGATTTTAGCTTTCAAACTATGTCAGCCAGTAACTACCAAGACCTATTTTGTTCACCTCTTGCTATGACAAAGCAGTAATAAAATTCACAGGAAGTCAAGATTGTTCTTTGTCCAGCACTTCATTTAGAACAAGTGATCTACCTTGAAAGGGCCTGAATGACAATTTTTATGAATTCCTCTCAATTCAAAGAGTAAATATACCAAGTCAATTAAGAGTGTGAGTGTGAGAGAGAGAGAGAGAGAGAGAGAGAGAGAGAGAGAGTGTGTGTGTGTGTGTGTGTGTGTGTGTGTGTGTGTGTGTGTGTTGTTCTCTCTTTCGTGGACTAAGCAAGACTCCTAACTTGGCTTTTGAGCTTGAGTCTCCCACTCCAATTTTCTTCCCTCACATAGCTAAAGGATCTTCCTAAAAATCTGAACATGACAATGACAATCTCCTGCTTATAAGGGGTCTACGACTCTATTTTGCTGATAAATTAAGCTCAAACTTCTCCAACTGGCCTATGAGATCTTTGCATCCTTGTCTCAATCTACCTTTTCAGCCTAACCTTTGTCACCTCTCTCAAACTTTATACACTCCAAACATAGGATTATTACCTGTTCCCCACATATCACAATTTGCATACCTGTTGGATTGGATGTACTATTGCCTTTAATGAGATGTAACATCCATCCTTCAAACATCTCTGCATCTAAAGTGCCTTTACTTTTGCTGGCAAGTGTAACTAGTGCCCACAAAAGTAACAGCATTTTTAAAATGTTATCTCAGTTCAAGGCAACAGCACATGTAAATAAAGAATTGCAAAACAATTACTTTTGCAAGCTCACTGTTTTGCATTTCTTTATTTACATAATTTTATTTTACATCTTTGGGATGTGAGTTCCTAGAATATGGGATTTTTCTTGTGGTTTTGTTTTTTGGTTTTACTCAAATTTACAATAAATTTTTGGCACCTAGCACAGTGAGGTCGCATCACATTTACTCAAAAAAATATCTGTTCAAGATATGGGCTTTCCTGGTCCTGATTGATCTATTTGCAATGTTCTTTTCTTTTCAATAATCACACCTATAAATTAGTTTCCACCAGCATTCTTGTTCAGCTTGAAATTTTTAAACGGCTATGACAACTATTTATAAATAAGATTCATTTTCTAACTGTAAACTCAAATGCAAGACTTAATGCTTATTATCCTGGGCCCCCTGTGGTCTAGAAATGTGTGTTGCACGTACAGACATACCTTGTTTTATTGTGTTTCACTTTATTGTGCTTCCCAGATATTGTGTTTTTTACAAATTGAAGGTTTATGGCAACCTTGCATCTAGCAAGTCTATTGGCATCATTTTTTAATAGTATGTGTTAACTCTGACTCTGTGTCACATTTTGGTAATTCTTGCAATATTTTAAACTTTTTGTGATAGTTACTACCCCTCTTACTCTGATCAGTGATCTTTGGTGTTTCTCTTATAATTGTTTTTGAGATGCCAAGATGCCATGAACCATGCCTTAAGAATGCAAATTTAATAAATAAATATTGTGTGTGTCTGACTGCTTCACCGGCTGGCTGTTTCCGTATCTCTCTTCCTATCCTGGGCCTCCCTGTTTCTTGAGAGAAAATCATATTGAAATCTGTTCAATTCATAACCCCGCAGTGGCCTCTAAGTGTTCAACTGAAAGGAGGAGCCTCATGTCTCTGTCTTTAAATAAAGAACTAGAAATGGTTAAGCTTAGTGAGGAAGGCATGTCAAAAGCCAAGACAGGCCAAAAGCTAGATCTCTTGCACTAAACAGTTAGCCAAGCTGTGAATGCAAAGTAAGAGTTCTTGAAGGAAATTAAAAGTGTCATTCCAGTGAATACATGAATGATAAGGAAGTAACATGGTCTCATTGCTGATATGAAGAAAGTTTCAGTGGTCTGGATAGTGGAGCAAACCAGCTACAACATTCCTTTAAGCTAAAACTTAATCCAGAGCAAGTCCCTAACTCCCTTCAATTATTTGAAGGCGGAGAAAGGTGAGGAAGCTACAGATGAAAAGTTTGAAACTGGCAAGATATTGGCTCATAAGACAGACAAAGAAGGTGTCTCCATATGTAAAAGTTCAAGATGAAACAGCAATTCTTGATGTAGGAGTTGCAGCAAGTTAACCAGTTGATTTAACTAAGACAATTAATGAAGGTGACTATATAAATAGCTTTCAGTGGAAATGAAACAGCCTTCTATTGAAAGATGTCTTACAGGACTTTAATAACTAGAGAGAAGTCAATAACTGGCTTCAAGACTCCAAAGGAGAGGCTCTCTCTCTTATTAGGGGCTAATGCAGCTGGTGACTTTAAGTTGAAGCCAATGGTCATTTGCTATTCTGAAAATCCTAGGGCCTTTGAGGATTATGCTAACTGTACTTTGCCTGATGTTCTAAAATGGAATAACAAAGCCTGGATGACAGCACATCTGTTTACAGCATGGTTTACTGAATATTTTAAACCCACTGTTTAGAACTACTACCCAGAAAAAAAAAAAGATTCCTTTTAAAATATTACTGTTTATTGACAGTGCACCTGGTCAGCCTCCAAGAGCATTGATGGAGATGTATAAGGAAATTTATATTTTCATGCCTGCTAATATGCATCTATTCTGTAGCCTGTGGATCAATGAGTAATTTCAAATTTCAAGTCTTATTTTTAAAGAAATACACTTTGTAAGACTATAGCTGAAATAGAGAATGATTCCTTTATTGGATATGGGCAAAGCAAATTAAAAACCTTCTGGAAAGAATTCACCATCTAGATGCCATTAAAAACATTCATGATTCATGGGAGAAGGTAAAAATATCAACATTAACAGAAGTTTGAAAGAAGTTGATTCAACCCTCATGGATGACTGTTTGGGGTTCAAAACTTTGGTGGAGGATATAACTGTAGATATGGTGGAAATAGCAAGAGAACTAGAATTAGAAGTGGAGCCTGAAGATGTGATTGAATTGCTACAATCTCATGATAAAATTTGAATGGATGAAGTGTTGTTTCATACGGATGACCAAAGAAAGTGGTTTCTTGAGATGGAATCTGCTCCTGGTGAAGATGTGAACATTGTTGAAATGCAAGCAAAGGATATAGGATATTATATAAACTTAGTAGACAAACCATCAGCAGAGTTTGCAAGAACTGACTCCAATTTTGCAAGCACTGAGATGGGATAAAATGCTATTAAACAGCATCACTTGCTACAGAGAAATATCTCATGAAAGGAAATCAGTCAATGAGGCAAACTTCATTGTTGTCGTATTTTAAGAAATTGTCACAGCTACCTCAACCCTCAACAACTAATACCTCAGTCAATCATCAGTCACCCAGCTTGAAGTAAGACTCTTCACCAGCAAAAAGATTATGACTTGCTGATGGCTCAGATGATCATTAGCATTTTTTAGCAATAAATTATTTTAAAATTAAGGCATGTCCTTTTTTAGACATAATGCTATTGCACGCCTGATAGACTACAGTATAGTGTCAACATAATTTTATGTGGACTGGGAAACCAAAACTTCATGTGACTTGCTTTATTTCGGTATTCACTTTATTGTGGTGGTCTGGAGCCAAACCCACAGTATCTCTGAGGTAGGCCTATAGTAGCTGTTCTGTAGTCACAAGGCAGTTTTACACAAAGGAACAGACTAGATGGCCTGAATTACAGAGTTTAAAACCAAAGAGTATCTAGCCCGATATACTTACATTACAGGTAATAAGGTTGAAGGCGAGTATGGCACATCTAGTGACAGAGTCAGGAATTCTTAGAATTCCTGATTTCCCATCCATCCTCCTTTGGCTACAACATATTGCCTTCTGGGTTCAGTCAAAACTTGAGTTCTCTGAGTATATGCACTCCAGTTTTGGAAAAAATTTAGTTTTGAAACATAATGAGATTCTATATTCCTAGTTACACTTGAATTGCTGAATTTTTTAATCTAAATGACAATCTCCTCATTTGCTAGTTTTCAGTCTGTGTTTTACTGATAGCTGGCACTCTGTGGAGTGAGGGGCAGTTTGCGCACATCCTATTTCGAAGAGAGCAGCTCTTTTCCTGCCTTTTACCGACAGAAAGGCTTTGTCAGCAAAATAAAGCTTGAACCATCGGCACTATAGCCTACCTCAAAACATTAAAGCCCAGAGAGGTAAAGAGACTTGTCTTGAATCTAATGTTTCAATTCGATCAGAACAATGATACCATCAATTAACATTTTAATTTTAACATTCATTTGAAAAAAAAATAAGCAAATCTCTCTTGTATGTCTATATCAGGGGCCTGCAAACTACAGCCCACAGGCCAAATCTGATTCATCACCTGATTTTGTAGATAATGTTTTATTAGGCAACCACACCCACTTGTTTACCTATTGTCTGTGGATGCTTTTTTTTTAAGATGGAATCTCACTCTGTCACCCAGGCTGGAGTCAGTGGCGCATCTTGGTTCGCTGCAACCTCTGCCTTCCAGGTTCAAGCAGTTCTTCAGTCTCAGCGGGACCAAAAGTGCACATCACGATGCCTGGCTACTTTTTGTATTTTTAGTAGAGACGGGGTTTCACCATATTGGCCAGGCTGGTCTTGAACTCTTGACCTTGTGATCCGCCCACCTCAGCCTCTGAAAGTGCTGGGATTACAGGCATGAGCCACTGTGCACAGCCCTGTGGCTGCTTTTGTGCTGCAACAGCGGAGTTGACTAGCTGCAACAGAGGCCATGTAGTCCAGAAAGCCTATTTCCTATCTGGTCCTCTGCAAGAAATGTTTGCCAACCCCTGGTCTATAAAATATACAAACTACCAGGGAAGTCATATATTCATTCAGTCAACCAGTTGTTAGAGCTATAAATTAACAACCAATGTGACAGATCTCTTCCCACCCACTCCATCCCCCGAGTAGTCCATGGATTGACTGTGTTCTGTCCTATCATTTGAGTTTTGCAGCGTGGAGACACAATTTTATTAATTAAAAGTTTTAGGATATATGTTCAAGCCAAGTTATGCAATATCATTGGATAGTCATTAAATTGCCTTTTGAAAGGAGCACTAAGAAAATGAACTTACCTGTATTGGTAGACCTCACAATACCAAGGCTGCTGCTTCACATAGAGAAATGCACAGATCTGCACAATGCAGGAGAAACAGGAATTCAAAAATACTGACAGCAGTAAAGGGGGAGAAAGGAGCTGTCCTGCTGGTCTATATGGAGCCAGCTTTGGGTAGGCATGGGTTGAACTCACTGAAAGACAAATGCATTTTTTCCCATTACAATTTTATCATTGAGAATAGAAGGTTGAGACGCATATTATCTTGAGTCTGGCATTGGGATTCAGAGTAAGCAGACATGAACGGAAGATTTACACCTAGGCAAACACATTGCCTGGTGGCACATCCAGTTCTGCCAGTCTTTGTCTTTTCCACGCTCTGTCTTCAACTTCAGAAGTAAAAAATGGTGGGTTAGAAAGTTATGTAATCAATATATTTACCATATCACATGGTGCAAATATTTTCTCCATAACCAGACTGACCAGAAATTGTGTGTAAAAGACGGAAATGGCCTTCCACATGAGATAAGCAGTACTAGTATTACGTGTCAGTGACGACAGGAAAGTGGAGCGTTAGAATGAGGAGAACAGGGAGGAATATAGCTAGATTCATCTTCATATGTGGGATCATTAAAAAATACTCTGTTATGTATTCAGCCAACTTTCTCTGAGCATGTCAATGTGCCAGGCACTATGATAGATGCAATGAGAGGCTGAGCTCATTAGCTATGAGAGGACAAGCATAAAGACTGCAAAGCTTCAGTCCTAGTGTAATCCTACGAGGTCAGCTGTGAGGTGAATAAATGGAAGGCAAATGAAAACAGTAAGATTGGAAAGAAGAAGAGAGACAAGGTGGCCACCTGGAAATAAAAAACGTGACCTCCTTTTTACCTTTAGTGTTCTAGGCCTCCTCAGACCCAGGTGCTTTCAAGTTTCTGCTTTTAGATGTTTTGAGAATTATATTAAAGAACCCCCCTCTATTTTCTTGATCTAGTTTGAGGAGTTCTCATTGAAGAGGCTAGAGATGTAGCAAAACAAGCTCCCTTAAAGATGCCACTATACAAAATGGAGTCAAATTGGACTTCCAGGCATGCATTGCCCAATCAACATCCCTCCTAACTTCATCTTATTTTTCTTTTAGATTTTCTCTGTAATGCGTTATATTTTGTCTCTGTATGTTGCCTTAAAAGCTTGTGGGAACAAGGCAGGGTGTGTATAGATAAGTAAGTAAATATATTAAATATGTGATGGTATTGTCTCTTCTCAGAACTATTTCAGAGTTAAGGCCAAAAGCCTTAACCTGGAAATTTGGACATGTAAGAAGCCTTGATGAAAATACAGATGCTCTTTGATTTACAATTCAGCTATTTTCTGATAAACCCGTTGTAATTTGAAACCTTTTTTTTTTTTTTTTTTTTTTTTTTTGAGACAGAGTCTCACCGTGTTGCCCAGGCTGGAGCGCAGTGGTGCAATCTCAACTCACTGCAACCTCTGCCTTCCGGGTTCCAGTGATTCTGCTGCCTCACCCTCCCAAGCAGCTGAGACTACACATGCACACCACCACACCCAGCTAATTTTTGTATTTTTAAGTAGACACAGGGTTTCACTATATTGGCCAGGCTGGTCTCGAACTCCTGACCTCATGATTCACCCACCTTAGCCTCTGAAAGTGCTGGGATTATAGGCATGAGCCACTGTGCCTGGCCAATTGAAAACATTTTAAGTTGAAAATGCATTTATACTGTACATCTAACCTACCCAATACCACAGTTGAGCCTAGCCTACCTCAAACATGCTCGCAACACGTAATTAGACTACAATTGAGCAAAATCATCTGGCTACACAGTACAGTGGAGAGTGTCTGTTGTTTAACCTCATGATTGCTGGGCTGGTGAAGAGCTGCAGCTTGCTGCCACTCCTCTGCATCCTAAGAGAGTATCAGGCCACTTTCTTCTGAACGCACATCACTTTCGCACCACTGTAAAGTCCAAAACCATAAGTCAAACCATCGTAAATCAGGATCAGTGGTGATTTTACATTGATCATCAATTGTTGATGACTCCTAAGGGCTGCAGATAAATGTCCACAGTTCTCAGATCAGCAGTCAAGATTCTCTGTGATTTGGCCCAATTCACTTTTTCAATTTTTATCTCCTCCTGTTTCCTTTCACACACACTGCAGTGTGGTCACAGTAAAAACTCATAGCTCCCATTTATCAGCTTTCTCTTGCTCATGCTGTTTCCTTCTACTTGAAATGCTCTTCTTTTAGCAAAAGATATCTGAAACTTATCCATCCTTCCCATTTTGATGTAAATGCTTCCTTTTTCATGCATCCATGCCTAGTCTCCTTCTCCATTCTCCACTTCTATCTCTCCTGAACCCCAGATTATCAGAAACCATCTCTTCTTTCTCTGAACTCCCAAAGCATCTGCTGTTTTCTGCTACTCACTACTTTCAACTTGCAACTTATTTGTTCATATATGTGAATCCCCCACTAAACTCTAAACTTGAATAATCAGCCTTCTCATGCCTCAGGAACCTATGTGGCTAATACATAGTGAGAGATCAACATTTGTATAAGGGAATTTTGAATGGGGCTCTTCTTGTCTAGAGAATTTTGCTGAGCCTTATATTTTAGGATAATGAATTGCAAGTGACAATTTATTGTGAAGTGAGATTATCGCTGTGTCTCCATAGTACCTGTCAAGAGAGATCCCTATTGGATATTCAACTACAAGCATGCCTGTTCCTGCCCCATTCGCTGAATGCAGTCTGTATAAGAGAAAACTTATGGAGACTATCAAGCAATTCTTTAAAGGCAATTGTTAGGAGCAGTATAAACTGTGGTCTTCTTATCAGCTGCACTGCAACCCCGTGAAGGGAAGCCATAATAGCCATTGCTGGAGAGAGTGGAAGTGGTTTTAAGAGAGGATACTGGCCTTGTTCACTCACCTTCATGGTAATACCAGAGGGAAAGGGCAGGCAGCAGTGAGGGCAAGCTACTCATTTACTGTCTGGTAGGTCAAGTAGAAGCCATGGAAATTAGCCAGGCTAGAACTAGCTATCCTGAAGGGGTTTATCTACGTGGCAGCCTGCTGGGGTTGGAGGGTCCAGCAGTAGAAAAGGGCTTCATGGTATGTGCCATTAGGAGGCAGCCGCAGAAAGGAATCTTGAGAGGCAGAGGGAGAGAGCACCACCATGTCAGGGCATGGTCTAGTCCAGAGCAATCGACAGAGAATCTCTGATGAATTCACCAATGAACCCCCTGCCTATTGCCTGAATGTAGGTGCCTGCCATGTTTGAGGGCATTTGACAGGAGAACACTACATACTCCTACTTAAGTAAAAGGTCCTTTGCCTAGATTTTCTTCCAGGGTTTTTATAGTTTTGGGTTTTACATTTAAGTCTTTAATCCATCTTGAGTTAATTTTTGTGTAAGGTGTAAGGAAGGGGTCCAGTTTCAATTTTCTGCATATGGCTAGCCTGTTCTCCCAGCACCACTTATTAAATAGGAAATCCTTTCCCCATTGTTTGTTTTTGTCAGACTTGCCAAAGATCAGATGACATGTGTGGTCTTAGTTCTGAGTTCTCTATTCTGTTGATTTCTGTGTCTGTTTTTATGTCAGTACCATGCTGTTTTGGTTACTGTTACCCTGCAGTATAGTCTGAAGTAAGGTAACATGATGCCTCCAGCTTTGTTCTTTTTGCTTTGGATTGTCTTGGCCATTCATGCTCTTTTTTTGTTCAATATAAATTTTAAAATAGTTTCTTCTAATTCTATGAAGAATATCAGTGGTAGTTTAATGGGAATACCATAGAACCTATAAATTACTTTGGGCAGTATGGACATTTTCATGATATTGATTCTTCCTATCCATGAGCATGGAGTATTTTTCCATTTGTTCCTTAGTAAACTAATTCAAGAACAGAAAACCAAGCACTCCATATTCTCACTCATAAGTGGAGCTGAATGATGAGAACACATGGACACATGTTGGGGGACAACACACACTGGGGCCCGTTGGAGAGGGCAAGGGGGAAGGAGAGCAACAAGAAGACTAGCTAATGGATGCTGGGCCTAATACCTAGGTGACGTGTTAATCTGTGCAGCAAACCACCATGGCACATGTTTACCTTTGTAACAAATCTGTACATCCTGCACATGTACCCTGGAAATTAAAATAAAATTTGCAGCAGAAAAAAAAAAAGAGCTTAAAAATAAGTCCTTTGCTCTTGTTGCTCTTCTTCCCCAGAAGCAGGGGTGGAGAGTAGGTGACTCAAGGGAAGTGAAGAAGAGACCATGGCCTTCTCATCTACTGCTTGCCCCAAACACATAGGTCAGGCTTGATCTAAGGGAGGAAAAACTTTGAATTGGATGAAAATGTGAAATAATAATTATAGTATCTGGACTTTTCATATCTAAGGATAAGCTCATCTTAGTACTTAGACTTGACCGGGAAATGATCAGCCTGTGGGATGAGTAAGCTTGCAGAGATGGGAAGACAATAGGATGTTTGCAGGTAAAGGGTAAAAAACAAACAAAAAAGCACAGCTGATTTCTGCCTCTACTGTCTCCTTCACCAGTCTCCCCTGAGTTTAGCCCATTTACTAGCTACAGTTTGTTGAGTAATAATTAAAGTGCCATCATTCTAATAGAATGTTAGGCTTCTGGTCTATCATCACTCTTCTGAGGCTTTTTTCTCCCAGTGGTAATAACGGTCCCACTATGAGTCATCCCAGCACTCCCATAGAGCCCACTCTGAGAAGACTGAGTTTTCCAGGGCTACCAACTGGCATGAGGCTTAACAGGCTATTGCCGTAGGAAAGAGTTAAGCAGCCCCACTACCACAGGAGTCAAATCCATAACTAACATCACAGAATTCAGTGTGCAAAAGCTCCAGGTAACTTACTCAATGTCATATAGCAAGTCTAAGGCAAGACTAGAACTAGGAAGAACAGCCATGTTTTGGGGTATCTAATGACACCTGTCTACCTGTACACATTCTAATGCTCTTCAGGTGCTCAGAGAGCTAGTTAGTCTTCTCAAAAAGAGGAAAAGGAGGAGAGGTGATGTGTGATATGATTCACGTTGTAATGAATGCCCCATGTGTCCTGTGATGTAGTGCACACTCTACAGGCTTCATTGTATCTGATCCTCACAATTCTATGAGGACAGTTTGCCAGAGGTCCTGGAAACAGGCCACAATTGTCATTGCCTTCACCTCCATGCTGCTGCCTGAAAGCTTGGTTCCTGAAATCTCTTGGTGTTTTTTTCTCTTTTTAGCATCATTCAAAAACAAATCATGCAAATTGCTTAAAATATTCAACACCGTAGAAGCAATCTGATTGATTCAAAATTATTCAGTCATAAGAATATTAATAACACGTAGAAAAATAGTTTAATAAGCTATGAATAGACATTTCAACCCTAAGAATCAAAATGGATATTATAGTGCTTATATCTCTGATACTGATAAATTTAGTCATTGGGTTGATACATAAAACATATCAGTTTTATGTATTAAGATACTACATGAAATTCTCAAGGTTATTAATATCCTGCACTGCCTGATGTTTTACCTGTTATTTTTCATAACATGCCTATTGTCGAGCAAGGAAAAAGAGATGACAATGCCATTCTTTTTCCTTCCTCTCTGGTGAGGCAGTCACCTTTCCCACTTATTAAGAGTTAGCATCAAGCCCTGAGTTCCTTGATAGGAAATACTTTATCAGTGTCATCTCAAAGGAAGGAAATGAGCAATAGCTGCTGTTGTAAGCCACACCTTGACTTTGGAGAATTCTACTAAAATAAAACGTTAGCATTTGTTCTCACACATCAAAGACCTGGCAAAAATCTGGTTTCACATCAATGTGAAGCATAGCTGAATAATGGAAATTGACCTTTGGGTTTTAAAACATTCTCTTTCTAGATTTCTTATTCATTTTTCTATGTATAAGACATAAACCTACAAAGAACTCAGACTACATGGACAATTTTTTGAGACTAAGACCTGTTTGTTATCAGAATGTTTTAATGCCAAGTCTGAGGATTTCAACTCTCAACTTATTCCCAACATCACTTTTAAAAAATTCGTAAATAATGAGGTTTTAGAAATAAGGGTGCGTCTTTCTCAAAAGTTCCTTTTTGTGTGACTGTTTCTAGAATTTCATAGATAAATAAACAACAATACAGTTTACTTTGCCAAAGAGCTTACTTGTCAAACAGACCATCAAAGTAATGGCTACGTCTTGCATGAGATACTGGTAATTTCCAAAGAGTTGTAGTTGCTGAAAAAGAAACAAAAGCAAATATAAATGTGGCATCTGTCAGCATAGCCTTTTTCTTATTCCCTACACTCTTTTTAAGTAGTTAGGAGGCAGCTGTTACTTTGCTTTCCTCTTCAGGAAGAAAGTGACTTACCTAAAATTATTAGCATCTCAGGGCTGGAAGACTACTTTCCCTGCATTTAATTTACTTCATAATAGTGACAAAAGTCAATCATTTGAGAGCCACGCTCCTATCGGGTGCATTAATTACCTGACAGCTGTGGTCTCAGCCTAGACAGTTGAATTCTCAACATAAGATAATAAAGCCTGAAAGTTCCCTTAGAAATGTTAGACTTAAAATTTGAAGTGAAGGCCCAATTCATTCAACAGGTGTTGCTCTCTATCCTTACCCATAGGATGAGTTTACAACGTAAGTCTCTTGGAGTCCATTCACTTTCACAAACTGAACAAGGGCTTCTTTCCTAAGCAAGCCCATTGCAGAATTCAATCTGGTACATCTGCCTATTTAAGGTTTGTGTAGACAGAACTTCTTTCAAGTTCACATTATAGAGCTGAAGTATTTAGGCATGAAAGTCAAATCATTACTCTCCAAGAACTTGCCTTGCAGTATCTCTTGCAGCCAGATCTGTTTATCTGTTTCATATCTGTTGACTAAGCACTAAACTATAAGCTGTTTCTGAGCACATTATGGACCAGATTTATGCACATGAAAAACATGGCTTCTTCTAGGCTGGCTTCTCAGAGGGTGAATCCAAGCCCCAGAAGGTACCAGGTTAAGGTTCTTCTGTGACAGTCTTTATTTAGGTCTAGACAACAAGAATGAATGACTTCAGAGTGGACTATGGTTTCTATCTCCATCCATGGAGGCCTTGGAAATGGAGTTCTGCTTTCACATTTTTGAAAGGCTGCCATTGGTTCCTCAGTGTCCCTGTCAACCTCCAGTTCTTCCCCTGTCCTCTTTACTTTTCTATCTCATATCCTTTCCCCTTCTTTTCATCTGAGAGTGGTAAAATTATACATTCAGAATGAGGTGGAGCAGGAAGAAATTTCCAACCACAGCTTTAGTTTTTCTTCTAAAAGCAGCTTTCATGGAACTATGGAGGGCTTTGAAAAACAGCTACCCAAAAGCAGGTTTTGGCCAAAGGCAAGACCTAATTTGTTTTTCGGATGGAGGAAGAACTTGAATCCAGGTTTTCTGACTCCCAGTCCAGTTCTTGTTTCTTTCCACCGGGCTGCCTTTGAGCCGTCTGCGAATGTTCCTTGCAAGCAATAGCCCACTGGATGGTATAATCTTGTGGACCTCTCATTCACTTCTCAAACCTCCCAGGAAAGCAGTAGAATAATCTCTCCTGAAGTGTTCCTTGAGCCTGCTGGATCATTTTCACTGTAGTGAAAGCTATGATTGGACTAATGAAGTTTATTTTTAGCTTATACATTGTTCTTCCGTACAGCTAATTAATTTTTAAATGGCTATTATCATCATTTAATTTTGAGTCTTTTTTAGTTTCAAATAATTCCTGATTCTTTACTAATAATACGTCTAACTGTATGAATTCTAGGTAGGTTCAGTTATAAGGGTCCATTCTGAAAAGCCTTTAGCATTCTAGTCCTTCAAAAGTAAATTCAACAACTTCTCTTCCTTTTTATCTCTTCTTAGTCTTTTGTTGAAAATATTCCACAACTGGAAACTCATTTATTTCCTGTTGAATTATATTTAGGCTGCTCTGAAGCTCTCTTCATACTCCAAAATAAGAAACACAGGTTTGGAGAGGTCAAGACTCTCAGGTTATCGAGAGAAAAACAACAATCTAGAAATCTCGTCTACATCTCCTTATTTCTAGTTCCATGTTTCATGCACAGTTAGACGAGGTTCCTGAGTTTGCAGACACCTATATTGAGAAATGTCATTTATTTATAAAACACTAAAATCCTGTGTAAGAGCTATACCCTGAATAATAAATTAGCAATATAAATGGAATTAGAACTGAGACAAAATGATTTTGGTTCATACCCAATAGAGCAGGGATGTACCGATAAACTGGATTATGCCATACATGGTCAAGTATTTGAATACCCCAAAGGATGAAACCAGAGCAGCTCGGCCTTCTCTGTTTAAAAATAAATAAAAATAATTGGTTATGTATGATAGATGTCTCCCAATTTCTTTTATGTTTAAAAGGAGTTACATTTTTAATAGCCTGCTGACGTACATTCACTTAATCATGAATTCACCCTCTCATTTATTTAACCACTCATTCATTCACTCTCTCCTTCAATCATTATGTTACGCATCGGTTCATTTACTCACTTTTGTTTAGGGCTTATGAAGTACAGCATTATGCTAACAGTCATACAGGATATAAAATGAATCAGGCACACTCTTCATTTTCAACAAGTTTTCAGTGAAGTGAGAAGACTACTATGTGTATTATAAACACAATGTAACATTATGATAAGGTGCAAAATGTCAAGCATTGACTTGCTTGTGACTCATTACATCTTAACAATAGGTGCTTCCTGGGAATTGCACTGTGTGTGCTTTAGAGGTCCTCCGAGACATAAAGCTAAAGGATAGGTGCTTTGACATTTTAGGAAGTGTGAATGTGACTCTAATATCTGAGATGAAATGGGTTACGTTGGCTTTGATATTGTGGGAAGACTCCAGGGTAATAATCTGAGTGGGCCATAAAGATCAAGAGATCAAGACAAAAGTAAAAAATGCAACTTAAAAAGTAGATATTCCTCCTTTAAAAAAATTCGGTCTTACATGTTAATGGTGTAACTGAGGATTTCTGAATAGTGGATTATGACATGTTAAAGGAAAACAATGTGAGGTAGCAGCACTTGATGCGGGAGTGGGACCTCTGCTAACCAGCTGTCCTGCAGCCTCCTCTTGTCAGAGCAGAAGCGGTCCACATGGGAAGTGACCCATATCCACTTCATTTCTAGTGCCCAGTAACATGGACACCTGCTCTGCTCAAAGATGTGGTCAACAGAACGGGGACATGAAAAGAAGAACCTAAAAGCCAAACTACTAACCACTTCATCTCAGGCAAAATAAGAAGGCTAGGATGGGAGATAGGCCAGGATACTTTGGGAAGATATTTTCTACCAAGCTGCGAGGTGCTGTCATTTGTTTTCAACACTGAAAATGGAGCAGAAGACAAGCTGAAAAAGGGCAAGCATGTGAAGTATGGATCCTTTTCCCAAGTCTGATATAAACATTGTGATTTCATTTTTTTTTTCTGCAATCGTGTATATTTCCAGGAAAATTAAGACACCCTGATTCAAAGGAAAGTATAAGAAACCATTCTTAGTAAAGGACAAATGGGCCTCCAAAACTACAGCTATTCCTAATGATTGTGAATTTTAAGTAGCTCATGCCTTTATCTCTGCATTCTACAAACATTCACTGAATGCTCTGATGTACCCAGCTTAGTGATAGGCATAATGCTTGATATAAAAATGACTAAGACACAGTCCTTTCCCTAAAGGACTTGAACTATAGCAGCAAGTAAATCATGTTTCAAAAGACAAAGATGAAAATCTGTGGATTTGAACCTATGCATCCAGAACTGTATCTCATTGCCTCTCTGGAGTGCTTTCTCAGGAATAAATATGCATTAAGGATAGAAAAAGTAAAATGGGGCTAACAGAGCTGAACCACACCTAATTTTCATAAATCTATGAAATATAAAAGCAAGTAGTTTCTACCCTGGAGTCTCACTGAGCCATCTGCCACTGGAGAAGTTTTACATCATTACTTGCATTCCGTAACAGGATACTGCATTCATAAATGCATTGGGTCACATGCATGAGGAGGAGCATCTGAAGTTCAAATGCCACTGCATGTTGAATGGATTAAGTAGGCACTTTGCACTACTATCCAGGAGGTCAAACTCCCTGCAAGGCCTCCGCATCCAGTTCTATAGCTTAACCCCCACAATTCCCATCTGAGAAGTCTTCTAGCCCAGTTGTGCCAACTGGTCTTTGCAATTCTCCAGTTACAACCCTGTGTCTAAACATGGCTGCCACATTTTCCCCACCTGGAATTCCCTCCTACCTCCTTTCTGTTTATATAAGTCTTATCCATTTTTCAAGTTGCAACTCCCCTACTGAAACCTCCCCTCCTGGCTTAAGTTCTCACATTCAACTGCCAGAACATTTGCTTTATTGTTTGGACATTAATTTATTTCAAGCAAATTTATTGAGCACCTCTCATGTATCAGACATTATATATATATAATTGTGTGTGTGTGTGTATAAAACATGCCTGATGCATGAGAGACACTCAATAAATAATGTATATGTGTGTGTGTTTATCTTTTTGCTGGAATGTAAGTTCTCCAGGGCAGGATTCTCTCATGCTTCACCACATTTCCAAGCACATTTGTAAAGAGCTCCATGAGTTGTACTGATGATGAAAAGCATAAAATAAGGTGAGGGTTCTGAGCGCTATCATTGTATACTCACCATGACACAAACCAAGGTTAAGACACTAGAGATATTAAGCAAAGGTCTTAGAGACACTCTGCAAAGATAACTTGGTAAAACATAATGTTTGTTTGGTTATGAGTGAAGAGGAAGAAGGAATTAAAAGTACTCTAAGGGTCTGAACCTCAACGCTGACTCTAAGGAGTAAATTATTCTTAGAAGCAGGGGACATGGGAATTGGGAAGAGGAGCTGCTTTGGAGGCAGGGGAAACGATCATGTTTGAGGATGTGAAAGGACAGAGATGCAAATGCCCAGTGTTCAGGGTGTTGTGTAAAACTGTCTTGCTGATATGCAGCCAGCCAGGAACATGGAAATTTAGACCTGCTACCTTTAGATCAGTGATTCCTGCCAGCGACCTATTTATTCTGGCTTGAGTTCCAAAAGACATGCTGGGGAACTTCATAGTTGTCTTTTTTGTATGAATATTAAAATCTGCTGATGTTTTTCAGATCACTGCCCATGAAAATGCCTAGAAATTAACCCTAAGTGCTATAGGAAACAATAGAGAAATGATATTTATGAATAAAACATAAAACTGGGTGTTTTGTTCTTAACTACATTTAAAATATAAGTAGACATGAGATCAGAAGTGAGAGTGGAGTGGAGGTGAGGGAAGCGTACTGTGAAAATAAACGTCTCTTAATGTATTCCTGTATTTGTCCATTTTCACACTGCTATAAAGATACTACCTGAGACAGGGTAATTTATAAACAAAAGAGGTTTAATTGACTCACAGTTCCACATGGCTGGGAAGCCTCAGGAAACTTACAGTGGCAGAAGGTGAAGGAGAAGTGGGCATCTTCTTCACAAGACAACAGGAGAGAGAAAGCACACAGGGGAAACTGCCACTTTAAAAATCATCACATCTCATGAGAACTCCCTCACTATCATGCAAAGAGCATGGGGGAAACTGCCCCCATGATCCAGTCACCTTCCATCAGGTTACTCTTTCAACACGTTGGGAACCATAACTCCAGATGAGATTTGGGTGGGGACACAGAGCCAAACCATATCACTTCCCTTCCCTGACACTGCCAATCAACTGTAACATCTTTTATGTAAAAGATATTAGATATTTACTAATTTGCATTTTGGAGACATGTAATAGTATTTAGAGAAGCTATCTAATGAAGTATTTCCTTTCTGCTTCCTCATCCCAAACTCCTGAGAGAAATGTTAGGGGAAGCATCCAACATTTCAAATAAAGGAGAGAAAAATTGAGAAATACCATCAGTTTTAAAATATCAAGTCAAGCCTTCAACTGTTTACATGATACCTACCTACCCTTTAAGGCTCAGCAAAAGTCACTTTTCTGTGGCTTTTACCAGCACTCTCAGGCAACACTAATGGCCCCCTTCATTTGTTCTCCAATAGCACTTCACCCATACCTCTGTTGCAGAAATTATTACTTTAGGTTGTAGTTGAATTCTGTCTGTCTCCAGAGCTAGACAATGGGCCCACTCGTGTGGGTAGAAGAGGAAGAAATGACTTACCTGATGAGATGAGGCACACACTTGATGTTGGCCATTTTAGAAGTAAAAGGGGATGCCACAGATGCTTCGTGCTCTGACAATGAAATGCCTGCATGAGCCACTTTCAAAGCCTGGAATGATAAGCCCCCATGACTTTTCAGGCTAGGCTTTACCTCTTAAAACACCAAGAGGCTGTTCTTCACAACACAGAGGTTTAACACTATACTTTGTCATCTTTGGGTCTCAGTTTATGCTCTCCCTCCATCTGGAGTATCCTCTTTCCCCTGATCTACACAGTCACTAACTAAACAATGACCCAGAGGTAGAAGAGTTGTGTGTGTACAGGCATGTGTGTGAGGATGTGGGTGTGTGTGTGCAAGGCCCTGCCTGTGGGAATATAGATGTGATAAGGAGATGGAAGCCCTCATTCAAAAAGTCAATTAAAAAGATGACAGAATTTGGATGGACTTTGGTTAGGGACCTTTACCACTTCAGTTCTTGTACTTGGCAGGAGTCTTCATGAACAAAAGTGAAAGATAGAATACCCACCTTTTCCTAGTCTGATCCTACAAGAATTGTGTGGGCATAAAATGAAATTTGATCTATCTGTAGTTCCATAGACTACAGGGTACCTGGCACCATGAGCAATACATACTAGATTCATGTTTAATAAATATTATATTTCCTTCTTCTTTTCTCTCTTAGTATTTTGTATCTCTATGATATACTTTAGGATCATCTACTTTATGTTAGGGTTAGTTTTATGCATGATTTCTTTCTTCATCAGACAATGGATTCTTTAGAAGGCAGAGACTATGTCCCTTTTAGCATTTGATTTTTTTGTTTTATTCTAAACTCCACATAGTGAATGTGAAAGGATTACACATTCTAGATTTGAAAGAACAGATTAAAAATTAGCTTTTTCTCATTAAGCATAAAGCAAAAAATAAAATCTTAATAAATCTCTAATTATAAACAATTTTTACAGAAATTTGGAAATACTATTTAAGAGAGAAATAAAACAAATACTTAGATCTTAAATCTCTAATAAGCTCTGGAAATACAAAGAAATCTTCCTCATTTCTTGTCCCATAAATCAACTACTGAAATATTTCCTTGGTACATAATCTTGAAGGTATACTATTTGTTTCATTCATGTCTTTAAAACTTAGAATATAAAACATGCACTGCTCTTCTGCATATGAAAAATAATTTGCTGAGAATAATTTTATTTTTTCTGTAGCATAAAAATAACCAAATAGTTTGGTCTAGGATTTTACTGAGTGATAGAGTTCTGGGTGAAGCAAACTTTTAAAAACTAACCAGAGGAGGAAAGTTTGACAGGAATAAATATAATTTACTTATAATTCAAAACTTTAACCATCAGTTTCAAACTTTTTTCATTTAGTCTTTATCAGCTGTGTGACCTTGGTGGGGAGCAGGGGTAGAAATCACCTCCCTGAGACTTCATTTCCTTATTGATAACAGGAAAGATTTAAGCCAGCTAGGCTTGTAAAGTTCCTTCTTTGGAACCTGAAATATGGGAGTCTAAGTCGCCTTTCCTTGTTTTCATTATTCTAGGAGTTTCCAGAAAGCATCTGAAGTGTTTCTTCTCCCTTTACTCCCCTCCACTTCCAACCCACACTCAGGTAGAGGTGGATTTAAACAGCAAAATAATGAAATCGTTGCTGGTGGAAGGATGAAGAGATACACCCCAGGAGGCCACGAGGTCCTCGAGGGATATTAGTGAGCTGCCTGCCTTAGCAGAAGTCCTTTCTACTCACCCCACAGTCATTAGCTCCATCTCCACACATGCCCACATAATAACTACAGGAGACAGGATAAGAAAAATTAGCAGGTAAGAAAAGTTAACACCTCACTTGAATATTTTCTGTCATAATTAAGTCACATGTGATTTGCGTGTATGTGTGTGTCCCCTGAACACACTTGGGAGCAGGCTGAAGAAAAATGGTTTGGAGAGACATATACTCAGAGGGAAATGTCTGAGTATATGTCTCTTAAATAATACAATGGATATTATTTAAGTCATTTCAATCAATCACTTTGAACTGGCAGCGATATCACCAAGGACATCATCAGAACAGTGATCGCACACTTCAAAAGAAGTCCTGCTTGATTATATGCACCAAGGCCAAGCAAGTATGCAGTCATGAGCAGAGCACTTCCCACACAACCTAATGCAGAGATCATAACCCAATCCAGCTGTGTTTTAGTGGTTGACTGTTGCTGAGCATTTCAAGTTCAAATACTAGGATGAGAAATTTTAAAAAATAGCTTAATAGATATAACTAGAGACATATACTCATATTTTGTATTTATCTCAGGGTAAAAATAAGATACTCTTTCCATCTGTATCAGTTTGGTGTGCAAGCACGATAAAAATAGATGAGTAAAAATTAATACAACTGCCAAAGAAAAGGAGTTTCAGATGTAAGACACTGCCTGCCTTCTATTGTAAGTAATGCATTATAAGTATTAATAAATGACAATACTGTTAAAGACTTAGCTGCATTTTTCTAAAAACAGAATTACAAAATCAATAAGGAGAAAAAATAAAGTTTCCTTAGAATTTCCTTATTATTAGTTAATGCATAAGAAATGACCACTTTTACAGGTCAAAATAGTCCAATGTAGACAGACCCCTATGGTTCAATCCGATATGGGGTTGTTAGATGAAAATCATGCTATATATGGCCATGTCATGAATACCCACAATTGTTGAAAAATAGATCCTCTTTTTCAGGCTCAAAACACACCTCTAGTCTCTATATCACATCAGGAATCTTACATCTTCTAGTATTCCCTGAACTCAGAAAGAGAATGCAGGCAGCCTCATGCACATTGCCAGTGAAAAAGGCATGAGGAAGAAGGTTGGGATACCGAGAAGACAGCTCATTCTGAGACAGTAGGTGTCTTCCTGACTTGATTTTTTAAGGGGAAGACAGCTTTTCAAAATTGGGCATTTTAGTTGGCGAAATTTCTCAGGCATTTTAAAAAGGTAAAATTACTTTCTTCAGCAATATCATATAATGCTCATGGGAATGAAACGGTCATTTTAGTCACTGGTTACTTACCCAGCCTCAGGCATTCTGGAAGTTAATAGGCAGGTTTTGAGACTTCCCTATGAATGGTTGAGTAACAAAAGCTGAAAGTAAAAGGCTGTCTCCTGATTTCAACAACTACTTAGCAGCTATCATCTAAAGATTCACCAGCCTATGTTGCTTTTCACTTTCTAGAACTGTAGCCCCAAACTGCAACGTTCTCATCAAGCAATAGGTAGATCTGGTTTCAAGAAGTACCATTTCACTATAATGTAACTTGGTCATCTTTATTTTTGAAGGGGGTAATAAAGAACTTTCTCCTGACTCTCCCTACTGGAGCCAGATAAAGTGAAAATGCTATTCCACCTCTCACTAAGAGGACCAGAAATTATTCACATATCTTCTAAAGGACCAACCTAAAATAATTCCAGGGTATAACTCACCTACTTCCCCATTTTTTTCTGATTCTGAGCTATACAACCTGCCTCATCGTTTCCACTACATCCAAGCAGGGTAGGGTTCTCTAAGATAGATGCCTTATGAACCACAGAACAAATGAACAAATGCTCTCTGGGATAGGCAACTTCCAAATGGCCCTCAGTGATTCCCAGCTCCTGGCATCTATGCCCTTGTGTAATCCACTCCCCTGGAAGTGGGCTAGATCTAGTGACTTGCTCCTAAGGAAGGGAATACAGCAAAGGTGATGAAATATCACTTCTGCAACTGGTATATAAAAACAGCAACATCCGTCTTGCGTGCTCTCTCTGTCTCTGGTTCTTCTTGCTCACCGACTCTGTTAGAAGTCAACTTTCACACTGTGAGCTTCCTTATGAAATGGCCCCTGTCACAAGGAACTGAAGCTGTCTTCTGTACACTAGCCAGTGAAAAACTGAGGTTCAGTCCAACAGCTCATAAGGCACTGAGCATTCAACAACATGTGAGTGAGGCTGGTGGGAGATTTTTTACCCCACTCTAGCACTGATTGATTGTAGTCATGGCCAACACCTGATTACACCTTTGAGCAATATCCTGAGTCAGAAGACTCAGCTAAGCCACACCTGAAATTTTTTTGATCCTCTTTTTTTCTAACATTTATTTTAGGTTTGGGGTACATGTGCAGGCTTGTTATATGAGTGAACTCGTGTCATGGAGGTTTGTTTTACAGATTATTTCATCACCCAGGAATTAAGCCCAGTACACAATAGTTATTTTTTCTGCTCCTTTCCCTCTTCCCATCCTCTGCTCTCAAGGAGACCCCAGTATCTGTGTTTTCTTCTTTGTTTCCATGTGTTCTCATAGCCTCCACTTATAAGTGAGAACACATACTATTTGATCTCTGTTCCTGCATTAGTTTGCTAAGGATAATACCCTCCATTTCCATCTGTGTTCCTGCAAAAGTCATAATCTCATTCTTTTTTATGGCTGCATTGTATTCCATGGTGCATATGTATCACATTTTCTTTATCCAATCTGTCATTGATGAGCATTTAGGTTGATTCCCATGTCTTTGCTATTGTGAATAGTGCTGCAATGAACAGTCACCTACATGTGTTTGGTTTTTTTTCCCCCTCCAAAGCTGAAATTAGAGGACAAAGATTGTTAGACAGAAAAACCTGCATCTGTTTTTATGGTAGAATGATTTATTTTCTTCTGGGTATATACCCAGTAATGGTATTGCTGGTTCAAATGATAGTTCTGTTTTAGCTCTTTGAGGAATTGCTATACTGCTTTCTACAATGGTTGAACTAATTTACACTCCCACCAATAGTGTATAAGTGTTCCCTTTTCTCTGCAACCTTGCCAACATTTCTTATTTTTGACTTTTTAATAATAGCCATTTGACTCACACCTGATTATTGACCACTGGTCAATAATTGGTGTTATTTTAAGCCAATTCTAAGCCACTATGTGGCTGTGAGTAATTTGTTATGTGTGATGGTTAATGAGCATACTCTCTCCTTTCATGCAATGACACCTACTTTAATTTCTGAAATTCTTCAATAAGGCTTGATTTCTGCCCAGGAGACATTCTTGCAAAAACAGTTCCATTCACCAGAATCTAAAAAGAAAAAACCACCATTACAATATGATTGGGAAGAATAAAACTTTTAAAAATAAAAGAACAGCCCTGAAAAATCACTCCTGGTTACTAATTTAATATAGCATTGGATGGGTATGTCATTAGACCAATACCAGGAAGGGAAATATGGAGATTTAATGCTTTAATATTGAAATGTCTCTTTAAGTCTTCCATTACAACTCTATTACATTTCTCCCAGACCATTTTTCCAAGATGGGGTGAGCACTAATCAATAATATTACAGTAACTAAGAAGCAGCCGAGCATATGGAATAAAAATGCTTGAGGAAACAGTTCTTTTCTAACAGACACCACCTCCATAATCATAGCACAGACAGAGGAAAGCTGGAAGTTGGGAAACAAGGCTCTCTTCTCAGCTGTGCTAGCTAGCTGTGCACACCTTAGACAAGTGACTTAATCTCTCTGAGTCTCAGCTTTCCCTGAACTGAAGTAAGAGCTTTCTAGAAGCCTTTGGGGTCTAGATTCTGTGGTTCTTAGCTGGTAAGATGACAGAATTTTTAAGACACTGCTAACAGTGCTGCCCTCCCCTTGTGCTCCATTAATCTCCCGCACATTGACAGCACAACCCTGCACAGCACTATTTTAGAACAGGACACTCAGAGGACAAGATAACAAATGATTCTGAAAATAAACCATGGGGCCTTTGTTTCCTCTTGCTGTAATTTAAGAATCCAGACAGGAAGGGGAATAGAGCTTAGCCTGACATGAGCTGGAAGGTTTCAGGGAGAAGCTGGCCTGCAAAACAAGCAGTGTGTTTGGAACTCTGTCATTCTCCTGCGTGGGGAGGGAAAGAAGGAGGAAGGCTGAGATTGAACTGACCACAGGAGTGAGAGAAGGTACCAGCACTCAAACTCTGAACAGGAGGCTGTGGGTTTGCATAGGACCAGTAGGCATAAAAAAGGCCAGAAAACATCATCAGGAGCTATGCTCCTTTGCGGGTGTTTATTCTCTAACTGGGAGGCAACCTCTGTGGTCACTGATTTCAATACTCCCCGCCTCCTTTCGCCTCACTAATTTGAGGTACAAAACAAAAATGCTTCATCTCTCCAGTACTTACTTTTGGAAGCAGGCTGTTGAAATGCTGAAATATCACTTGGTATGATTTCCCACTCATTGCAAAATGGTAGCAGCTTCCTCTTTCCCCACCAGGCATTGAACTGTTTCCAGTGTTAATGTAGGTTTCCTAAAATCAAAAGAGCATCACTCCTACATTAACTCTTAAGGAATGTCTCTGCTTCTCTATGCTTTATTGAAGGAAGAGTTTTCATATTGCTTAACAGTGTTAAGGTCAGCAACAAAATAATGTTTAATTTGTCTACAGCACTTCTACCCAGAGAAAGAAAAACACTCAGAACATTCCCCCCAAGATTATGTAAACATATGATACTTTGACGGTATGGAACTCTGGATCCCATCTTGGGAGATAATATGTATGACGTCAGTCTGCTGAAGAAATCTATTCCTAGGTCCCAGTTAATTATTACAAGTAAGAACAGGAAAATTCTTCCCTCTTCTTCCTTCTTTTCCTCATGCAACCTTATATTTTCTAAGATCTCTTACCATTTATTTGTTCGAAAATAACTCTCATTGTCTTCACTGTAAATTAGGCACTCTTTCTTCAGTGTCTAACTCCTTTTAGCATGCAGCCTCTGACCTTTGTTATGACCCTACCTCAACAGTAACCCCTTCTATCATGGTTCCTAGATTCTCTTCCATGCTCTACATCCAAAGCACCAGGAGTACTCCTTTTCCAAGACCCTTTTCCTCCTATCTTTCACCTGTCAAGGTATTTATCTGGCTTTGTTCTAGCCCTACCTGGCTCCCAGTTAGGCAGAAAGCATCTGTTGAATGCCTGTGCATTCATTATATCAACAATTAATCATGGTTTTTTCATGCAATATTTCTCAGAGAGCCTTCCATTTGTGTTTAGGACTCTAAATTCAAATAGTACAAGAGGTGAGAAAATTTTACTCATCAGAGGTCTTCATCTCAGAGAAAGCACTGTATGTGAAAGAAAAAAAAATTTGCTGTGCCGAATTGGGAGGCAAGATGACACATCCCTCCTTTCTATCCCCAGTTGCAAAATAACCAACAAAATACATGTTCTAAAGCATCCCTTCTCAGGTAAGGGGAGGAATTCCTTTTGCTTGCACTAGAAATGTGGGGAGGCGAAGTATGGTGGAGGAATCCAGGGAGGAGGAAGGCCTGAAACTGTGATACAGCTTCTCCTGGTGGGGACCAAAACTTCCGTAGAGGCGTTAAACTCATGAATGAGTAATGTGAGTGGACTGTTAGCTGAAATTCACAAAGGACTTGAGTTACAGCATGCAGTGAAATGCAGGCAGCATGCACCATGGCAGAAGCAAGTAGGTGCGCAAGGAAATAAGCACCAGAAATCTGAGAGCAGAGACAGCTATCATCTTTCACAGCCCATGCAATTAGAGTTTGAGGTAAGTTAACCCATCTCTTCCCAGGGTAGGGGCAGGGCCACCCTGTACAGCTGTGCAGTTTGTGTACTGCACAAAGACTCCTGACTGCATGAAGGCCAACTCTATACTTAACAATCTGAAAGCCTGGAGGAAGGCAGCATTTTTGTAATTCATCTCCTGTAGGGCCATCTCTTTGAAGTCACAGAAAAGCATGGGTGTTACCTTTAGTGATGGAATGTGAGGCTACAGCCCATTGTCGTCATCTGAAAGAGCTCTTCTGTCACAAGAGCACCAGGAGCTTTCTATCTAGAGAAGCCCAGTCTCTGTTAGCTTCCTGCCATAGGTATAGTACAATCTAAATGTCCATGGATCTGTGTGGAATCAAAAACCTAAGTCTGCTTTCCTGCTCTGCAACTCACCAGTTTTTGTATTGGGCCAGCTTACTTCTCTGAGCCTCAGTTTTCTCATTTGTAAAATTAATGGCTTGCCCAATTGCAGAGGGTTATTTAATGACCAAGTGGAAAATGTGACTGTAAATCAGTAGTTCTCAGCCATGACTACACACTGGAATCGCCAGAAAAGCACCTGATGCCAGCTCCCACCCAGGGGTTCTGATTTAATTGGTGAAGCCTGCATTGGGAAGCTTAAAAACTCCCCCAGGTGATTTTAATAGGCAACCAGAGCTGGTGGAAATGCTTTGCAAACTGTAAAACTCTGGACAAATGTGAGGGATTGACTTCTGGAGTTGAGAGAAGGCTGTGCAGTGCCAGGATTGTATTCCATCAGTCTAGGCCCACGGAGGGGCCTCCTAACGTTTGCTCACTTTCTTCCCAGGTCCCGTCTCTTGGTTCTCCACCAGCTGCCAGGTCACAGAGGCAGGAACACATTCTTCTGGCTCATTGGCTTCAACAATGATCACTTGGCTGCCTTGAGGGATCATTTCAGAATTCTTTGCCACAGTAATGGCTGTTTCTAGGTTGTCACCTAGAAGACAAAGAAACTTTCCTTGCTTTATGTACAAAATTCCCCTCAGCAACAAGAATTGAGGTCTCCCTTTCTCACTTTGCTTAGTGTTCTTTGGTGGCATTTACTGCTTTCTGTCTTATTTTATTTTCCTCCCTGCTGTAGACTGCCCCTAGTGGGCAAACACTATGTTCCCATCTCCCGCTCACAATATACTAGCATCACATCCTGCCCATGTTTATTTCTTTTCTTTTCTTTTCTTTTTTTTTGACAGAGTCTCGTTCTGTTGCCCAGGCTGGAGTGCGGTGGTACGAGCTTGGCTCACTGCAACTTCTGCTTCCTGGGTTCAAGCGATTCTCCTGTCTCAGCCTCCCAGGTAGCTGGGACTACAGGCGCACGCCACAATGCCTGGCTAATTTTTTGTGTTTTTAGTAGAGATAGAGTTTCACCATATTGGTCAGGCTGGTCTCAAACTCCTGACCTCAGGTACTCTGCCTGCCTCGGCCTCCCAAAGTGCTGGGATTACAAGCATGAGCCACCATGTCTGGCCCCTTTGTTTATTTTAAAACATACGTGAATAAAGAAAGAAATGTTTAAGCATCTATGACTAATCTTTAAAAGACAGACAACTCGTAGTAATGAATATAGTGTGAACTCAGTCTGATAGCCTAAAACCATCAATGGGATCTAGAAACCAACAAAGAACACACAGGGTCAGGCTGAGCGTGGGTTTGATGGTCATACACCGTGCCTGGCCCTCCTGCCCTAGAGAACCATCAACAAGAGACTCAATCCTCTATGCAGAGGGATCATTGGGTCTCTTGATGAGAACACACCCATTCTTGCTCATTTACAGTGAGCCTATAGGTACTGCACAGATCCTGGCCAGGAGGGGTAATCATTAGACTAAGAGAATGAGATACCACCATTCTACCACCAAAGCTTCTGGTCCTGTCAGGGGAGGTGCACATATTTTCAGGTAAGGGACTACAGGGTAACAAATTCGACAGAGAACATTTTTCTCTGTCTCTGTCACGTGAACTCACTCAGCTCACACACCTTGTTCTTATGCCTGGGTTGCAATCAACTTGCCAGGCCCCTAGAAACAAACACATACCTGTAATCATCACAGTCCTGATATGGGCCTCGCTTAGTTCCTTCAAGACTGGTTTGGTTTCTTTTTTCAAGCGATTCTCCATGATGAGAAGTCCCAGAAATGTTAACTCTGACTCCACTTTTTCTCTTTGGATTCAGGAGAAAATCAATATTAAAGTATACCTACATAGCCTCAATAGTTCAATTTATTTCTTCTTTTAAAATTTTCTTATAATTTTTATTAATGTAATACAGCACATTTTAAAAATCAAAATGAACTTAAAAGCTTATAATGAAAACCAACAGTCTGTGTCTCCACACAACCTCACCCCTCTCCTTCCTAGAGCAACCACTTCTAAATTTGTTTTTTCTAGTTTTCAACTTTATTTTTAAAAACAGTGTGCTTATCTTCCAACTATTCTGTTGGTTTTTAAATATAATGCTAATCAAATATATTTATTTGTTAATTTCTCAGAGCTTTCTCTTTTTTGAGTTTGCAACTGTTTCAGCTTATTTGGCATTTAGTAAGTGCATCCTGCATACATACAAGATACTACAGTGGTAGCCGTATATGGTGTCATTCATCTTAGCCTCTTTCTATCACCTTCAGTAATATGTGTTGACATCAGACAGGGCTCTGAACAGTTTTCAGAATTTGAAGTTGGTGGCTTATAGTCTAATTGGGATGCATCAGTTACACAGGACTTGTCCTCTGAAATGGAATGAATCTTGGGTGGCTTTTTAATAAGTGGATTTGGGGGCCAAGAACTCTTTTTTGATCCTTCATTGTTCATTTTTCTGTGCACTGTGGTGTTAAGATTACAGGGAGATAGATTTGAACAATATACATACAGCTGTGAAGCCATTACTGTAATCAAGGTAATAAACATCCATCACCTCAGAAAATTTCCCTCAGCCCTGTTTTGCATGTGTGTGTGCATGCACATTAAAATCACTTTTCTAGAATGTATCCAACTTGCATAACTGAAACTTTATACCCATTAACAACAACTTCCTATTTCCCCCTCCCCTTAGCCCTTGGAAATCACCATTCTACTCTCTACTTCTACGAATACGTCTATTTCAGATGCTTCAGATAAGTAGGATCATACAGTATTAGTCCTTCTGTAACTGGCTTATTTCACTGATGTCTTTCAGTTTCATTCACGTTGTCTCATATGGCAAGATTTTCTCCTTTTCAAAGGCTTAATAATATTCCATTATATGTATATACTAAATTTAAAAAATCCATTTATCCACTGATGATCATTTAGGTTGTTTCCGTATCTTGGCTATTATAAATAATGCTGCAATGAACTTTAGGGTGAAGGTACCTTTTTTTGAGATCCCAATTTCTGTTCTTTTGGATATATACTCAGAATTGGGATTTTGGCTCATTGGATCATATGGTCATTATATTTTTAATTTTTTAAAGAACCCTCACACTGTTTTCCATAGCCGCTGTACCATTTTACAAAGGTTCCATTTCTCTATATCCTTGTCAACACTTGTTTTCTTTTGTTTTTGTTTCAAATAGCCATCCTTACAGGTATGAGGTGATATTTCATTGTGGTTTTGATTTGCATTTCCCTAATGATTAGTAAAGTTGAGCACTTTTTCATATATCTGTTGGCCATTTGTATGTTTTCTTTGGAGAAATTTCTCTTCAGGGCCTTTGTTCATTTTTAAATTGGGTTATTTATTGATTTTTGCTATTGAATTGTGTCTTCTATACACTTTGGATATTAATTTATCATCAGATATATGGTTTACAGATATTTTCTCCCATTTTATAGGTTGCTTTTTCACTCTGCTATTTCCTTTGCTGTGCAAAGCTTTTCAGTTTAATATCCACCAGCAAAAGAATGAAATTGGACTCTTATACCAAACATAAAATTCAACTCAAAACGGTATACACTTCAACACAGACCTGAAACTGTGAAGCTACTAGAGGAAAACATAGGGAGAAACCTTCTTGACATTGGTCCTGGCAATGATTTCACAGCTATGGCACCAAAAGCACAGGCAACAAAAGCAAAAACACATAAATATTCTTTGTTTCTATGTTACGATGCTTCTTCTCGGTCACTACGTTGGGCACTTTGGCTGCTTGTACTCTACAACGTGCCCAGCAGTGCTTGTGTCAGTCTTTTTACTCACCATTTCTATTCCCTGCAATGCTCTTCCCCTGGATATCTACATGCCTTGCTCTCTTATTTTACTAGATGTCTGTTACAGTGTTGCTCCTCTGAGGACTTTGCTGATTGCCCAAGCAAAATGATATTCTCTGTCTTTTTTTAAAAAGTCCTCTTAACTTACTTTATATTTTTCCCCCTCAGATCATTTAAGAACCACTAGTGTGACAATCTTTTATGGGTTTATTTTATTATCTATTTCCCCAACTAGGATATAAGATTCGTGAGGGCAAGGATTTTATTTTATTCGCTTCCAAATAAATCCTCAGTTCTTTGAGCAACCGACACATAGTTAAGTTCAATACAAATTTGCTAAACCAATGAAGGGGTGACCCTTGATGAAGTATTTCTCCTGTTGTTTTAGTTTGGGGTGATTTTTTAAGTCATCTCAAGAAACTTTTCTACTTCCGCATTATGACTCCAATTTTTAGGAAGTTTTAAATTTTTCTAGTTGAAAATGTTGCTAAATAGAATTTGATTCTAAGAAAAATCAAAACCCTTTCCTTTTACCCTGTTTGAAAATAGTAATTAAATTCTAACAAACATAGTAGGCTCCTGATATTCCCTGAAAAAACCTGGAATGGTAGGAAATCTAGCACATTTTATCTTAACTTTCTCATTTTGTTTTATTTATAATAATGGCTCCTATATGTGAACACCACAGCTGCATTTGTATGTGATAGCTGTGTGATGGCTACACTCCATTGCTAGCTACATAGATCTTTTCTTCACACATGTCCTTAATGTTGATTATTCAAATTTGTGTTTAAAAAATTACAAATCCTATGTGGTCTGGACCTTTATGTTTGCTCAAGAATAGCTAATACCTGGAATGTTAAATCTGAGAATGCCATTGATATATTTCAAAATGAGCTTTGTGATCCTGTTTCAAATATTAAAATGTCATGGCTGAAAGCCTCCTTGGAGATCATCCAATTGCATATTTTATAGATGGCAAAAAAAAGCACAGAGTAAGGAAGGGACTATGTTTACTAATTAACTTAGAGTCAGTGGACTTAGGTTGCAAATAATAATGTTAAACCAAGGATATCAGTATCTTACGTGAAGTGGCTAGCTGTATATAAATAGGCATCTACCAGCAACACAAATCCAATGTAAGAAATAAATAGACTGTCTTCTATTCAATTTTCCACAGAATTTTTTTACTCCTTTGTCACAGATAATTTTAAAATAGCCTTTAAAAACTGAAGAACATTGAAATAAAAAATAATTTATAAATTATTCTCTAATGAGGATAACTTATCCCAGTAAAAATTCAATTAAGAATACTGAATTTTATTTCTCACAAGTAATTCAATTTGCACTTGTTACCTTCACAGATAGAAAGGAGGTGTTGTAGTATTGAGTACTGAAAAAAAACATGTCTGAAGGATTCTGAAAATCTTTCAAAGTACCAACTATTTCCCTCTCTGAACCCCTCTGTGTATGGGGTACCCAAGTCAATTGGTCACATAATGCTCTGAGGTTGAAGGAGGATTGGTTGTTTTGATGGAATGAGAGCTGAGACTAAAGTTGGCATAACATAGTGCCAAGCAGAGATAACATGCTGGTATCTTCGAGTCAGAGCTCTCAAGTACCATCCTTGCTCTGCCACCAACCAGCACTGTGACCTGAGCAAGTACTCTTCAGTACTACCTACAGTTGTCCATCTCTGAATCAGGGGACTGTACAAGATTAATTCTCCATCTCTAAGAGCCTTCCAGGTGATTAGAAATGTTCATCTCCAGGACTCACACTTCATGCATGCAGAGCCTGCTCTAGTGACAATTTCTGAGTTCCTTACCTGGCTAGGTGCTCCACTTCTGAAAGGTTTCCCATCTTCAAGGCTTTGTGGGCAAAAGCAATGACACGGAAGCCTTGCACTGTGTAATTCCTCAGCTCCTGTGGGAAATTCTTGGGCACTGTCAGAGTAGAAGGAACAGGTAAGTGCAAGGTCATGTTGAAGACTGGTCTAAGCAAGACTCCAGGATGCAGTCATTCTACCTTGTTTTAACTTTCATTCCATAAAAGTGCTTTAATAGAAAACTTAGAGCTTCAGCTGAAGGCCACAAACAACTTCATCGGTGTGTTCTTATTATTCTGATGGAAATAAATGCCAAAGCTGTGCAGGTCATCTACTGTGTTATGAACTGAATATGTCCCTCCAACATTCATATGCTGAAGCCTAATCTCTAATGCAATAGTATTTAGAGGTGAGACCTTTGGGAGGTAATTAGGTCATGAGGGTGGAGCCCTCATGAATGGGATTGATGCCCTAAGGAAACACATCTTTTTCCACCATGTGAGGATACAGCAAGAAGGCAACAATCTGCAAACTAGGAAGAAAGCCCTCTCCAGGAACCACATTGGGCAACACCTCTATCCTGGCCTTTCCAGCCCCCAGCACCATGAGGAATAAATTTCTGTTGTTCAAGCACCCATCTATGGTATTTTGTTATAATAGCACAAGCCGACTCAGACAAACTGGGTGTCAAATACATCGAGTAGGTTCAGTAAGAACAGACCTCAGGACTATGAGTACTTGGATAAAATGAGAGAAACAGCTGATCTTCTAGATCAGAGGTCAAAAAACTAGGATGTACAGGCTAAATCTAGTCTACAACTTGTTTTTATCAATGAAGTTTTACTGACACACAGCCGTGCCCATTTGGTTGTTCATTGTCTATGGCTGCTTTGAGGCTTCAGTAACAGTGTTGAGTAATTGAAATGGACACCGTGTGATTTGCAAAGCCTAAAGTAAGAACTATGTGGCTCTTTACAGAAAAGTTTGCCAACTCCTGCTTTAGGTGAAAGATGACACAATGCCAATATTTGTGTGTTTTAGCGTGGCAATCAAAACTATGTTTGTAAGATCTTTATGATTTACGATGCACCTATAAGGGTATCAGATGGAACCACAGAACAATGGAAGGTGCAGTAGCTTAGGTGGCAAACCGACTAAGTTCTATTCTCCATTCCACTTCCACCTGGACCTTAGTCATGTTAAGTCTCTCTTCTGCACCTCAGTTTCTCATCCATAAAATGAGAAGTTTCCAGATCTCTCTGTCTCCATTTGTTTCAGACTTTCTGTAATTCTAAAATACTCCTGGAGGTCGGAATCTAATTTCAAGAAAGTTCTTAGCTTGCTATTTCTAAAAATGGGGTAGGGTGGTGGTGGAAATCACTGAAGACGGTATTAGCTTAAGTCCAAGATCGGAAGTTGGGACCACAGGAAGACTTGAAAGAGCTGCCAGAATAATGAGTGCCAAGTGACAGACCCAAATCCTTACTGAGAGAGCAGAGGCAATAGATACCAGTTTAAATGTCAAGAAGATGCTCAATTGTAGCCGCGTACCTGAAACAAAACAAACACAGTATATGTGGTAATCAGTGAAGGACAGAGTCAATGAGAGCTATGCTGAAGATCAAAGTCAGAAGAAAAGGGGCTACGTCTAAGGGTTAAAAAAAGACTCCCAATAGAGAAGTTAAAGTAATCATTTGCCAAATCTAGAATTCTCTGCACAAGTTGATGGCCATCAGCAATTATAAGGAAAGTCACATGAAAATCAGAAGAAAAAAGACCAATTTTATCCAAATGAACTCATTTGAATGCAACCATATTCTTAAAAACCTGGCTGCCACTTAAAGAGTGCATATGTTTATAAGACTAAAAAGCAATAAAAATCAGCTCAAAATCTGGCCCAGAAAGATGAAATTGCTGTGAAAATGATTAATTATCTTGCTCGAATACCATCGAATTTACTCTAATCAGCTTTATTTCTAAGATATTTGTCTTTTCTATATTCTTCCCCCATCCATCTATCTGATCCTCCCTGGAGGTGAGAGTAGCCATATCTGCAGAACGTACCTAGCTCGAGACCTCTCCCTTCGTTTCCCTCATTTACACCTCCCCTAGCTCTCTGGCCCTCAGTAGCTCCCTATTCTGGCTCCCGATGCAAGCTTCACATCTATTCTCCTTCCCAGATGCCCCATTGTAGTTGTACTTTTTTCACTGCACCCATTGCCGGATATTTACTTGCTACCTCTCGCCTTGAAAGTCTCACCCCTGCTTACTAGGATCTGCTGGGCCTACTTTCTACCCACCCAGGAAACAAGCAGCTCCACATTCATTGATTGCAAAGCTTTCCGTGTTTGTTGGCTTTATGTATTTGGTCTTGGCTGACCGCTATGGCTCCCACCTGTGATCCCAGCAGTTTGGGGGGCTGAGGCAGGTGGATCACTTGAGACCAGAGTTTGAGACCAGACTGACCAACATGGTGAAACCCCATCTCTACCAAAAATACAAAAACTAGCCGGGCATGGTGGTGTGCTCCTATAATCCCAGCTACTTGGGAGGCTGAGGCAGGAGATTCACTTGAACCCAGGAGGTAGAGAATACAGTTAGCTGAGGTCGTGCCACTGCACTCCAGCCTCAGGGACAGAGCAAGACTCTTGTCTCAAAAAAAAAAATAGGATTTTACTTATTGAAAAAGGTAAGTGTCACTTAGTACCTGTTTCAGATCTGCAGAATCTGGCCACCATTTCTGGGGCACCCTTCATGTAGACGTGGAAGTGGTCTTCTCCAGCTAGCTGAGCAATCACGGACATCCTCTGCAGGCTTGAGGAAAATGGAAACTGGCGCAAGGTGGTGATGGCTTCTATCAGACTCTGCAAGCCCATCAACAACAGGGAGCTTAACAGGCTGCTAAGTGATATTTCCAAATGCATACCAACAAAAACTTACTGTGCAGCGAGCCCAGGGATATCTTGATGTAGTGTATTTGTCACTTTATTTATTTGCTGCCTTAAAGCGACTCCCTCAAAAAGTTGTCTGGTCTGCAAGGACCTTCCCCTAGAGAAATCCTAATCACCGTTCAGGACAAGCTCACAGGTCATCTCCTCTGTAGTGTTTTTATCTCCCAGAAACAGTATTCCCTCCCACGTCAGGACTCTTGAAGCCCTTCCTTCAGCCTTGATTATAGAATTTGGCACATTGTGTTGCACTTATTTGCACCTGTATTGATTTTTCTACCAGTCTGTGTGTTCCTCTAATCCAGAGCCAAGTGTGTCTTGTTTTGAAACCTCTTTATCTGCTAGTACATAGCACGATACTCTAGCATACACAGGTTGTGTTTGCTGAATAAATTAATAGATAAGTTCAGGAATGAAAGAAAGAGCAAACCAACCATGGAAAGTGTTGGGATAAGACAAAATAATAGGACTATGAACACTATGTGAAAGTCAGAAATGTTTCACCAGTTTTATGCAGAACGAGCTATATGATTTAAAGAAGGAAATAATACCTTACTGGCTTTTGGTCCTGGTTTTATGATGTTTG
Source organism: Sapajus apella (assembly GCF_009761245.1). Classification (NCBI taxonomy): domain Eukaryota; kingdom Metazoa; phylum Chordata; class Mammalia; order Primates; family Cebidae; genus Sapajus; species Sapajus apella. The sequence continues at coordinate 8,526,563 of NW_022436978.1, read as the reverse complement.
AATTTGACATCCCAAATTTGCAGGAGTCTATGTTGCAATCTTCCATTTTCTGTATAAAATGAAAACATTTATAAGATTCTTTGAAGAAAAGTAGTATGAAAGGAATACCTCTTATATGCACAATAATCTTTTCAAAGCCCTTTTTTAACATATTTTCTCTTCCAGCCCAATTATCTTAATATTGCCATTGTCAAATTTCTGTTGTGTCGATTCATATTAAGGGCCTTATTCTAGAATGAAAAAAGCCAAAAATGTGTGAATTCATTTTAAGAAGTAATTGATGGAAGAAGTGCTAGCTACAGGTCCGTGGATCTTTCTAAATGATTACATCTAGTAACTGGAGGGGGGATTATGTGGAGCTGTGTTCTCCAATGTTGCTGAACACCATGGCTCTCAGATGAGTTGGGACTGGGTCCTGAGACAAACATGAGACTAGGTCTTCATACTATACCTATGCTGCTAGCTTACTTGAGTTAACTAGGAAGTTAGAATGCTCGCTGCTAGCAAATTAGAAAGCCTGTTTGAAAATGGCTTGAATTCTTTTGATATTACAACAGAAGTTAATACCTCCGAGAAGCCAATATTAACCAATATTAAAATATGGGAAAGACAGTCATGCATAGAAATAGTAGAGGTCAGGAAACAGGAGATAGTCTGTTTCCACTCTGCCACTTACCTGTTTCATCTTGGGGACATCATTTCATTTTTCTAGTCTCAATTTCTTCTGAAAAATATTCTGACATTCCTTCAAATGCTAAAATTCTTGACAGTCTAACAGGACAGTTTCCCTTCTCTGTATGTGGACTGGAAGTTTCCCAGTTACCAAAAGATATTCAGCTCAAGACAGTTTCTGACTCAGCTCTAAACTCAGTGAATAATCCTGCATTTTTATGCTTTGTTTAGGATGGATATAACCATTTTTACAGACAGTTCTTTCAGAGCTAACACTAAAGATTTATATTTCCAAACAAGTATGTTATTTGTAAAGATAGATCAACCTTCCTATAATGGAGAGGGGGATGTAGTTAGGTCCAGGACTAAAGCCAGATATAAAATGATCTTGTGCAACTCATCACTGTGTCAGTCCCAGTGATTCTGGCAAGGACATTGCTTACAGTAAGTACACTGATTCCTCTCCATTAAAATCCAGGGAATTGGTCACTATGTCAAAATATTTTCCACAGCAAATGCTCTGTCTTAACTTACTGATATCAGAGGTTTCCCTTTTTACGAGGTTTCCTCTTTCATTGATTTACCTGCTAGAAAATTAAAATTTCTTTATTATATATCTGTATTAGCTTCTTTGTTAGGTGTGCTTTGTTTCCCTGCAATCATTTGTTTCCATTCTTTTGCGGCAATGTTTAACTGCTGTACTGTCATTTATACAGCATTGTCCGTAGCTTCAGGATGTTCTTTGGAGGGCAGCAGGATGCAATTAACGAACTGGTTAATGAGTGAACACCCTGTACCTGTTTGGCTCTTCATTGTGCTCAAAGCCACTTTAGTCTCATAGTTTCAGCGCTCACAAGTCTGTGAATGAGGCATTATTACCCCTAATGTACGGATGAGGTCACAGACTCAGGCTTCGCTCTGGCTTTGTGATCACACAGCTGGAGAGTGGTGAAATGAAGTTTTCCACGATAGCAGCCTCCAGTATGGGCTTATATCCTTCCGCTTTCATTCGCACTCAGCTCAGGAGATGGAACCAGTTGGAATGCAGCCCTCCAGTTTGGTATCTAGACTTGTGCTTTACAATATACAGTTGCCACCAGCCACTTGTGGCTATTTGAATTTAAATTACTTAAAATTAAATAAGATTAAAAATGCAGTTTCTCAGTTGCGTAGCCACACTTCAAGGGCTCAGTAGCTACATATGGCTCGTGGCCGCTGCACTGGAGAGCACTGTTTCAGGCTACTGTTTCTCTGATAGTGTTTTGGAAAACAATGATGTTTTGGAGAACATGCTAGGTTATGGGTGTCAATAAGGTTTTTGAGGACCAATAGGTTTGGAAAATGCTGCATTTCATATCCCCTCTTGAATATCCACAAAGGATCACAGTATATTAAAGAAATCATGCAGTCGAGAAATGAGTTTAACTTTGTTTAAACAACAGTTCCCAAGTTTGTTCAATAATGGATGCCTATTTCATGTTGCACCCATTAACAGAATTCTTTGGGGCAGAGGTTGGGAAATTCTGGTAGCATTACACACTCATTCTACGTTATTATGAATCTTCTCCATGTTTTAACAAAAATTAGAAAAGCTTCAGCATTCCCAGTAAAGATTTCTTCATGTTCTCATCATTGCATTAAACTATCACCTTACCCAGGCAGTGCCCTCAAACATTTTGAGGTCCAGAGGGTCTCCCTGGATGGTCCCATCGACGAGAACCAGAGAGTGGCAGCTGGCCATGGATGCACACAGTGGGCCCCATGGCAAAGACTGGCCCAAGGCAAAGCTGTGGGCTTCCTGGAAGCTGGTAGAGAAGGTAACATTAAAGTCTTTGATAAAATCATTTTGCATACCCTGTCTCTTAAATCTTACTAAAGTAGAGCTTCAAACACTTAATGTTCATGCTCAGAACCTTCCCATGGCTTCCCATGCTCCATATGATAAAGTCCAAGCCCCTTAGCCTGGTATTCAAAGTCCTGTCCACTTCGGATCTACCTTACCTTACAGTGCCCACTCCTACTAACGTCCGTTATACCCTGGACTCTAGATCCAGATTAAACTTCTTGCTGTTGCTATGCTTGTCCAGGGACTTCCCTGCGCTTAAGCCCCTACCCACTTGGTTTCATTATTTTTTAAACAGGGTGTTGTGCCTACAGAGTGATCTTTGTAAAAACATTTCTTTGAGTTGGATATGAATTTTCTTCTCAACAGAGTTTGCCACTGGCCAATCAATAACAGTTTCAGAGGCTTTGGATAGAATTGCAGGGACTTTTGTCATGCAATTTTGAAGTCAGCCCACATAATGGCAGTATTGTAGGAAGGCACATCAACAGGCAGCTCAGAGTCATACCTGAAAACTCTGCAGAGCTGTCCACAAAAAGTCATGCACCCTCGGCAAGAATTCTCTAGGGCTACTTAGGGAGCAGGAAATTAGGCTGCATGGATGTGGAAGCATTTCTCACTACTCATCACTTTAGAGATTGCCCCTACTTCATGAAGCACCCTGGACATACCACCTCTAAAGCCTCTTTTTCTCTTTGATAATACAAACTGGCATAGTGTATCTTCCTCTCTTCCCACCTTACAGCTAAATAGTGATTGTGTCATTGTTCCTGCCCTCCAAAAAGCTTCAGAGTACCAGGGACAAGGGAGGATGATGGAGGGGTGGGAACTGTGGACATCTTTTTTCTCTTTCACTACTCTGGCCAATAGATTCCTTGTCTGTCTGGACCAAGGGCTGGATGGACATCTGAGCAGCCAGAAGCAGAGACACATGAGTAGGGTTAGAGCTCAGGTGTTCTTTGCCACCCAGTGCAGGGTACCTTCTGCAACATCACACTGCTTGTCCGCTGTTAGCTTGTGACATGCTGTACCTGCCCCCTTCATCATCTTGAGCGTCCCCTGAAAAGTGTCTTCTGTCACTGATGGCTGCCTCAGCCACTGTTGGAGCCAAAATGAGGTACCCATGGCTTAAGAGCAGAGGCCATCACCACTCAAATTGAGAAGGCAGGTCTTAGCCCATACAGAAGGAGCTAGAAGTCAGAGGTAGATACCATGAGGAGATCCACCCTCCAGGGGCCCTCCTTCCACTCTCTAGCTCTTTCTGGAGCAGATATCTATGTCCTCTCCTCCCTAGTGCCAGCTTTTAGCCCACAGCTATAAAAATTCTAGCCGCATGCCCCTCAAAATTTATCTGAAGTGCCATGTCCTTCAGGTAGCTTTCTTTGATTCACCAAACTTCAAAATTGATTTGTCTTTACCCACCATGTTATTACATAAAAGTCAGGACTATGTGTTATATCAAATAGTCTCTATTTCTCCTCCATTCTGACATTTCTGCCTTAATAGTAACAACTTTTATGGCCTGTGTTGTACATCAGAGGTGGGCATATTTGCACCTTTTTTTTGAGTTGTGCTTTAGGTTCTGGGGTACATGTACAGATCATGCAGGATTGTTGCATAGGTACACACATGGCAATGGTATTTGCACCTTTTTATCCCGCTAGGCTGTGAACCACATTTCCAGATTTCTCACCACACGAGCCTGCACTAGCCACCCAGGAAGTCTTGGTAGCTTTTAATTAAGCATGGTCTTCATTTCACTCTTCCTTCTCTGTCTCATTTAGTTCCTTAATTATCCACCTCATCCTATTCCATTTTTCATGTAGATTTTGAAGACCTACTTTCCCTGTCTGATTCTGAAATTAGAATTCATTTAATTAAACAAATTAGATATTACAAACTAGTTCCACCCAATTATTATATATATTTTATGGGACATTCATCCATTAACACCCAAAAGATGGATTTGAGTATCATCCAGGTGACTCCACCAAACACACATTCCATCTTCACATAAGAGGCCTACCAGTTGCCAGCAGTAGGGACAGTCCCCCAGAGGTCCAGCCCATCTTCAGTGAGAGTGCCAGTCTGAATAAAAATTGAAATCAATATTAGCATAAGATGTAAACCTTTTAATTATATTGTAATTTAAGCAAAACCCAAGCTTTTAAGAGATCATAGTAGATCCAGTAGTCTAAATACCTTGTTTGTAAGTACCAAATTTAAAATCAAAGATGAGTACCTACGAGAAGAACTAAGCAGGTGATACATGATCCCCAAAAGACCATGTCGATAATTAGGTGATTTCAGTTACTAATTATGAGGAAAAAAATGCAAGTGCTTTGTTTTGGTTCGTTTATTGCTATGACTTGCTGCTGTTAATCGGGAGAGGTTCAGTACAAGAACCAGCTCAAGTCTGACTTTTAGTTGGCACCTGCAGTCTTGCCAAAGCAGAGCTCAGAAATTCTTTTTTCTTTATTTTCAAGACTGTTCAATTCACAGTTTGCCATCTGGTTCACAGTAATTTTCTAAAAATATGGGTGACACAGTGATTGTCCAGATTGATAATGAAATGTTGATAAAGGACTTTGAGACTAGAGAGATAAATTAAGTGCCAATAATAAATATTAATTAATGCCCACAAATGGATTTTATTGTTAGATCAAGGGGAAAATAGCTCAGAGATTTGATTTGCCATACTATGGGAGAGTATTTGTCAGATAATGTAACAGAGAAAGAATGATGGAACTGAGTACTATCACAGCACTTTTAATTTCCTCACTGCTTCACACGCATTCATTAATTACAGACTCTGGTGTCTTGATGCAGCAGGCTAACAGTTTTAGGCCCGATTAACACCCAGAGTAAGTGGAGTTGGCTACAGCTGCTTCAGCACTGCCAGGGCAAACCTGAGCTTTACCAAGCATGGCAGAATACCCTGTTTCTACACTAAAACCCAAGTTTCTGACACGACTTTTTAAGGCTGTCTCTATGAAAGATGCTGAATTTCCTAGTTTTCTATCAAATGGCATCCTCCATCATTACAGCACATCCATTAGCATGATGCCTTACTGCAAAGTGTTTACAGTGCTTTCCGTTTTCACAACTGAGTTAACAGATTGGAGGCAGGTTAGAGGTGAAATGAAGAACCTGACGTCATAGTGGCCTGTGGGTTGGAAAGGCAGAACCAGAATCCGGCCCTTCTGGAGTCTTCCGCCAAACTAGAAAACGTTAAGTGAATCATACACAGTATGTGGAAAGACAAAGTTCTTTCTGGGTTTCTAGTTTAAAGAATTAAGAAATCTCCATTTCATTCATCTATTTGAACCTCACAAAGAAGGCACGAACACACGAGTGAATTATTTCTTAAATAACAACTTTTTGAAAAGCAGCTCTTTGTTTCATTTCTCTTCTGCACTTTATAAAGGACCCCACCAAGTTTGGTTTCCAAATCCCCTCGAGTTGTTGCATTTCACAAGAGTTTGCAACTTAATTCAAATTGAAATGTTTTCCTGATGATGTTTTTAAACATCAGTCTTTTGAACATGGAAACAGAGATGATACTGCAGCAACAAAGAAATTAGACCATGTTATTTCTCGATGAAAATAACCCCTAAACAATAAAACTTACCCAAAATAGAGAGAAAACAAAATTATAGTTGAGGTTCTAAGGGGAATAAGATGGAAAGAGAAAATCTCTTAGCATAAATACAAGCTCAAGCTTGGGCTAAATTGAATGAAAAGAAAGAACTTGTCTTACAGACGTTATAACAAACCAATAGAAAACAGAAATATATATGGGAACAAAGGGACTCAGAAACCCAGTGATAGATATCTCTGAAACTGAAAATAACACTAGATGAAAATTCAATTAATGGCGGAGTGTTTTATTCCAACTTGATGGTGATAGAATTTTATAATGTGAAAGCTGGAAAGAAACTCAGAGATGATTGTGGTTGAATCTTCTTTTCTTAAAAAGTCACACAGAAACTCAGTGCCAAATTCTGGGTTAGACTTCTCATTTTGCCAATTTTCAACCGAGTTTTTTGCACTGTCACATGTCATCGTATCCTGCAGAGTTTGACCAAGGACACCTAAAAGCAGCCTCTCAGATATCCTGGCAGATGAGGACATAAGGATGTGGAGGGAGAGGTTTTATACAGGAAATAAAATGAATAGCCTGGGGGAAAATTCATTTTAGAAACAAACAGGCCAGGCACAGTGGTTCAAGCCTGTAATCCCAGCACTTTGGGAGACTGAGGTGGGCAGATCACCTGAGGTAGGGAGTTTGAGACCAACCTGACCAACATGGAGAAACCCTGTCTCTACTAAAAAATACAAAATTAGCCAGGCATGGTGGCATATGCCTGTAATCCCAGCTACTCAGGAGGCTGAGGCAGGAGAATCGCTTGAACCCAGGAGGCAGAGGTTGTGGTGAACTGAAATCATGCCATTGCACTCCAGCCTGGGCAACAAGAGCAAAACTCTGTCTCAAAATAAATAAACAAGTAAGAAACAGAAAAAAGAAACATGAATATGTAATGGACATATTTCATAAATCTCCCTCCTGTATTCTACACACCAGTGAGGCTCATGAGGAAGTAACAGGCATCCCTATTATTAGAGAATGTTCCAAGGGGGTGTTTTATGACTATGAATCTAAAATGAAGTTAACCTTGTTAGTTCTTGACTGGTGGTGAGAACTTTCTTTGCCAAACAAAACACAAACAGAAAGAGAACTGACATAATCTAAAAGCTATACCCCCTTCACCTGGGGACGAAGCCTGGTCGAGTCTACTCATTGGTGTCCCTCCCATTTGTCCTCTACTCTCCATTCTTGTCCTTCTTGTCTGGGACAAACAATGATCTCTTCTGTCGTCCCCAGATGGCCTCTTTCTTCAGTCCCATTTCCCTTCCATCCCTTCTCATCAGTTGCCCTTGGTGGGATATAAAACACCTATAAAAATGTCACTAGTCTTAAAATATAAGGGCCCCTATTCTGCTTCAAGACAAGGACCCACTCCTTAGCTTGGCATATGAAGCCCTTAATAATTGCCCTCACCCCAACTTCATTCTCCACCTACCGGCCCATATTCTAGCCATACCCCACAGTCGTCTGCTCCCTGTATGCCATGGGCCACTTCTACCCCTGTGCTTCCCAGCTGCTCACCTCTGAGCCCAGGGCTTATTCTAACAACCAAGGCTACAGCTCAAAGGTGGCCTCCAACCTGTGGCAGGTAACTGTGCCCCATGCTTTCCTCAGATCTCTATTAAACATACAACTCACAGCATGATCACCATTTACACTCCCATTTTCCCACTTTCTCAGTTAGACTGGAAGCTTCTCAAGGGCTAGGAATGACTCATTATGGGTCTCTCTACCAGCACTGTACACAGCAGTGGCTCTCTGCCAAAAAATGGCAAAAGCCCTAATAAATTATTTAAATGCATGTGAACTGAAGACAAGAGGGACCCAGCCAGGCTCATTGCTTTACAGCAGCTAAACTGGCCTGTCCAAGCTGACGGCAGGATCTGTTTACAGCAGGCATCTGATGCTGAAGTCCTCCAGATACCCCATAGGAGAGTCATGTCAGGGGGGCGGGTCTCAGGACCTGCTTGATGACAGCAGTCTTCCCCATGTGGCATATGCGCCTCCTCTACCACCTTTCCAGGTCCCTAAGCACAGAAACAACCTAGCCTGGAGTCATAAGCCCTGGAGGAGCAAAGGGGCAGGAGTGTATAGACAGCGTCATTGTTTCCTTCCTTCCTTTCCTTAAAAGAAGCAAAGGAGGAGAGAGGAAACACATTCACTGATGTTCTGGATGAAGCACTTCAGGAAACAGAAATGTTCCTCACATTTTTTGCCTGAAAAGGCCAGTCAGTCATAGAAGTTACTATAGTAAGAGATGGAAAAAAAAAACCCACAAACCAGGCACACAAATTATTAAATTTCACAGAAGAAAAAATTCATGATGTGGTGGCTAAGCTGCTAATATTAAGAGGTGAGCAAAGCAGGCTTCTAGAATGTGATCTTGCACTAGCTCACTCTGTGACCTTCTCTGGCCTCAACGTTCCCATCAGTAAAAGGGGAACACTGGACTAGACATTTTCTGAGGCTCTTCCCAGCTCCACTCTGCCTTGAAATCATTAACCTTAAACCTGGGAAGTCTGGATCATACTTTGTCAAAGCACACGAGGTTTATTTGCCCACACATGTTGATTCTCTGTGGGGAGATACAGAAGATTTTCTCTTTCTTCAGTCTCTTCTGAGCATACACAATGCCTATGGTCAGGGCAGCTGGCAGCACTGGAGGGACAGTCACGGTAAGGAGAATCAGGGCCATGGTCACAGTGTCTTTTGGAGGGATCTGGGAGAGGAGAGACATTTATACAGGTTAGCCGGGCACAGCAGGTTGGCACCCTTCCTAGAACCTTTCTCCTGCAATACCTCAGATGCTCTAGAGATCTATGTTCCAAATATTAATAGTGAGTTGGCTCTCTTGGTGAGGTCAAGTATTCTCTTGACTGTGCCAAAGGAATGAGCATGTTGTCTCCTAACTTCTGGTTTATAAATCTCTCTCCCTCACTAGGCTACAAACTCCTTGGGGTGCAGCAGCTACAGCTTGCTCATCTTTGGATCTCCATACTGATCTCTAGATACAGAGCCTAGCATGGGATTTAGCACAGAGGAGGTGCTCAGTACATAGATTGAATGAATGGCAATATGATTAAAAACTAGGACCAAGATCCTGCCAAGATCTCAGCATATATTATTAACTACTGGGAAGCCAATACTAAAATTAGCTTGCTCTCGTTGGATACTAACTCTGGAGCAGACATTGTATTAGGCTACATATATTATTTACTTGCTTTCTGTAACAACCTTATGATGTAAATACTACTATTTTCTCCATTTAACAGGTAAGGAAACTGAGGCTTTAACAAGTGAATAACTTTCCCAAGGCCACATACTAGGTAAATGACAAAAACCTGAACCCTAGTCTGTCTGATTCCAGGGTACAAAGCCATGACCAGTATGTTTTATTATAAAGTCAATCTTTGTGAAATCAGGATGCCTGGCAGGTGCCATGGTGTGGCTGTGTTCGACCCAAATCTCATCTTTAATTGTAGCTTCCATAATTCTCACGTGTTGTGAGAGGGACCCAGTGGGAGGTAATTGAATAATGGGGCAGGTATTTCCTGTGCTGTTCTCATGATAGTGAATAAGTCTCATGAGATCTGATGGTTTTATAAAGGGGAGTTCCTCTACACAAGCTCTCTTGCCTGCCGCCATGTAAGACATGACTTTGGTCTTCATTCACTCTCACCATGATTGTGAGCCCTCCCCAGCCATGTGGAACTGTGAGTCAATTAAACCCCTTTCCTTTATAAATTACCCAGTCTCAGGTATGTCTTTATCAGCAGCATGAGAATAGACTAATACAGCAGGTCTGTAGAGGAGGCTGACTCAGTTAAGGTCAGGGATGAGGTCAAATCACAGGGTTAATTGTTTTGTTTTCCTCACATGTTCTAGATATTAATTGTTCTACCCTCTACAACCTTGCCTGTGTTTTTGTTAAATTAACCATCATTTTAGCCATAACTGCTTTTTTGAGTATTAGAAACATGGGATTCAAGTTCAGTAGCAATGTCCACTGGGGACATCTTTTGCCCAATCTTAATTTATCACAAAATTCATTACTCCCTTCTTTCCCCAACCACAGACACAGAAGAGTTTTCACCCTAAGGACCGGGCCTTGTCTAATGCTGAGCCAGTGCAGATAGAGGCAGCCATCAGAGTCACAGGTTCTGACCCAAAAGAAGATGGGGTCTGGGATTGTTAGTCTGTTGCCTCAGTGTGTATTGAATGTTAAGTTCTTCCCAGGAAGCCTCCTTCTCAAATACTGCCAGGGCTTCCATGAGCCCTTTTCCTGCTTTTCTGCTCAATGCTCCTGCTCCTCAGATTAAATTGGCATACTCCCTCAAATTCCAGCCCCAGTGACCTTGACATTCTGCCTAACTCTCACAGGCCCCATTGTGGGCCTCCCTTGACCTAGAAATGCTCCCTGGGTGCTATTTCAGATTGAAATAACTACTCAGCAGTTAAGTTTTAGCATGAACATTGCCTTGAAATTCTTGTGACTATGTCCTTGCCTGCCAATATTCGCTCCCCACCTCTCTCTCTATCTCCCTTTCTCCCTCTCTCTCTTTCTCTCTCTCTCTCTCTCTCTCACACACACACACACACACACACACACACACACACACACACACACACATTGATGCCACCAATTTGGACATTGTAATTAGGCCACTCACAGCTTTTCACCTGTTTGGATGTTTTATTCACAATTCTCTTTTCCTCCCTACCAGCTCATACTATTATGATCCCAGCATTTCTTATATAGAGACTGCATGGTTCACAACAAAATCAGACTCTCAGGACCAGAAAGGATCTCAGAGGTCTTTAGTCACAACCCTTCCCTCCCCAGCCACCATTCTATGGCGAGAGACATCCAAATGAAACCTGAAACTCTGTAGCTTAAAGAGGAGTAGATATCTCGTGAGGTACCAGGTCTATAAAAGTAGAAAATTGATTTCATTTCAGACCCTAACCAGAACACATGGGAAACCCACTGGTTGCATGGTGTTTTAGGTATTACCTAAACACTGGGGGCAAACTAGGCATGAGAATATTTCTGCTGTCTAAGAAAGCTCTCTTGGCCAATAATGATTTGTAGAATGATAGGATCAAGACATAACCTAATACAACCTTCTGAGTTAGGTCAGGCTCTTCGCAGAAGCTATACTATTGAAGAGCCTTACCCCAGTACTTACTCCATGGTACGTATATACCCCTAGGGCATAGAAAAAACCCATGACACCAAGGCAGGCCAGGAACACCATGAACTTGAAGGCATCGCTGTATAGTTTGAAGTTCAAAGGCCGAGGGTAGAGGATGGATCTCACTAAGTCCCCTTTGGCTGTATTGTAACCTGCATGAAGATAGTCACAGATCAAGTAAGGCTGCTTGATGGACACTTGGTCTCCTAAAAATGGCTTTACTGTCTTTGAGGCAAAGAGCAGAGTTTTCTCTAACCTGCTACCTAATCATTTCATGAGTATTCAGGTGGTTTTCATGATTTGTAACCATGAGCTTCCATGCAGACAACAGGCTCTAATGTCTAGTGCCTGCTAGCTAGTTTGAACATTTAAAAAAGGTTGATATTTTTAATTTTGAAAAATCATGCAGAACAACCAAATCATAAACCAAACTAAAGCATACAGACATCACTGTCTAAAGTGTATTTTGCATCTGTGAATAAGTCAGATGGCAAAAACACAGCTCAGGGGTTAGAACAGAGAGCTGGGACCAGGTCATAGAAGGCCTTCATTGTGTTATGTCATGTAAAAGACTGGGACTCAGGAGGTGTTTGCAGAATCATCCAGATTTGGTGCCACATTTGGTATGGGAAAATGAGAGGAGTTAGAGATGTTATTAAGAGACCAGCATGATGGTGATGTCGTTAACAGAGAAAGTCAATACAGGAGGATGAGTACTTTCAAATTCATTGTCTGTAGGACACCCAGGTAGAGTTCTTCACTAGTGAGTTTGACATACAGCCTAGCAAGCAACTCTTTGAAAGGAAAAATTCCTCATAATCATAGTGGCTGAATTTTTTTTCTTTTTGTAATCATTCAGAGGAGGTGTCAAGGGAGACAGAAGAAGCATATGGTCATAAGCAAAAATAAGAGTATAGTTTTACCTTTGACAAATTTTACTTCACCTACGCATACTCTTCATCACATAGAAGGGTTTTAACAATAAACCATTCAGTTAAAAATAATGACACTAGCCGGGCGCGGTGGCTCAAGCCTGTAATCCCAGCACTTTGGGAGGCCGAGGCGGGTGGATCCCGAGGTCAAGAGATCGAGACCGTCCTGGTCAACATGGTGAAACCCCGTCTCTACTAAAACTACAAAAAATTAGCTGGGCATGGTGGTGCGTGCCTGTAATTCCAGCTACTCAGGAGGCTGAGGCAGGAGAATTGCCTGAACCCAGGAGGCGGAGGTTGCGGTGAGCCGAGATCGCGCCATTGCACTCCAGCCTGGGTAACAAGAGTGAAACTCCGTCTCAAAAAAAAAAAAAAATAAAAAAAAAAATGACACTTTAGAATAATAAGTGTCTGTTTAGAAAAAAATGTTCTATTACTACCAGAATGTGGCAAACTCCAAAATCCTAAACAAAATTTTCCTAATCCAACTCTCCCCATGTTCAAGCATGAATTAAACTTACAAAAATGGAATCCACTAACCTGTTTGCAATACGACTGCTCTTACAGGTCCCTGCCCAGAGGACTTGACCTGGATAACTTCTGTTCCACAGAAGAGGACATGTCTCCGATAATCCTCCAGGCTGTGACATTTCCAAGGCACAGTATTCTCCATTTGGGGCAATGGTGTCTTTGTAACAGGTATACTTTCTCCTAAAGAGGATTGTATTTTGTTGAATCTGTGTCAGCTCAGGTAGTTAGTTAGAACTGGTGCATGCTAGTTTCAAGAAATTATACAAACTGCAACTCATCCGGTGTTAGTGCCCGTCCCATGAGTCAGATGACTGTTCACAGAGATGCCAGTGGTGCAAGCAATGGTAGACTTGATTCTAGTGCAAAGATTTAGGTAAGACCTGCCTATCTATCCTATACCTGGCCTGGATCATTTGTTGACATAATTTTGAAAGCAGCCTATTGTGGCTGAATTATCACTTAATCATTCTTCCAAGTATTAATTAAACCCAGCACTATTTTAGGCAATGAAGGAGCTTTCCAGCACATGAATAGTAATTACTGTTTGTTTTGCATTCACTCATGTATTCATTTGTTCACTCATTCACACATTCATTCAACTATTTTTAGGTGCTTATTCTGTTCCAGGAACTGTGCTAGGTTCTAGGAACAGAATGAACAACCAGAGAGACAGAACTCTTGCCCTCATAAGCTCACGGAGGAACGTGAGAAAACAGTAGTTACTCCACATCGTTTTCTGATGGAGCCCATTCAAGCCCCACTTTGATCATCCCATTCTTTTGCTCAAAATCCTTAGGCTTTTCCATTGCCACTACTGAATAAAGGCCAAAGTCTACTGCTAGATTGTCAAAGCCTACCACAATTCAAGCATCATTGCCTGTCATTCTCCTACACAAGCCCCAGCTCAACTAGGCCTCTTGCATTTCCTTTTATTGACTCCCATTCTTTGTAGGTAGCATTTTTTTTTCCTTTCCCAGTTGGCTGTAAGACAGAATATTTAAGGTACAAAGAAATTAGCTCAGAGTTCAAAAAGGATAAATTTCAGAGACCAAATAAAGATGTTAATAATAGTTTTTCGCTCTCAGGTTTAAAGAGTAATAGAATAAATTTAAAATTCCATCAGTCTTTTACTAAACGTTCAATTAGCAAGATAATGTGTCATATTTCTAATTTGGAAATGGTATTATATAAATCATAGTTATACCAGTGTAGGTCTCATCTTTCTAGCTAATAACTGGAAACAAGAACTTTGGCATATATAAATTTGTATACTCTTCATTTTTCCTAGTGACATGTAATAGGTTTCAAAATACATGTTTTTTTCAAATGCACAGGTGAATTAAATAAAAACACCCAAGTTTTTCTATGATTGGGTTTTCAAAACTCATTTTCTGCCATGATGTATTTTTACATGCTAAAGTGCAAGAAGCTGTAAAATTGTTATAAGCGATCTTGAATATTTTTCAAGAAATTCTTTTAGCCAAGCTGTTGTTCCTATACCACTTTCTTTAAAACGATTATGGCATTCATCCATTGCGTAGATTTATCAATTACATTCTAAATGGCTTCATAGAAGGGTTAGAATGTTTTGACAGTCTCCAAATCATGGTACCATACTGTTTTGAAATCTGCCTTTGTAAAAGGCAGATACTTTGAGATCATCTCCCCCCTTTCTTTTTTGCTTTTGAATCACAGAATATTAATCCAAAATATATATTTAAACTAACATCAGCAAACCATTTTCTGTACACAGAACCAATGAAATTGGAAGCAGTCAGATATTGATCAATCAGAAATGGAAGTCACTTGCGGTTAATTTGTTCCAGAGATAACAGTCAGATGATTTTAGAGAGATGGTTTTCAAGTCTGTTTTATGCTATTTGCATATTAATAAGAAATCTCATATTTTGGCCTTTCTTTGGAGCCCAAGAAAGGATGATTCATCTACAAAAGACATGGAGTCCAAGGCAGCTGGAGAGAGTTTTAGAGGACAGAACCATCATCGTTCATCATCAACTGTACAGTTGGCTCCCCGTGCTGTCAAATGGAGGTTCCTTCCCTTGGCCGCAGGATCAAGATGCCTCCTCATGGTGACAGTGTTTGAAATTCCAAGTCCTTTTACTTTATAGTTCTAGAACCATTAGACTGTAAATGTTTTGAGACTAGGGACCATTTCACATTTAACTTAGTGACACCAGTATGCAATACAGTGCCTGGCACATAGTAGGCATTTCTGAACTTTTCTTGAATAAATGGGTAAACAAATAAGTAAAAGAAGAAAAGGGAGAAGGAGGATGATAAAAAGAGAGGAAGAAAGGCTCAAAGGAAGAGAGAAAAAGATCTGACCTATCAACTGATGATAAGCTTGTCTGACAGGATATCAACGTGAGATCATCACTTGGAGAAATCCCTGCACGTCCAGCTCGGGTCACTGCACACTTCCGCCACATACATCTCAAATAAATCAGTAACTTAATGAAGAGAAGAAGAAGGAAGGGGATGTGGCAGAGTGTATGCCACCCCTCTTTGCCGTAATTATCCCTAAGAGAATGAGGAAACACTGGCTACAAGTATAGGTGGGACAAAATGCCTGGATTTAGGTATTATATTTATTTAGTAAGGCAATAGATATCTTCCATTTTCTTCCTAGAGCTTATAGCTGTTGAAAAGTTGTGTCATTTGTATGTTTTCATGTTTTCTGTCCCCTCACTAGAATATCAGCTCCACAAGGGAAGAAATCTTAACTACCTTGTTCAGTGCTATGTGACCAGTAGAATTCCTGCTCCATAGTAGGGGCTAATAAATATCTGTAGAATGAGTGAATTCACAAACAAATCTAAATCTTAGCTGTACCATTTAAGCTGTGTGACCTTAGGCAAATTACTTACCCTTTCTGGGCCTCAGATTTGCCCTCTCTAATACATTTGCAGATTGAATGAAATAGTAGACGTAAAATGTTAGCACAATGCCTAATACATACAAGAACTAAGAAAAAAAGCTTTAGTGCCAAGAGATAATTTCTAAATAGTATTAGATCTCCCCCAATGATATTCCCTTTTGTCTCCTGACTCCTCTCATTTGAGAGAAGCTAGGTCTTGAAAGTGATCATTGTTCCAGGAAAGATGGCAGAATAGAAGCACAGGGGAGTTGATCACTGGCTTTTGAGTTTTAAAAGTCCTTCATGAGTTTGTTCATGGATTGTAGAGACTATCTGAGAGTAAGCACAAAGTTTTTCTGCTCACCATGCCTTTCCTCTACTGCATTTCTAGCTAAATTAAAGTCCTTATACTGGGAGATGGAAGAGAATCCAAAGGGACTTAGATGTCATGTGTCCCAGAAAGAAGAGGCGTTCACCACAGTGGAACATGGGAACATGCAATGACATTGTGGAAACAATGCAAACAGCACCGGGATCTGCCTCCCTGTCCAGGCAATAGGCCAGAGACAGCTTCCCAGACCCAGAGTGGAGTGGGAGCAGCAGGAAGAAGGGCTGCCCTCAGTCGGACCCTTCTCCCTGATGTCTTGTACATCTTAGGACAGTCGGACAGGGGTGAAGAAGACCTCCTAACTGATGGGGACAACTGTCTGACTCACATCAGATATTCACACTGGACACTTTCAAGGATGGCAAAATTTAGCTTGGCTAAAAATTAAGTGTAGTTATAAAATAAAAGTAAGCTTGCACAGCTGAATTTATGACAATAGCATAGGGCTAAGGAGAACAGGAGGAGAAGAGCTTACCAAACAGTGGGTACTACTGATGGGAACACCAAGTAGAGAGAAAAAGGTGATGAGGCAGGAAGATGAAGGCAGCAGCTTTATCCAGCTTAGAATTGTCTTGCTCGTGTCTATGGTCCTTTATACTTGGAAGCAAATGTCACCTCCGATTCTGACCCTTTTACGTGCTAACTGAGCAGGTCTGTTCTTTTTACCTCACTCTCCTCATGTGTAAATTGGTATCCTAACTGCTCCTAGTCTAATTTGTTTTATGCCATGATGAAGTGAGATATAAAAGTTATTTATAAAATGTAAGTTGCTATAGAGATGCCAGGAATATTTGATATTTTTATACTTACATAAATAAGACTTCTATCTAGGACCATTGCATACATAGGTAAGAAATACCCAAGTCATATTTGTGGACAAATACCCCAGGAATATATTTGCAGTTTCAGGAATCTAACCTTAATCCTCTGATTGTTTAATCAAGATCCTTTCCACAAATATGTACACGAGTGGGAGGATCAGTGTAGGCTGTGCAATCAAGTATTTAGACCATTCTGGGATTTAGATCTTTCTGAAGAACTTAACACAGAAGAAATAATATGTTTCTGCCTCATGTGTCTGTCTCTGAAACTGGCCTCTATCAGTATTTAAGTTACACGGATATCAGTGGTGATGACTTTCTTTTTCCAAGAAGGGAGACTAGAAAAAGCCACTTGTCATTTAAGATCATTTGGGGGTCCATTTTGCCTATTTGTTGAAAGGTAGCATTGTTTGTCATTTCTACTTTTCTGGAACTCTCTCAGTTTTCCTGAGAATCAAGGCAAGTTCTGTACACTCCCAACAGTGAAAGGAGAGAGGGCAGCCCAAGGGCAGGGAGCCTTTCTGTGCTTCCTCCTCATGTTTGCTCACTGCCACACTCTCTGTTACCAATGAGAGAGGCCATTCTTCATTGTCAGGCTGCTGAGAGATGTGAGACAGCGGCTGTGTTTGAGTAAGAAGGACAGCTTTTCTTGGGCTTGAGGTTTATAGGTTGGATACTATGGCAACACTCTGGGTAAAAGATATGATCAGTATGCAAATCATCATCACTATCATTATAGGACAGATTTCAACACATTAAAGGGTATTTTGTAATTATACTGAACATATTTATGTTTACTGCATTTCCTTATCTCAATTTTAAATTAAGCAGACCCATTTTTAACGTAAAAGCTGCTCGTGTTGAACAATTTAGGGATAGACAATGAACTCTCACTACATTTAGGTCATGTCAGAAAAATTTCCCTGTCTCTACACCACTTGGAAACAGAAAAACTAAACAGTCTGTAAGTACGAAAGACAAACAGTTTCTATTTTTGTGTGGCTGCATAGTGTCTTCTTCTCTCATTACAATGTGCTGTGTATTCTTATTTTTTGCCTAAAGGATATTTTATAAGTAGTGCCTTACTAATTACACAAATTCAAGTAGACTTGACGAAGTACAAAAGAGAACTAGGACTGTCTGCACTGTAACTAGATTAGGCTTCTGCTCAGTGAGATCAGCAGGAAAGTAAATTTAAAGAACAGGACTGTTAGATTGTCTTTGCCAGAAGGCTCAACTCAAACTCCTTTCCAGCGAAACCGTGGCCTCAGCAGTTTTCTATCTATAGAGTACAGGGTTGGCTAAAACCTCTACGCCCTTCTAATTGTGGAAGTCATGGTTTTTAAGGTTGTGTCTCTTTTGTACATGTGTATAAGCCACTCTCACATTTAGGAAGAGATTGCATTTCAAACTGTATCCTCTGAACCCAAAACACTTTATTCACCCCACTCATTGGTCAGTTAATCACATGTCATATTAGACATTTGTTTCAGTTTCACATTTATTGTGACTTAATTCCTATATTCTTAAACATTTCCTGTTTGTGTATATTGTGTCTCCATATAAATGCAAAGGCTGGCTATGTCTCCCTCATCTGTCTCTGAATATCTTAGCAAGGGTCTGGTAAGGTAGGTAAGGGTATGTTGGTTTGATTAGGTGTCAAACAGGGAAGAGGAAGCTTCATAACAACTCCATACCTGTGAGCATGCCTTCATTCACCACGCAGTGTCCATCAATCAAAACAGCATCACACGGCAATGAAAATTTTCCTGGAAGAATAAGAACGTCTCCAGGAACCAAGAGACGGGATTCCAGCTCCTCCAAACCTACACCAAAGCAAAGTTTCCGTGACTAGCTGACCTCTTCTTGTTGTCACTTAAGATTGAAGGTAGCTAAGAATCCCTGTCAACCAGTTGGCCAAGAGCTACCCTACCTGTTCAACTGTTGAAGCCTCTTTTTATTCAATTGAAAATTCCAAAACAATCAGGATTAGGAAATTGGTTCCTGGGACACAGAAAAGGATCAGTTTTTCTTTATACAACAAGATCCCATCTTGACCCTAGTACCTGGTATGCTTTGTCCACAGCAAATACACAAGGGCACTGGGCATTGCCGAAGTTCAACTTCCTGCTGTTTGCTCTTGTCTAGGTTTTTGATTCCTGTGATACACTTTGTCTTCTTGGATTGAGGCCTTATGTAAATTGCCCAAATAACTTCTGCCATCCCAGGGTGCAGCTCCTCATTTTTTACAAAGAGCCACAGCTACCCCACCTCTGGCTAGCTCAGAGCAGATGCCAAGTGTCCAGACAGCTATCTAAAAGCCCAATTCTGGCCTAGGTTCCAGATGGTAGTTCAAATTGTGTGATGCAGAGTCCATTTGGGATAGATTGGGAAATAAAGGAGCCTTAAGAAGGTTTACCCAGTGTTATTCAATTGAGTGACACATGAAGGGAGAGAGAATTCGAAGGAACCCAGACGTTGGGTAAGAATAATTGAATGAGAGCTTGGGTGAGGGTAATGCAAGCAAGATGTCTAGTGTACAAAATTGAAGGAGGCACTTGTTCTCAGGGCCCCACAGCTGTGGGGTCAGCACTGGCATCATCTTGCCTCTTTAAATTTTCTGTCTTAGAGGCCTTCTTTTCCTCATCCTAGTCCTGGTCCTGGGTTCAATCCGAAAAGACTTTTTCTCCTTGACTAATAATTAAGGACGAATGAGACCAATTCCCCCCTAAAATATTAAGATACTGAAGATGGCCTAACACATCACTTACCTTTGTCTTTTACGATGATTGTAACCTGGACTTTGTTGTGGTCTTCCACGAGGTGATGCAGCTTAACTGATTGCTGCCAAGTAAAAGTCAACATTTAAATATTAGATAGTTCATATTCTGAAAACCACATGATCTCAATCCAGTAACCACCAGGCCAGGTCTCACAGCTAAATTGAATCTGGGCAAAGGACTCAACTTCTTTTGATGCTTCAGCTTCCCTGCTCCAACCCCTACCTCACCTGACCCCCTACATGCAGCAGCAAATATGCTCATTAGTTTAATGCTGTTTCACTCCCAAGAAAAAATAATGCACAGGGGCCTAAGCCAGGGAACCTGTTAAAAGAAACTTTTGACAAATTAAATTTACTGGAGTTTAATTGAGGAAGAAAAAAAAAAGTGATTCGCAAATCAGGCAGCCGCCAGAATGACAGCAGATTCAGAGAGACACCAAGGATGCCTGGTGGTCAGAAAAAAAATTAAAGAACAAAAAGAGAAATGACTACAGAAACTGGAAGTGAGGTACAGAAACAGCTGGATTGGTTACAGGTTGGAGTTTACCTTTTTTGAGCAGTTTGAACACTCAGCAGTGTAGGAGTGGTTGAAGTATGACTGCTGCATGAGTAGTTGAGGATTGTTACAGATGCATACTTTCAACTTAGGTTTTCAATCTTGTCTAACTATTAAGTTAGGTTAAGATTGGTCCACCAGGACTCAAATATAGAAGTATGGAGTCCTTCTGAGGCCATGTTTAGTTCACTTTAACAAACCAAAGCTACAGTTCTTGAAGATACATAATCAGGAGGAAGAAGAATGAGACTGTGAGAAGGCTACTTCCCTCTCTATGCTTCTGTCTCTCTGCAAAACAATGAAGCCAGATGTTCTCTATAAGTGGCTTTCTGCTTGTAAGTGTCTCTGTGAATGTTTAGGTTGTGTTTTGATCGCATGTGGGACAGCCATTCTCTTCTTTAGGGACTTGGATTTTCGTATTAAGTCTGCAGATGGGAGTTACGCTGTTCAGTTGTGAATCTTGCGCTACTGCTTATGAGTTATTTAGCTTGTTTAGCTCCTTTTTGCTCATCTGAAAGGGGAGATGATAATAGAATCTATAACACAGGGTTAAGTTTTAAGTTAGTTTATTCTTATAGAGTCCTCTGTATAATACCCAATACTATGCTAAGAGCTCATGACTGTTAGGGATTCATAAGAAAGTTGTTGGGAAAACAGTCGTGAGAGTACGTTAACTGGAAAGACTTGCTTGAGAGAGTTTTTGAGTTAGAACTCTGTGAAAAGTGGAGAAGATGGAAGGGGCCCAGAGAAGTGGAAAAAGCATCTTAGAGGATAACACAGGAGACAGAAAGTCAGAGGTGAGAGAGAATTTCATCCATGCCGTTCCCCAGACTGACTGTTGGGACATCATCAGCGAGAGAAAGTTCCATGCTGGGCTAACCCAGGAAGGTGTTGCCTCTTACTGTTTGTATATCGGTGACTTGGATGCCTCTTACTAGAAGTGGATTGAATACTGTCAACAATATTTAATTCACCTGACTTAACTCAAATTTAAAACTATTTTTCTTTTAGCTGTTAAATTGTTTGGATCTGTTCTTTTGGTGATATTTAATGTTACAAATGTCACCAGGCTAAGAAAAGCATTACACATAGTTATGTAACTTTCTCCTTGAGATAATGAACCAAGTGTTAATATTTACATGGAAAAATTTATGATTTACTTCAGTTTTGGATGAAAAGCTAAACTTTGGTAATTTGGACCAATTGAGTGAAGAAAGCGATAGTACTGTTTAGTGCATAATCATTGCTCTAAGGTGACTTCCTGACGCTTAACCGTTGGGGCATGCATTTTTTTTTTTTTTATTTTTATTTTTGAGATGGAGCTTCACTCTCGTTGCCCAGGCTGGAGTGCAATGGTGCGTTCTTGGCTCACCACAACCTCCGCCTCTTAGGTTCAAGTGATTCTTCTGCCTCAGCCTCTCAAGTGGCTAGGATTGCAAACATGAACTACCACGCCAAGCTAATTTTGTATTTCTAGTAGAGAGGGGGTTTCTCCATGTTGGTCAGGCTAGTCTTGAACTCCTGACCTCAGATGATCTGCCAGCCTCAGCCTCCCAAAGTGCTAGGATTATAGGTGTGAGCCACTGTGCCCGGCCAAGGGTATGCATTTTAATGATGCATAATAATGCAAAAGTCATCTGTGGCTCTGTGGGCAAAGAACACCGGAGTAAGCCAGGATTTCCGAGTTGTAGGTCAGACATGTCCACTAACCAGTCAGGTAATGTGCGTATATAAGAAATTGTGCCTTAGAAGTTAGTCATTTCCTCTGTAAACAGACAACACTGAATGGGATCACTTTCAAGTTATACCTTAAAGCTACAAAATGATATAACATTGATGTATTTGGCATGTCAGAGACTTATTTAAAACCCACAAGACATCATAGAAGAAATACACATGGTATATAAAATGACTCAAATCATTATTATTTTTACATAGTTTAAAACATTAAGCAGTTATTATGTGCCAGGCATTGTTGTAGGCACTTGAACTACAGTATTTGATTTCTTTAATCCTCAAAATAATCCTATGATGAAAATGTTGTCTCCAACATACATGTAAAAACCAAAAACTGGGGTTGAAAATATTAAAGTAACTTTCTCACCGTCACTTACTTACTAAGTAAACCTAGGTTCATCTGACCCTAAAGCCTTTTCTGTTGATGAATAAGTTCTTCTAGTGCTTAAAAACAGCTTTTTTTTTTTCATTAAGAAGATAAAAATCCTTCTGGATTTCTTTAATTTTTTTTTTTTTTTTGGCTTAGTAAACTCATTTAGATAATGCCGTAATAAATTCAGCTTAGCATGAGAGGATAATAATCAACACATTTAGAAGTGGTCAAGTGTGGGTTAACAATACTTGACTGTAATTCTCAAAACTCATTATGCTGTAGAGCTGGATTGGTTTATTAGACTTAGCATCCTATATAACCTGTCACGCTTCCATGCCTCTGCTCAAGCTATTCCCTAGAATGTCCACTCCAATTTTCTACTAGCAAACTCTTTCTAATCCTTCACATAAAGACCTATTCAAATGTCACTTCCACTCCCTAGGTCCCTGCAATCCCCAGGAAGGATTCATTGTTCTGTTCTCTCCACCTGTGTGAGTTAACTGATCACATTCCATTACAGCTATCTGCTGTCCTGTCAGGTCTTTCTTGTGAGTCAGGCAGTAGAGAGAAGAAAGGCACCCTGTATATTATGCATCTGTGGATTCCTCCAGGGCTTATCACATAGTAGGCCCTCATCAAATATGTATTTGTTGGAACCAAATTATTCTACTTCTCCCAACAACACTGGAGTGGGATAATGTTAGCATCCTCTTTAAGTTAATGTACTCAGAAAATCTACAAACACAGGTTTCTATGGCAACCAACTAGCTGGGAGAAGGCAAACACTGCAATGCTTGCCATGGCTGCAAAGCTCATTGCCTGATTTTTATTAGGCCCCCTCTAGTTTCTTCTGTCCCTGTTCAGCGGGACCAGGATCAATTTCTAACATGAATTTGCATATTGTTACTGTTCAGCATCTGTTGCTGTGTGTCCTTGTGTTTGCTGTGGCTGGACTTCCTCCAGAGATGAGTAATGAGGGTATTAACTCAGGTGCCTCTTGAGCTTGGCTTAGTCATGACTGAAGGCAAAGAACTGTGGACCAGATACTCTCAATGCTATTTCTAGCAGCCAACTGTGGAGCTCAGCAAGACAGTATGCACATACAGTTCAATGTAAATACAGTCGAGTACCATGGTTCACACTCACGCCTGCACCAAACTTGTTAGAAAGGGACTGAAGCAGGAGTGTTTCTTGGCTTAGGAAAGGTAAGCTTTCTTTGTGTAGCATGATTTGAGGCCACAGTAGATGCAGAAAAACATGTTATTCTATTCCTGCAAACACTTACTCTCTTACAATTTTCAAAAGCCTGTGTTTTTAAGGCTTTCAGTGAAATAACTAAGTTCAGTGTGGCTCAACAGGATTTGAAGATGGCAATAGATGCTACTTCTTTCATTCCTGCCAAAGCCCTTCCCCAAGTCTTACTGCTGCAAGGAAATTCATGAGTCACTTTGAGATTGTGCTCAGTGACACAGTGTGTAGTACTTGACTTGGAATCAGAAAACCTGGGGCTAAGGTCTATTGGCCACTGTTACTGGGTGAGTGTGAACAGGTCCCTTTATCTCCCAGATGTTCCTGTCCCTTCCTCTCAGGTGGTAGGAGGCTATAAAAATCATGTGTGTTTTATTACGCAATTTGCCAGGTTCCACACAAGCACATACATTATTAATGTGGGCACCTATTGTAAACTGTAAAGTGCTAAACAGATGTTGATGATTGAGGACTTGTGATTTAAATTGCAAATATACAGTTTCAGGAAACTGGCTTATTTTGTGTAGGGTTACAAGGTGCTTTACAGATTGGGTTAGGTACACTTTTATTAATAAATACAGGCTGCTAATGAGATTAGTGTTTGTCCTCTAATTCCTTTTTTGTTTTTTAAAGAAATCCTTTACAATACTGCCATCAAGTCTAAAGTTCCATTATTAGCCACTGTTTTGAACAAAGGAATGTAGGGATTCTGTTAAGATGCGGAACCTGAATGTTTAAATTCCAGTAAGGATTTTTAAATAAGCAAATTACAAGGATTAGAAAATAGGTATTACCTAACTTTGGAAGGGGAGACCTAATAAGCAAAACAATAAATTATAATGGAAAAGAGAAACATATTTTACTCTACCTAAATTTTCAAGTATAGCTAAGTCAAAGTCAAGAGAAAAAAGACTAAAAAGTAAAACTTTTTCACAAAAATGATGAATATCAAGAAGCCCTTAATATAAAATGAAAATACAAAACACTATTAGACAAAAAAAGTACTTAGTCTCACCAGCAATCAGGAAAATGTACATTAAAACATCAAGGAGACCCAATTTTTAAATACATTAGATTTAAAAAATTATAAATATTAATATATAACTCCAGAAACTGATGAATCTGGGGGAAATAAATACTCTTGTATATTTCTGAGAAAAAAAATTCATTTGTGGAAAACAATATAGCAGCATCCATTAAAATTCAAAATATACATTGATTCAGTAACCTGGCTTTTGGTTGCCATGCTAAAAAAATGCAAACACTAATATATAAGAACATGCCTGTACTGTAGTTATGTTTAATTCAACATTATTCGTGGTAGCAAAAGACTGAAGGGAAATTACTTTCAACAAATAACAGAATGGTTGAATAAATTATGATATATCACAGAATATTATAGTATTATTTTTAAAACATGAATTATTTATTTACTTGATGAATTGCCATTATATATAAAGTGAAAAATGAAAGTTCCAGATTAATGTGCATAGTAAGATCCTATTTTAATTTTAAAAATTAATAATAACATAAATCTCCATATAAACTGGTATATATATATATATGCACTTAATAGAGTGAGTGAAAAATATGATGATGGCGTTAATAAATAAATACATATATCTGGGATCTTGGTGTTCGAATTTATCCTTCAGTGGGTTCCCTTATAATAATCATTCTTAAGCTTTCAGAATGCATAGTAATCATTAGTTGTAAAACTTTTAAAAATGAAGATTCCAACCCTGGATATTTTGATTTAATAAGCCAGAAGCTCAGAAATGTCGGGAAATTCTCTTGCTAAAACACTGTCTTATTGAGTATAGAATCAAACCTAATTTCTTCTACAACCCATCCCCTAACTCCCACACACGAATTTCTGTATTTTTTTGGGATTCCCATAAAGATATACATGAATATCAAATGAAGATATAGACATTATAAAGGACTTCTAGGAAACGTATAGAACAAACATAATATTTAAGTCAGGGGAAATATGTGAAATGCACATAGTTGAGATGCTACCCCTTCATTCTCCTAAAACTATGGCTGGCATCATGAATACATCACAGCATTCTTTCCCACCATACTCAAATACAGCCTCAGAGTCCTTCTAAACAAAGCATTCAACAAAGGCTTCAGATGATAATCAGAGTTTGCAAAAACATTTAAATCTTCCTGGTAGTCCCAAGGTCCTCCTTCTGTAATCCCACATTTGGTAAGCCCCCTCTTTTTGTTTCATGACCTATGTCTGACAAAGCAACTCCTGGCTCTCAGTAGAAAGTCCATGGGCTTTACTTATTTAGCTAGAAGCTAAATAGATTTCAGCTCTTACCTGTCTCAAATCATACACACTTAAGACAATGGAGATAACAGACAAAATGATGATGGCCACAGAGTATTCTATGTAACCTTGAGACAGCCACAAAGTTAGAGTGAAGGCTTGGAACACATAGAATGGATTTAAAACCTGCAGGTACAAAAATAGCATTTGAGTCACTTGCATGAACCTTATTGGCAATCAAGAAGATGTCATTTCATTATAGAATTTTTTCTCATTTTTTTTTTACAATATACAAAAACCTCTAATATTTAAGAATTCATTTAGATCTCTATTGATTTGGGTTGAGAAAATGTCAAACACATAGAATGTGATATGGTGGAAGCAAATTATTTTATGCATTCAGAGCCATGCCCACAAATTGATCATAATTTATTCTGAATTTCAAAAATATTTTACTAATAACAAAATTTGCGTGTGTGTGTGTGTGTGTGTGTGTGTGTGTGTGTGTGTGTGTGTGTTTCATTGTACTTTAGGTTATGGGGTACATATGCAGATCATACAGGATTGTTGCATAGGTTACCTTCTTAAACAGGTTTACTCATAATGGAGGAGGTACATGATTCAGTCTCTTTTAAAAATGTACTTCAGTTTTGAACAGTTTAATTGCAGTTTTATTTTTCATGTAATCACATGCTGCAGATTTAGTCAAGTTGTACAATGAAAATGAAAGATTCTACTTTTTATTCGGGTCACTTAAAAATAACATATCTTTCATGTAGCAGGTCTTAGCAAGGTCACATGAGAGTCAATCAAGTCCTTCTCTTGAACAAGGAGGAAGACTGGAGAGAAATGTCTTCCCCAAGGCTGCAGGACAAATCGTGGGCAGAAGGTATTACCAGCCGGAAAGCTTGTCATTCATATATGTTCATTTTTGGTGTCAGGAGAATACCTTCAGATTTTTTTGTTCCCTCAATTTTTCCCATTTGGGTCCTGCTAACTCCTGCTAGTAATGAGAGCAGAGAGGGCAAACCCGAGAAGCCAGAAAAAAGTCACGGGATATACACATAGAAAGTGAATTTAAGAGCCCATGAGAGCAAAGCAAGGATTATTTTTTTGAGGACGTATTCTTTCTAATCATTATGAATTGAATAAAATATTGCTTAAAACCAGTGGTACTCTTACCTCTATTTTCTATAATTCCCTTATGTATTAAATATAATTCTACTTTAGTTTTAAAAGTGAACTGACCTATGGTAAATAGGTTGGTGAGTGGTATGTTAAGGGCTGGGTATAATTTGTACATTAAAAAGATTTTATTCCTTAATGTTTCTTATTATTTCAATCCCCACTGCTTTACTTACGAATTACAGCTTTTGTTGTTTGCTTGTTATAAAATGCTCTAATTGCAGATTATGTACAAATGATAATACGATCTCTAGTTTAAATAAGCCCAGTAGAAAACTGGTGAAATACTTCTTGCAGAAGAAACAACACTATCCTAATTAATTTAGTTCTCTTATTTAATATTCTTTTGAAACCAAATGTAAAGAAATATTTGTACTTTTTTTTTTTTTCCTACTAAAGGGCTAGTAAATAGGTGCCAGAAAATATTAGCACTCCTTTCAAAAGAGAACAAACTGACCCCTGGAGAATCCTTGGCAATTTGAAAATGTATTTGAATAAGTTTAAAAAGCTGGCTACTTTTCGATAGTTAGGGAAAGTATGCCCATGTTAAGTCAGGATGTATATAGAAAATCTTTGTATGTTCTGCCCAATCTTGCTGTGAACTTAAAACTACTCTGAAAAATAAAATAAAGCAATCTGTTTTCTGCTCCAGACACAGAATAATATTAAATATTTTCTTAATGTTAAAAAGATACGCCCATGCTCAAAAACAAAATGACCATCTTTATGGGTTAGAAATACACTGGAAATATGCAGCATTGAGTGAGGACTAACATCATCAGATTCATAGGTTCCAGACAAGGACCTGACAGCAAAATCTAGGTGCTCTTTTCTCAGAGAAATAGAGACAGAATGTGTCCCTCAGGTGGCAGAAGATAGAAACAAGGTTTATGTTGGAAAACAGGGGTGGCAGTGGGCTTCCTGTTCCAGAATAGAGGCTCAGCAAAGTAATAACCAATGAGGGCTTACCAGCCAAAGTGGAATGGGAGAGAACAGAGTCCATGGTACAGCTGTGAACTGCGCCAAGCCTCAAGCTAGCTAAGGGCATGCATGTGACAAATCCCCAAAGGACAAGCACCCAAACCTTCAGGGACCACGTAGGGGCCAGTTGGAGACAAACAGAGCTATCAAAGAAGCACAGCAAGCACAAAGAGAAAGAAAAAAATTGAGGGAAAAGGGGCCCCCCTTAAGAAAACAAAAAAAAAAAAAAAAAAAAAAAAAAACAAGCATACAAGGAAGCTATTGTTAAAAACAAAAACAAAAATGAAACACTAACAAAGGGAGAAGTTACTCTCAAGAAAATGAAAATAATAAAGCAATTTGAAAAAGACCAAAAGAATACATTTCAAATCCTCAAAAATTATAGAAAAAATAACTGTCCGATGCTGTAGACTGAACATTTGTGTTCCAGCTAAATTCAAAGGTTGAAGCCCTAACCCCTAGTGTGATGGTATTTGGAGTCAGGCCCCTGAAAGGCAATTAGGTTTAATGAGGTCATGAAGGTAGAGGTCCCATGATGGGATTAGCGGTCCTTGTAAGAAGCGGAAGAGACCAGAGCTCTCTCTCCACCACGTGAAGACACAAAGAAAGCAATGGTCTGGAAGCCCAGAAACGGGTCCTCGCCAGGAACCAAATATGCAGGCACCTTGATCTTGGACTTTCCAGCCTCTAAAAGTGTGAGAAAATAAGTGTTTGTTGTTTAAGCCACCCAGTCCATGATATTTTGTTATACAACCCACGTGGACTAAGCCACCCCCCACCACCAACACAACCACCATCCAAACTTAAGAGAACAAAAACAAAGCAAACAGGAAATTATGAAGCAGGAATCTGCCTCTCACACTAGAAAGAAATTTTAAAGTAGATCTGAATTTAAAATAAGCAGTAACAAAAGAAGTTGTATGAAACAAGATATCATCACATTATTTATGTGCTCCTTCTAGGAAGTGTGATGTAAGGGGCAGAAGTCTATTTTTAAAAAAGAAAACAGTTACCTGTTTGACAAGCAGCCTCCATATGGGTTGGATTTCAACCTCAATGGTGTTGGGCCCACACACTAATCTTCTGTGGGAGAGTGATCATCCATTAGTGTCATCCCTACAAGCTCAGTGATGAGTGACTATAAGACAAACTAAGCAGAAGTCACTTTTCTACTCTTAGGAGATTCTGTAGCTTTGATTAAAAAAATAATGTGCAAGAACCTTTGAAACATAATTCTAAACTACTAATATACATTTGAAATGAAATTCAGTGCATAATGGACAGAGATGTATTCCTTGATAAAAAATATGTCTTAAGTATAGTGCAACTCAAAAAAAAGCTAGAAAGACATTTTCATTTTGGGTTACTTTTTTTTTTTGTTTTTTAAACAGAGTCTCACTCTGTCACCCAGGCTGGAGTGCAGTGGAATGATCTTGGCTCACTGCAACCTCTGCCTCCCAGGTTCAAGCGATTCTTCTGCCTCAGCCTCCCAAGTAGCTGGGACTACAGGTGTGTGCCACCACACCAGGCTAATTTTTGTATTTTTATTAGAGACGGGGTTTCACCTTATTGGCCAGGCTGGTCTCGAACTCCTGACCTCATGATCCACTCACCTTGGCCTCCCACAGTGCTGGGATTACAGGTGTGAGCCACCATACCCAGAATTGAGTTACTTTTACAATAATTTTATTGTATACTAAAAGCAGCAAAAAAGACACAGCTATGAAGTTGTTCCTTGATTTGTCAGGCATTCTAGAGTGCCCTGGATGTTAGAAGTCATGTCTATCTTACATTGCTAGCTCCAGCACCTAGAACAGGCCCTTAGTACATAAACTGAATAAATACATAAGTGAATGCGCATATGACCTGGAAAATATGGCCTTCATGGCTAACACTTGGTAAATATATGCATTACACACAAGGTGTAATACTTACGTGTATTACAAGAATGCATGTTTTTATGCTATTTTACTACTAACAAAGTATTTACAAAAGTTTCATTTGATCCTCACAATAGTCCAAAGGAAAAGGCTGATATCCCTACTTTGCCAATGGAAAAAATTATTCAGTCTGGCATGTAGGCAAAAGTGAACACATCTAGTATTAATCACGACAATGTAACTTTTAAACGGAGTTGACAGTGTCAGAAACCGCACTTAGCCTTTTATATGCATTAACTCCTTCGATCATCACATTATTCCCATGAGATTTCATATTAGCATCTATTGTAGTAAAAACTGAAGTTCAGATAAACCAAGAAACTTTTCCAGGATCACAGAGCGAGGAAGAGACCGGCTTTGTAGCATGGTATATGACTCCACTTCTCAAATCTGCCACAGCAAGTACCAATGGGGAGAATCCAGAAATCTTTGGTTTCACTGAGTGATAGCAGAAAACTGAGCCCAAGTTTATCTCACTTCTTAGCCATATTTTTTCCAAGTGCAATTGTAGTTTGCAAAGGACAGAGAGAACTCAAACCAAGGTCTTCTGACTCCATGCCATGAAAACACTGAGGGTCAAGGATGTTGGGAATCAGAGAGTACAAACAGCCTGTCATGCCCTTTGACTTCTTAAGTCCCTACACCTCACACTGGAAAGAGACCATAAATCAAACCATCTTGGTCCTCAGGACTCTTTTGCACAATCTGGGGCAATAATCTGTCGTTAACCAAAGTGCCAGAATCTAGGATCCCAAACTTGATCCTCCTCTGTCTCTCTCTCTGCTTTGAATGCCCTTCCCACATTCCCACAGTTTGTAAATGCCTACTCAGCCTTTGAGGACCAGATCTGACAATCAAGCCTAATGGTTGAGACCTGTGGGATCAACTAGACCTGGATTTGAATCGAGATAAGACCTTGTGCTTGCTGTTCCTGGAACTAATTTTCCCCACAACTTCGTATGGCTTACTCCCTTAGTCCCTGTGTGAAACAAGGATGTTCCCTTGTGGAAACAATTTCATTCATTCTCTGTTCAAATAGCACCTCCTTATTAGGGTTTTCCCTAACAATGCTACTTAAAATAGCTACCCTGACTCTCAGTTCAGATTCTCCCTATCTCGCCTTATTTTTCATTATCGTGTATATTAATTACCTGAAATTACAAGTTATGTTTTACATTTTAATAAGCATGCAGATAAAAGACTACATTCTCCACTATAATATAAGCTTCCAGAGGACTTCGATATATTCCTAATGCCTAAAACAGAGCCTATTATATGTTGAATGAATGAACTGATGGCTGAATGAGGGGTCAGCCTCATTTTTCTCATCTGTAAAATGGGTTTTATAAAACATACCTAATAAAATTTCTATCAAGCTGAGAGTATGGCACACACCTGCAGTCCCAGCTACTTGGGAGGCTGAGCCAGGAGAACGGCTTGACCTCAGAAGTTTGTATGAGACTAGCCTGGGCAACACAGGGAGACCTTCATTTAAAAAAAATACTATCAGTTGCATATGAGATAAATACATAAAGCATTTAGTTCTCAATAAATGGCAGCTATCTTTGAAATCTTACTCCCTCTGGCACAGTTAACTGTATTTTTCTCCCTTCCAACAACCTTTCCTTTCTTAGCAACAGCACTTACACCATTAAATTACAATGTATATTTACATGTCTTTCCCCTCAAGTTTCCTAGAGCCTTTTTAAAGGCAGAAACAGAGATTTTTAAACACTGTTTAAAAAATCTAGCATTGGCCGGGCACAGTGGCTCATGCCTGTAATCCCAGCATTTTGGGAGGCCAAGGTGGACAGATCACCTGAGATCGGGAGTTCAAGACCAGCCTGACCAACATGGTGAAACCCTGTCTCAACTAAAAGTACAAAATTATTTAGGTGTGGTGGTGCATGCCTGTAATCCCCAGCTACTTGGGAGGCTGAGGCAGGAGAATCCCTTGAAACTGGGAGACAGAGGTTGCAGTGAGCCAAGATTGTGCCATCACACTCCAGCCTGGACAACAAGAGCAAAACTCCGTCTCAAAAAAAAAAAAAAAAAAAAGTCCAGCATCTAGTGGCACAGTGTCTGACCTAGCTAGAGGATGTTTCCTAAATATTAAAATTAATTAATGAGGTTCAAGGCAGTACACAGGTTGTGGAAAGCAGTTTAGAAAGCAAGCCTAGGGTCTGATGCTATTTGGCTCTTCAAGTTTGGCAATATTACCTCTAAGAGAGAAGAGCTCAGATCCCATGAGGACTGGGATCCAGTGA
This sequence comes from Sapajus apella, assembly GCF_009761245.1. Taxonomy (NCBI): domain Eukaryota; kingdom Metazoa; phylum Chordata; class Mammalia; order Primates; family Cebidae; genus Sapajus; species Sapajus apella. The sequence goes on along the minus strand of NW_022436978.1, from coordinate 8,494,304 downwards.
ATCAATATTTACTTGTAGATTATCCTCTTTATGGCTCATCTGAGCCATATTTAAATCAAAGCCTGGCATGTCCCTTGCTGCTTTGTCTCTTCTACTGCTTCTTGCCAAAAAACATTGTGTGTTTAGAGACCATGTACCCAGCTCAGTTTCAGCACAAGCCAAGCAGAATGTTCGGCGCATTGACCAATGACTGAGCAAGGGAAGAAATATGAGATTTGAAGCTGGTTCACATGCGGAAAGGTCTCAGAAAAAGGGAGCTGACATTCCCTGACTAAAAACCTGAGCAACTGGCAGGGAAAACAGGACCCAGATTGTTCCCAGGGGCTTCACAGAAAAACATAGGCCAAATAAAATTAAGCAGACTTGCCTAATAGTGATAACTATCCATTAGAAGAGTTGCTTTGGAGGTAGATGCTTCCTTTCCAGGAGCAGAGCGATTTCTCAGCAGGAAACTTGTGGAGGAGATTTCTGCAGGGACCATGGGCTAAACTTGAGGAATCACTGGGGTTTCCTCCAACCCTGAGATATTAGTAAATCTGTTAGAAGTTCTTTCTTTCCTTTTTTTTTTTTTTTTTTTTTTTTGGTGATGGAGTCTTGCTCCATTGCCCAGGCTAGAGTACAGTGGCACAATCTTGGCTCACTGCAGCCTCTACCTCCTGGGTTCAAGTGATTCAACCTCTGCCTCCTGTCTCAGCCTCCCAAGTAGCTGGTACTATAGGCATCTACCACCATGCTCAGCTAATTTTTTGTATTTTAGGAGAGACAGGGTTTCACTGTGTTGTCCATACTAGTCTCTAACTCCTGACTTTGTGATCCACCTGCCTCAGCCTCCCAAAGTGCGGGGATTACAGGCATGAGCCACTGCAGAAAACCAAATACAGATGACTAAAAATACTTTCTCTTGAGGGAGGTCCATGTCCCTTTTTATTTGTTGTTTATTCATTCATTCAAGTAACTTACCAAATAATTGTTAAGAATATGTTATGTGGTAGGCACTTTAGGCTCCAGGTGGTAAAGACTAGAGGAGTCAAGGAGGAAGGAAGGGCGTGTTAGAATTATGGTGGAGCTTTTTCAAACTACACCTGTTTTTTGCTCACGGCTTCCCTTCTGGTAAGTTTCCGGTAGGGTCTCTGCCAGGCAGGGACGTCTAGAGTTTTCCAAACACACAATGCCAGGCCAGGAGATTCTGGCATAACCCATTTCCAGGAGCTTAGGAATTTTTAGGAAGCAGACATGTAGAAGTGGAGAAAGTTCCCATGTGATTCTGTTAGCGAGTTCCTCACTTCCCTAACACTCTTGTTTTATAAAGAGAGGAAGACCTAAGATATTCACAGATGCATACGATATGGCATCCAACTTCTGGGATTTGGATGTAGTTGCATCGTACAACAAGATGCTGGCATTGGAGCCCTTCTATTAAAAACAATAATAAAAACAAGATTAGTAAGTGTTGAGAAATTGCTTTATGGAAGGAAAAAAATCTCTATTTCATTACACATTGAACCTGCTTATGTACTTTTAATGAAACATTTATACAGAGAATGTATCTCCATTTTACAAATGACATGAAAGTTATTTTAGTTTTTCACATTAGTCTTCATCTGTGAGCTGCCCATTTCTTTCATTGCCTAAATTGCACGTTTTCAGGTAGCCTCAGGAAAACTCGGGAAGTTGGGCTGTTAGAGGATTTCAAGCTCTCATGTGAGCTAAGTGAGACACTTCCGGCCAGCTTTTCTGGGGAAAGGCCCTGAGTCTTCCTAGGCATGGGGATGCAGAAGGGAAAGGACCAGGAAGACATCAGGAATGGAGATGGGGTTACAAAGAAACCCATGCAGGATCCTGCCAAGGAGATTCTGGACTTAGGTTTACTGGTGCCTCTGTAGGGCTTTGCTCTAAAATAAGGCATTAGAGTTAAGTGATTTTGTACTTGAAATGGGCCCAGGTCCATAGAACCATGGATCTGCTCATTTATTAAAAAAGAAAATGATTGGATCATGAGGTCAGGATTCAAGACCAGACTGGCCAACATGGTGAAACCCCATCTCTACTAAAAAATACGAAAATTAGCTGGGCATGGTGGCTGATGCCTGTAATCCCAGCTACTTGGGAGACTGAGGTAGGAGAATTGCTTAAACTGGGACCCAGGAGGCAGAAGTTGCAGTGAGCGGAGATCATGCCACTGCACTCCAGCCTGGGCTCCAGAGAGAGACTCCATCTCAAAAAAAAAAAAAGAAAATGATCTCAGTCCATTTAATTTTTATTAAATGCCTTATGCATTACATTTTAAAGAAAATATATATACATGTTATATTTTTAAGTAACTCATTAACTTCTGGTTGAATACTAATAGTTGAGACTATGTTATTGGCCTCCAGAAGAATGAGCAAAGCCCCTTTCCTCTTCTCCAAACAGCCCTTTCTTGATCTTTCTGTAAATGCTGACCTGATGGCTGAGTATCTACTACAGGGCTGTTTTCTAGAGGTGGTTTCAAAGGGGATAGAGGTCATGGTATATCACCATGGTTTCTAGCTTTTCCTTCCCCAAGACTGCAGAGTAAGAGAGTAAGGTCTCATAGTAGGCTCCCTCTATCTCTCTCACCTTTTGTTTCTTCTTTCTCTCTCTTCTAATGTTCTGTGTTCTCATGAAACAGTTTCTGTCAGCTTGAAGTTACGTATTAATGGCAAACCTACCTTCTCTCGCTGTCTGTTACTCGGATTCCTTTTCCCTGGTGCTGACAAGCATGCCTTTTCTCTCAACGCTGTGGTAAACATTGAGAATTAAATTTGGCCTTGCAGAATCACTAAACCAAGGGGAGCATCTCTTCCCAGCTTCACATTCGGTGATGTCACCTTGGTGGCTTAAGTTGTCCATGGATGGGACATTCCCACCATAGAAACCAGCAAACCCTATGTATCAAAGCTTTTTTTCTTCCTGAGAGCTAGGTCACCAGGCAGGTGATTGGTCTGGACTTAACCCCAAGAGTGTGTGTGTGGTGTGTGCGTGTGTGTGTGTGTGTGTCTGTGTGTGTGTGTGTGTGTGTGTGTGTGTGTGGTGGCGGAGAGTGGAGTGGTAGAGAGAGAGTCCTTCCATTTCTACTGCCAGAAAGTCATTTACTCCTTTTATATTCTGGAGCCTAAACAGAAGGGACAGAAGCAGGTTGGGTGGGCTGAATGATAAAGAAGGTGAAGAGATGCTCACCTCATAAACGATCTTAATAGGAAGACTACTTGACTAGTTGAGGAATCAGGTAGGGTTTTTTTCCCCCCCATAGGGCCTCACTTTTGTGATACAAAAGAATTGTCTTTTGACTTGTCTAGGACAGGTACTAAGATGGCAGATTGAGTTCAGTTCATGACGGGTGAAGCTAGGAACGCGGAACTCCTGGGAAAATTTACTTGTTCTCTTCCTGATACCTTCTCACAATGTCTCTCCAGGGTAAAGTTGTTTCTCCTGATGTTCTGATATGCTTTTGCTACTGAAAAGTGAGAGCTATGTAAATCTGTGCATTTTCTCTCTTTACCTGGCTGCTAGGAAGCAAACAGAAAAATTCGCCTGTAAACTCTGTAGCCTTTAATCAACAGAGATTCTTGTGTATCCCCCTTCATTTGCCATGTTATCCACTTGCTTTTTAATGTAAGAGAGCTCAAATTCACCTAGGAAATTGGCAAGATATTACTCAATCATCCATCACACTTAATTTCTTTAAAGATCTTACTCTTACCCTAAAAAAATGAAGGAAAAAAATCTTTCATATTCTATTTACTCTTTTTTCACCCCCCAAATAATATAAACATGACTATGTTTCTAAGTAGCTTTTCTCCTCCATTCTTCATATTTGGAAAATGATACTATTTGTCTTGCTTCTTAGATTGTCAAGTTCTATATTGTCTGGGTCAGATTTTTTTTTTTTTTAAGACAGAGTCTCACTCTGTTTCCCAGGCTGGAGTGCAGTGACATAATCTCAGCTCACTGAAACCTCTGCCTTCCGGATCCAAGTGATTCTCCTGCCTCAGTCTCCCAAGTAGTGGGACTACAGGAACACGCCACCACGCCTGGCTAATTTTTGTAGTTTTAGTACAACGGAGTTTCACCATGTTGGCCAGTCTGGTCTCAAACTCCTGACCTCAGGCGATTCACCCACCTCGACCTCTCAAAGATCTGGGATTACAGGTGCAAGCCACCATGCCCCGCTGTGGATCAGATTTAAATTTAATTATGTACGATGTTTATTAAAGTTTGGTGCTTGATAAATAAGAAAAAAACATGAGGTAGCTGCACTGACAAGAAATCGTTCCTGTGGAAGTGGTTACCTAGGCAGAGTATGTCTACATTTATCAACTAGAATTCTTAAATGTCCTGGAAAGATCTTTTACATGTCTTGTACTTAATGCTATTAAACCAACATATTTTTAATGACTTTAAAAACTTTTTTGTGTTTCAATGTATTAAGCATTACATCTGAAATCTTACATAATAACACAATATTGTCCTAGACCAGATGTCTGTTTCATTTTTCATAGTGTCTGACAGAAGAAAAACTTAAAAACAGCAGATCGGCAAATCTTAGCCTTGGTGTGTGTGAGAAGTATGGGGGTTGCTTACTAAAAATGCATCTCCTCTCTTATAAGTACCCCTTGCTCCTATAGAACTATTGGAATTATGAGGGTGGAGCCTAAAACCTATATTTTTAAGTATCAGATTACTTCTTAGCTTGAGAATCGGTGTTTCTGGTTGACTGTAAAGGTTAAGCAGCCACTCTCTCTAAAAATGGGTGAGAAATAAAGATGATTTTAAGATTTTGATCATAAAATGAGCATCTCCCGGCTGTGCCCCTCGGGTGGAAGGGGCCAGATACAGCAGCTGCTCAATTTCATTGTGTTGATTTTCTTCCCCCTTCCAATTAGGGATCTTAATTACTTTCAAAATATTTTCAAAAAATATATATTTTAAAAGTCCTTAAAAAGAACAAGATTTTGAGGAAGACTTGTAATGATTTTCTTTCAGATTTGCTAGGATTCACCATTTCAAATAATAGCTGAAGAAATCAGGGCCTCTGCATCTCTGTGAGTTAATAACAGTGTGAGCATTTCCTAATGTATGTGCATCTATAGGTACCAATCTCATGATTGCATTACTATTTTTGCCTTTCTTTCTCACTAGTCAGTGTCTCTGGGACAATGACTAAACCTTTATCTTCAGATCCCTAGTTCCTTGCTAGGTGCCTATTTGTTAGTTAACAAATCAATGAATATATTAATTTATTCATTTACTATCTATTGAGCTCCTACCCGGAATCAAGCCCTGCTCTGGGTGCTGCAGATATAGTAGTGAATAACACAACTAACTGAACAAGCAAAATCCTTATCTCCAGGACTAGCTCTTCAGAGCAAAATGCAATCACAGTATTGTCTTTCTGTCTCTCTGAGAATTTGGAGGAAGGGAATTACTCAGCATATTTTTAAGAAAGAAAAAAAAAAATAAGACAACACAAGGATGATTGCTCTACAAGCCTGAGATAAAAGATCAAATTTTATATGATTGCCTTGTTCTTTTAGTCTTTGTAAAAATAAGGTTGCCTAAGAAGAGGGCAATTTAGAATATCTCTGCTGCCAGTAAATGAACTTAGACTGTATCAAGCTGATGAAGCATTCTGCCAACAATGCACTGATGATAACTGATTTGATACTTCGTTTTCTGCTTGCAGAGTTTACTCTTAAGGAGTATGATAAATCCTACCTGACTTCTTGCTCTTCACTGGTCAGACCCAATCCAAATGTCTGATGGATGTCAAAGCAGGAGTTGCTGTCCTCTAGCAACCTAGGATGTAGTCAGGGTAGGAACCAAGCTTCAGTTCATAGCACTTAACAAATCAGTGCTTTTCCCCTGTATCCTGACTTAGGGGCAACGAAACATTGTACTCACCCAACTTTCTGAAACCGCTTCTCCAGGTTGTTCCAAACATACCTGATTTTCTGCACTTGGATGCATCGCAGCTACAATTACAAATGTGATGGAACTGGTGTCATTCATATCATAAAGCTCATCAAGAGAGGGGAGTGGTGCTTAATACAGGATGCAGGTCCCCTTGTGGGTCTTTTTTTTTTTTTTTTTTTTTTTTTGAGACAGGGTCTCACTCTGTCACTCAGGTTGGAGTGCAGTGGCATGATGACCACTCACTGTAGCCTTGACCTCCCAGGCTCAATCAGTCCTCCTGCCTCAGCCTCCTAAGTAGGTGGAATTACCAGCATACACCACCACACCCAGCTAATTTTTGATTTGTTTATTTATTTTATTTTATTTTTTGAGATGGAGTCTCGCTCTGTCGCCCAGGCTGGAGCGCAGTAACACAATCTTGGCTCACTGCAAACATCTCCTCCCGGGTTCAAGCGATTCTCCTGCTTCACTTTCCGCTGGGATCACAGGCGTCCACCACCATGCCTGGCTAATTTTTGTATTTTTAGTAGAGATGGGGTTTCACCATATTGGCCAGGCTGGTCTCAAACTCCTGACCTCATGATCTACCTGCCTCAGCCTCTCAAAGTGCTGGGATTATAGGCATGAGCCACTGCACCTGGCCCTTGATCTTTTTTTCTTTTTCTGTTTTTTTTTAAACATAGATGAAGTTTTGCCATGTTTCTCAGGCTGGTCTTAAACTCCTGGGCTCAAGTGACCACCCATGTTGGCCTTTCAAAAGTGCTGGGATTACAGATGTGAACCACCATGCCCAGCCTGTCTCACTTTCTTTGATACATAGCTGTTATTCCCATTCCAAAAGTGTGATATTCAGAACTTTCATTTGATAAACACTTATTTTGTACTTTCTCTGCAAACATGCCATAACACTGTACTCTTCAAATAACTTACTTTTAATTCTGGCTTTAGTAAGGCTTGGTTTATGACAGAGTGGCGGTCAGCCACCAGGGATTCTTTCCACTTTTTGCTTACAGGAAACTTCAGTGTGGATAGGTAGAGGCAGAATACCTTCTTCCTCATATATCTTTGAAATTCGTCCTAGAAAAGACAATCCAGTTCATGAAATTCTCAAGTGTTATTCAGTAAGGTACTCAATCAACCAAATACCTACCAAGTGCTAGACAAGGGTTTTCAGAGTTTGGTACAAAACTTTGACCCAAACAAGAGTATCAGCTTTATCCCAGAACTGACTAGAAATGTGCATTCTCAGCCCCACTTCAGACCTACTGAATTAAAAACTCTGGGTGGGACCAGGAGTTCTTGTTTCTATGATGATTCTGATTTGCACTAAAAGTTTATAATCACTGTGCTAGAGAATAAAAAGAAAGATATACTTTGCAGGAAAGCTTTCTATCCAGAAAATAGTTTCTATCTATTTTAATGTGACATTTAGGTGTTTAAAATGTGTAATATCCTCCAAAATACATATTTTTGAAAAACTAAATGGCCGTTCCCACGTTATGGAATCTAAAAGCTGTAACACTGACAGCCACTGTTCATGTAAGGGCTAAGAGCACTCTGTTAGCCTGATGTGGTCGAAATTTCCCCAAGCTGAAGTGGAAGAAATGCCCTTTGTTCCTGGGTCAAAATGAGAGATAGCAAGTGGATTGCAGAGATAAGTTTGCCACCTCCTGTTGTGATCTATGGAAACTCTTTAAAAAGAGGAAATCTACTCTCTGAAATATAATACTAGCCACAGAGTTGTGCCACAGAGGCCATGAGGAAGACATGATGATGGCATTTGAAATAGGTGACAGAAGGGTACGCACTGTTGTCCTCAGCAAAACAGTGTCTGCTTCTTGCAAGGGGCATGGGACGCAGCTGGCCCACACTCTCCACTGGGGTCTCCAGTAGAACACCAGCAGAAGGCCCCCACAGGTCAGCACGGATGCGACGAGGCAGAGGGCTTTCCGTACATTCTGGTCACGGTAACCAAACACCTCCTGGAGAATAAATGTAAAAGATCACTGGATTTTTCTCCTTTTTTCACAGAAGCATATTATTTTCTTTCAATAAACCAAACTTTAGATGAAGGAATATTGGTCGGGAGAGAAATCTGGTGTTAGGTGGTTGAATCAAGTTGTCTGCTTGCAGCTGTCCGCTGATATAATCAAAAAAGAAGGACTTATTTTACTACCCTGGTATACGGAATTAAAACATTAAACAGGAGTAAGGAAGGGGCCAATTTATTTGCTTCTATGTATTTACAAGAGTTACCTCAGATTTTTATAAAATGCTTCATGTTTTGAGCCAGGTTTATATTTTTTAGGAATTAGATATTTTAAAAATTGTTAATATGAATTTATTTTAGGAAGATGAAAAATTTTGACAGATATGATCTACATTCATACATCTGGCTTTATCCATTCAGGTTTGTTTTATAATAACATGGTGAGAATGATCACAAGTATGAATAAATGTACTATTTTCTACAACAGTGTGATGATATAAATTAAGGAATTACCTGTGGGCATGAAAGACTTTCCAAAAGCAGCTTATATTTATTTACCCTGATAATAATATGCTAAAATATTTGGACTTTCAGTAGATTAGTTAATGTTTGTCATAAACTGAATAAAGACTTGAGATTTGGTTCTAGAGGGGAAAGTTGCCAAACAACAGATTTGTTTATTCAAAGCCAATTTCTAGTTCCCATCTTCTACAATGAAGTGTCACAGTATTGTTTTTAAATTTTAAAGCCTAAATTTTCAGTGCATTTTGAAGCCCCTGAGGGATGATGATTATGAATAATATCTTTATTACACTTTTTTTTTCTTTATTACACTTTTATTTTAGGTTCTGCTATTGTTGTTTTTGTGCTTTTTAAAAATATGACTGAACTCTGAATTTTCAGGTCCAGATCACAGGACTACAATTTCAAGAAACTTAGTTTTTACTAAGTGCCTAGAGCATTTTTGATGATGGAATATGCTGCATTTTATGCCAGTTTAGCTCTTACTAGAAAAAAATCTCTTGGCTTAAGATTTTTTTCCACTGATCCTCAACACTAGCATCCACCTGAGAAAAAAGTTTTTTAAGTTCAGTGATGCTGCCACTCTATTTTGAGATTATTCATATAAGGTTTAAATTAGCAATATGCATTCACCCTGCCTGCTTTTATACATGTTTTCAATTGTTTCTCCTTTCTGTTTCCTCTGATACTATAAACCTGCTTTCATTTTATTTGTGAATTATAGTTTTATTAGGCTCAAATAATATGTATATGCCACTTTACATATTCTGTCATAAATATACATTCTTTTACCAAGAACTATTTACAGGGGCTTACTGCCAAAGTCCAAGTGTGTGTGCAAAAATAGAAGCAGAACAAATTGGAATTTTAGTCTAGCTTATAGATGAAATGAGCTCATTCATAAATAACTTTCTCTTTTTCTGTTTTTCTATATACAGTAATGGCAGTGAAAATCATAATTCTGGCACCCCTTCAGTTCTCTTCTATACAACGTTTTTAAATTAAAAAACAAACTCACAATGATTGCAAGCCTGCAATGAAAGCAATACAACTACATGCTGCTAATAACCTTGTAAACTGGAGTAAGTTTTAGGAAAAGTAAGGTGACAAATTGTATCAAGAATTGTAAAGATATTTCTACTCTTTGAATCAGTAATTCTTCATTTGGAAATATGCCCTAATAAAATAATATCTCAAGAAGAAAGTATTGCATATACAACGTTCAGTGCAGCATTATCTATAATAGCAAAAGCAATGGGAAAACCAAATGATAGCTAATGGTTCCGTAAGTTCTGAAACATCAAAACAATGGACTACAGCAGAGCCCTTGAAAACAAAATACATGATGCTAATGTAGAAATCTGGAGCATACTGTGATATAATGTTAAATGGAGAAAAAAACAAAGAACAAATAGCATCAATGGAAAACAAGTAGCAACATTATGAAATTTAACCCAGCTGTATCGGTAATTACACTAAATGCATATAACCATAATGCTATGATTAAATGCAAAGATTATGAGACTAGATAATAAAATATCTATTGTATGCCATTTGCAAGAGACACACTTTTTTTAATGTTGTCAATTTTTTTCTTTTTTTAAAAATTTATCGTACTTCAAGTTCTGGGGTACATGTGCAGATCATGCAGTTTTGTTACATAGGCATACACGTGCCATGGTGGTGGTTTGCTGCATCCATAGCGCCATCATATACATTAGGTATTTCCCCTAATGCTATCCCTCCCCAATCCTCCCCACCCCCTGCTATTCCTCCACCAGCCCCCTACCCCCCAGGCCCTGGTGTGTGATGTTCCCCTCCCTGTGTCCATGAGGAGACACACTTTAAAGAAGTGGCTGCGTTAAAAAGGAAAAGAAGGGGACAATATACCATGCAAAAAGTAGACGAAAGCTGATATTGCTGTATTACAATCTCACAAATTATATATTTTTAAGGATAGTTAAGGAAAAAATACTAGGAGAGAAAAAGAAGGATATTTCATAAGCAAAAAGATCAGTTCAACAGGAGAACATAACAATTCCAAATTTTTGTGCATCTAAAAAACAGTTTTAAACTGTATAAAGCAAAACTGATAGAATTTAAATCTACTCTCATCATTGGAGATTTTAACACACCCCTCTCTCTCTCAATAACCAACAGAATAAGCAGACAAAACATTCAGTATGAATACAGGAGGTCTGAACAACTCTATTAGCTACATTGATCTAATTGACAAATATAGAAAATTACAGCCAACAACTGCAGAATTCAAATATTTTTCAAGTACATATAAAATACTTACCTAAATTGAGCATATTCTCAGAAATTAGAAATTCTTAGAAATTAAAAGTTCCCAAATATTTAAAAAGTAAACAACATATTTCAAAACAACACATACAAGTCAAATAAGAAATTACAATAAACATTAGGAAATCTTTTAAACTGAATGAAAATGAAAATTAAGAAATAAAAATTCATGGACTGCAACTGAGACAATTCTTACACAGAAATTTACAGCTTTAAATGCATATCTTATTAAAGAAAAAAAGTTTGAAATCAATAAACTAAGCTTCCAACTCAAGAAGTTATAGGAAGAAAAGCAAATTAAACCCAAAAAAAGTATAAGGAAAAAACTATAAAGATGAGAGAAGAAATAGAACAGACAGTAGAAATACAACATGATAGAGAAAATCAAAGCCAAATTGGTAATCTGAAAAGATTAATAATATTGATAAACTCATGAATAAATATGAATATTAATGTTTATTAAAGAAAATTAGTGTGCAATTTAAAAGTTCCCTGCAAAAAAATCTTCAAGTCCAGAGAGCTTGTGATTTCTTTGAAATATTTAACATAGAAATGATACTATTCTTTAACAAACCTCTTTGTAAGTAGAGGAGATGAAAATTCTCCCAATTTATTTTATGAAGCCAGCATACTCAGACACCAAACTCTGATAAATACGTTGCAAACCAGGAAAATTACAGGCTAAGCCCTGTCATGAACATAGATAAAATAATTCTAAATAGGTTATCTAATTAAATCAGTGATATATTAAAAAGTTAGTACATCACTACCAAATAGTGTTTGTCCTAGAAATGCAAGGATTTGAAAATCAATCAATGTACTCTGCCATTCAATGTACTTTAAAATTCAGAAGGAAACTCAGAGGGTCATCTCAATACATAGAGAAAAAGACTTATACAATTCTACACCAATACACGATTAAAAAAAAATCTCAACAAATTAAAAATAGATTGGGAACATCTTTAAGATACATCATGTAAAATGACGAAATATTGAATATTTTCCCACTGAAGTCACAACAAAACAATATTGTCAAAGATCACCACTAATATTTATCAGTATAGTAGCAGAAACCTTAACAATTGCAATGAAAGAAAGAGAGAGAGAGAGAGAGAGAAAGAAAAGAAAGAAATAGAAAAAGAAAGTGAGAAAAGAAAGCAAGGATGCAAACAAGAAAGAAAATAACAATTGAAAACAATAACTAAACTCTATGTGTAGATAATGTGGCTATATACATAAAAATATCCAAAAGAATGTACAAAGTATAAGAGTTAAAAAGTGAATTTATTAAGATTGCTGGACACTAGGTCAATATAGAAAAACCAATTGTATTTGTATATATTAGCGACAAACAATTTGAAAATTAATTAAATACCATTTATAATAGTTTCAAAGAAAGAAATCAATTACTTGTAATAATTCTAACAAAGTTATACCAGGCATCTAAATTGAAAAGTGTATATCATCACCAAGAGACAGTAAAGGCCTAAATAAATGAAGAGCTGTATTAAGTTTGGAGATTAACCATTAATCCAATTTAAAATCTCTTCAGATTTTGTGTGTGTGTGTGTGAGTGTGTGTGTGTGTGTGTGTGTGTGTGGCAATTGACAACTTGGTTCTGAAATTGGTATGGAAATGCAAAGGATGTGAGATAGTCGAGACAATTTTTGAAAAGAATAAATGTGGAAGAATGACACCACCAGAAGTAAAGATTTACCATAAAGCCACAGTAATTAAGAAAATGAGGTATACACACAAGTATAAACCAAAAGAATAACAAAACAAAGTAAAGTCCCAATAGAGACTCAAACATATGATTTCTTCACTTGCAAGAAAGGAGCCACTACAATCTGTGGGGGAAAGGGTGCTTTGCTCAACAAATAGTGCCAGAGGAAAACGAATAATGATGCAAAACAAATGAGTACAACACCCACCCCAGACCCAATCCACTGATTTATACCATATAAAAGAATTTTTATATCATATAAAAGAAGAATTTTTATATGGTATAAATCAGTGGGGTGGGTCAACTGAAACAATGAATCATGTGAAAGAAAGCACAGGATGAATTATTTTATGAGCCTCAAGCAGGCAAACGTTCCTTAAACAGAAAATAAAAAAGAAAGACAAAACAAATGTATTCAACTTTAGTTAAAATTAAAAGCTTCTGGCAGGGCACCGTGGCTCAGGCCTGTATTCCCAGCGGTTTGGGAAGCTGAGGCTGGAGGATTGCTTGAGGCCAGGAGTTCAAGACCAGTCTGGGCAACACAGAAAGACCCTGTCTCTACAATTTTTTTTGTTTAAATTAGGCAGCAATGGTGGTGCACACCTGTAGTCCCAGTTCCTCAGGAGGCAGAGGTGGGAGGATCACTTGAGCCTAGGAGTTCAGGGTTTTAGTTAGCCATAATTGTGCCACTTCCATCCAGCCTGGGCGACAGTGAGATTCTGTCTCTAAGCTTTTAAAATATATATATAAATAAATTTTAAATATAAAGAAAATTAAAAGCTTCAGTTGATCCAAAGTTCTCTGAAGAGGCCAGGCACAGTGTCTCATGCTGTAATCCCAGCACTTTGGGAGGCTAAGATGGGAGGATAGGAAGAGCCCAAAAGTCCAACACTAACCTGGGCAAGGTAGTGAGACCCCATCTCTACAAAAATTAAAAAATAAAAAAATTAGCCAGCCACAGTGACATACACCTGTAGTCCCAGCTATTCAGAAGGCTAAGGCAGAAGGATACCCAGAGCCCAGGAGTTCAAGATTGCAGTGAGTTGTATTTGTGTCACTGAACTCCAGGCTGGGTGACAGAACAAGACCTGTCTCTCCCCTGCTCCCCCAAAAAAGAAAAAAAAAATCTCTTGAGAAAATATATATATAGATAGATAGATAGATGTAGATATAGATGACATCTATATTTATATATGAAAAGGACTCATTTAAAATATGTAAAAACATATTACAAATCAATTAAAAATAAATATATAATAAAATATGGACAAATGACTTGAATAGATCTCTTACAAAAGAAAATTTCCAAATGGATTAGAATATTCAAGAATGTGCTCAATATCATAAATCATTAGGAAACACAAAATAAAGCTACAATGATATGTCACAGTCTAGAATAACTAAAATAATCCTAAAATGAAACAAAGTTAGAAGATTTACACAACCGTATTTGAAAACTTCCTCTGAAGTCACACAATGATGTAACCACAGAATAGCTAAAATTAGAAAGACTGAACAAATAAATGTTGCTAAAGATTGGAAGCAACTGAACTCCCATATGTTGAGAGTGTGAACTGAGTATACACATTTTAAAAACTGTGTTGTTAACCATATGACCATGAGCTAATAACTCCACTCTTAGGTTTTTGCCAAAGAAAATTTAATGTATATGTCCCCCAAAAGATTTGTACAAGAAGATTCAGACATACTTTATGCCTAAGAGCACAAAACTGGAAGCAATCTAAAGGTCCACAAACATGAGAAAGATAATTTTGTGTTTTCATACAATGTCATAATACAAAATAACATAATGAACCTCTGAGGCACACATCAACATGGATGAATTTTACAGACATATTGAGCAAATGAAGTCCCATAAAGCAGTACACAATTCTATTCATATGAAGTTCAAAAATGAGCAAAATTAATTGAGGATAGAAGTAATTGAACTGTACAGTTAAGATCTCTGCACTTTATTGATACCACTTACTTACACATGTCAACAGAGGGCTAAAAAAGAAAGAAAAAGTGAGGTGAGTTTATTACTTTGTTCCAAGCAGACAGAAAGTACTTTAATTACTTTAATTGGGATAGATTGGGAAAGAGAAAACAGCAGCACAGTTTGAGAAATTAATGAAAGAAGAAAGGGCCAAAGAAGAAATTTTTATGGGAAATAGAGGGTTTGGTGACCTGGGAGACAGTAGCTACCTCCTGGTGTGGATGATCGGTAAGAGCTGACTTTCACTGAAGCAAAAGTAAAATCGCATTCCTAATAAAGAATACAGGTGAATACAGGTGAAGAGGTTTCTGTGAAGGACACTGCATATGGCTGGGAATACCTCAATATCAAAATGTCAGTAGGATTTTTTATCTGTCAGCAAGAAGACAGAAACACAGAAAGGAAAGACAGAGAGAAGAAGGAAAAAAAAAAGAAAGAACCCTTGTACACTGTTGGTGGGAATGTAAATGGAAAGTACAGTCACTATGCAGAACAGTATGGAGGTTTCTTAAAAAACTGAAAATAAAACTGACATATGATCCAGGAATCTCACTGCTGGATATATATCCAAAGGAAAGGAAATAAATATAGTGAAGAGATATCTGCACTCCGATGTTTATTATAGTAGCCAAGATATGGACTCAACCTGTGTCCATCAATGGATGGGTCAATAAAGAAATGTGTATGGTACATATACACAATGGAGTATTATCCAGCCTTTATGGGGTACATGTGATATTTTGATACAAGCATATAATGTGCAATGATAAAATCTGGGTAATTGGGGTATCCATCCCCTCAAGCATTTATCATTCCTTTGTGTTGGAAACACTCTAATTTCATTCTTTTTGTTATTTTGAACCCTTAACCATCATCCTCTCTTTATCTCCCTTCTGCCTATTACCCTTCCCACCTCCTGGTAACCATCATTCTACTCTCTATCACCACGAATTCAATTTCTTTTAGCTCCCACATATTAGTGATAACATGCAATACTTGTCTTTCTATGCCTGGCTTATTTCACTCAACATAATGTCCTCCGGTTCTAGCCATGTTGTTGCAAATGACAGGATTTCATTCTTTTTTTAAAAAAAATTAGATTAGAAAAAAAGAAAAAAGAAAGAAAGAAGCTTGTAAATGTCAGAGTAACTTTCTGAAATGTGTGGTTCCTTGAACAAAGATGAATAGAAGCAATGTTTTTGCTTCTTTGATAAATTAGCCTCATAAAACTTGGTAAAACTCCTTTCTAGATCATTTCTCAGTTTTCCCAGAGGTATGTGGCTGGGTATGGGACTTGAGATTTTTAAAGAATCACTGCTTTATCTGACATTCTTTTAATCAAATACTTTCAATTAGCTTGTTAATGTTTGTGTGATTAGAGTTTATTACACGTATTAATCCATTCTTACACTGCTATAAAGATACTACCTCTGACTGGTTTAATCTATAAAGGAGAGATGTTTAATTGACTCACTGTTCCACATGGCTGGGGAAGCCTCAGAAACTTACAATCATGGTGGAAGGGGAAGCAGGGCATGTCCTACGTGGCAGCAGGTGAGAGAGACAGCAAAGAGGGAAGAGTCAGGCACTTATCAAACGACCAGATCTCGTGAGCACTCACTCACTATCACGAGAACAGAATGGGGGAAAACACCCCCCTTATCCAATCACCTCCCACCAGGTGCATCCCATGACATGTGGGGATTACAATTTAAGATAAGGTGTGGGTGGGGACATAGCCAAACCATATTACACAGTATATTTTTTATTTTGACCAACTAATCTCAAGTAAAATTAGATTGTATGATTATTCTTCTGATGTAGTCAGAGTCACTCAGATTTTTTTTCTGAATATTTACACACCCCCAATAAAATCCACTAAGAAATGCAGGGTTGAGGAGGGAGCCAGGAGCAATAGTGGTACCTGAAAAGGAATATTCACAGGTGTTGTACCTTAAAAGCAGTATTCACAGGTGTTGTTAATGTAAAGACACTGGCAATAGGATGGAAGTGTCTGAGTCTCAAACCCATTACACATGGTTACTTGTAGTAAAGTAAATTTTTCCACCTATTACCTGTGAGCTCAGGATTTAACTTCTCTATGTCTCAGTTTTCATTCTGTGCTTAGAGGAATAGTAATACCACACAACTGGAAAAACAGTGAGGCTTAAAAGAGAGGTGTAAGGTGTTGAGAGAAAAAGCAGCTCAGTCAATAACAGGTGATTTTGTAATAGGTTCAGTCACAGGAGGAAAGAGGTGACTATTTCAACTTTCAGTTGCAATCTACTGAGTCAGGACCGGTAACAGAAACAGTCTGTGTTTCATGAGGCCAGGAACCCAGATCTGCCACCTATTAGTTGAGTGGAGTAGCACAGAAATTGTGCTCATCTTCACACAGACTTGATTTGTATTCTGTCTAAGCAGTGGTGTTCCTTTAAATTTTTGTTTCCTATAGAATTCTGTATTCCAGATACTGAAAGAGGTACCACCGCCCTAACAGTCTTTTTCTAGACCCAGAATACAAAGGAAGCAATCTGGATTAGGAATAACAGTGAAATATGCATGTGCTTTTTCACAGAGTTTATTGCCGTAAATTGCAACTTAGAGCCAGGCTTCCCTCCCAGGTCTGACACCAGAACCTCTGCTCTTTATACTCCACTCCGTTGCCTTCTAGAAGCTCTCACTTCTGTTCTTCCCTCCACTATTTACCAGCTGTGATTTAAACTTGCTTAACTTTAGATTTTTCATGTGAAAAACGTGGCTGCTTGTAAAATGCAACAGAAGTAGTTTGATGCAGCAGTTAAAAGCTGAGGATATGGCATGGGAAAACCAAGATCAAATCATCCCTCTGCCATGTGACTGTAGATAAGACTTTGGCAACCCACTTTACTTCTGATGCCTCAATTTCCTCCTCCACAGATGAGAATAGTAACAGTTACTATCTTCCAGGGTTATTGTTAGAAACTAATAAGATAATGCATGCAATGCATTTAGCACAGTTCCTGAAATATTTTGAGCACTTAATATGTATTAAGTGCTTACACAATTACCTTGTGTAACACACAATTCAATAAAATTTCAGTATTAAAAGTGGCTAATCCCACTGGGCTCATTGTAAAATAGCTTGACCACAAGCAATATGCGAAACTAAATATTATCTGTGAACACCATTGTAAGGAATGTGGCTAGTGCTTTGGTCAAGGATAGGCTGGGGTAGGATGTTTACATCCCGCATGACTCAGCGGGTTTGTAGTGCAGGCATATAACTCCACTTGTTATCAGAGCCGTGGAGCCATAACATGGGAAGGCCATCCCTTGGCCCTATGCCATTATTCACCTGTAAACGGTATAATTTCCTGCTGACGCTATAAAGATGTGCTCGTACCAAGAGAAGGAGAGAGAGCTAGAGCTGTCCATCTTTCCAGAGGGGAGCCAGCCAGGACACAGCTCAGCCCGCTTGTGCCCAGAGAAAGAGTTAAGCTGCTGACCCTGAAGGGAGGGCTGGCCATGCAGCTGTGTGTGGGAGCCACTGGACTAAGCAGCTGAGACAGAGCAGGCAGTGTTAGAGAGCTGCTGATGAGAGAGCTGCTAAATAAAGCTTTATTTCACCTATCTACAGCCCCCGACGGTTCTTTCCGTTATCTACCATTCATCCACCCACTCCCTTCAGACCTCAGCATGGGCTGGAAGCTGAACCTAAACATGACAACCATAGTTGAATTCCTTAAAGTGATTGATCCAATGGCTTCAATGAAGCTTTTGCTTTTTCAAAAGAGCAGAAGTTGTCAAAATTGAAGTCAAATAAAAGCTAAAAACTGCTCACTTTTGCAATATGTGAAATTGGAGAGAAGGGCTTCAGGATAAACGCCAAATTGACTCAGATTAGTTAGATGTGGTAACTATATATGCAAGCATGCACACACACACACACATACACACACACACACACACACACGCACACACACACACACACCCCAGTACAGTCATTTTTCACTCATACAGGAGGAAAAAAACTGAGTAACGTAATAGAGCACCTTACCTCTGATGTTCATGTCATGTGACCTTGTATATGCTACTTAACTGAGCCTCAATTTACTCAGTTGTAAAATGGATATGAGTTGCTACCTCATAAAAGTTAAATGAGAACATACAATAAGTTCAGCACACAAAAGGCACTTTTTATATTACATGTTTTATTCATTTTCTTTATAGTTAGCTCTTTCACTTACCATCAGAGGTGGAACTAAGATTGGCTAAATTTCTCAGGAAAGGATAATTGTATGGTACAGCTTCATCTAAACATGGTTTCTTACCCCAATTCTCTTTTGGTGGGATCTTCTTAGTCTTGTGGAAGCAACCCATGGGCTCTCTTCCTTCCTTTTTACCTGAATTTTCATTCTATCCAGAATACTAGCATTAATGCAAAACTGGTGTTCTGAACAAGGTCTTCTTGGGCTTTTGTAAATCCTTTTGTTCTTACATTCACTGTTCGTGTGTTTAGCCATCCAAAATATCTGCTGAGTACCCACCATGCATAAGCACAGCAGTGTGTGATTCAGATTCTTTGGAATGAGTATTTTGGCTTATAACTCCTAACACTCTCACTTAAACCAAGATTCTTACAGCACGAAGTTACTAATTTATTTACTCACCCAAGACATAACATAAATAACTTCCACTATAATAATTCCATTCTGCAAATAGCAATGCCAATTTTTCCTTGTTTATTTATTTTGCTGAGATATGTTAGGCTTTTCCAAGGATAAGAATATTATAGCAGCCTTAGAGCAAGGTAGATATTTCTGTATAGGCCTAAGCTTCTAGATGTTTGAATCACAGCCAAGGAGATTATATTTCAATGTTCTTTCCTGTGGCTAGAATTAATCATGCGTTATTTGATTGTTTTTTTAGGCAACAATCACAGCACTGAGTTTTTATTCCTTATTAACAACCTGCCCTTTGTTATTTATCTGGACTTGCTCAGTGGAGTTCCTTTACATTTTATAGATGGGGGGAAATTTGCAAAACTCTGCTCCCTGATCTCTACCTCAAGGTTCTTCTCTTTAATATTAGGATAATATCGTCCTTAGTTAATTGATCATGTTAGTATGGTCATTTTTCTCCAATCCTCTATTACTATTTGGTTTGGCCACATGTAATAATTTGAATCAGCTGTAACTAATTACCAAGCATTGTTAGTCATAGTTTCACATTATGCTCTGCATTCATGCCACGGAGTGACCATTGTGTAGAGATACAATGTCTTGAATCCCTTTTATTTTCATCTATATTTGACAATAAGAACTAATTGAGTCTATTTGACAATAAGATCATTCTTGAGTACTTACTTAGGTATCATTTAATTCTCACAACAACCCTATATAATAGGCATTATTATTTACTGAAGTATTAATTTTTGTAAAATTATTATTTTTAGAACAAAGGAACATGTTCTAAATAAACACTAAATCATTCAATCTGGAGTAAGAAAGAGTTTCCACTATCTAGCAGTGTGATTGGAACCCAGTACAAACAAGATGAACATATCACCACTCTTGCTTACACGTATTCCCATAATTTCAGCCAGCATTACTATAACAAGAGTGCTAACATATAGTCCTCCTGCAAGTAAAAGTGCAACTAAGGACCTTTGTTTGATGAGGCTAACAGCAGAGAGCAGTGAGTGTGGGTCAAAAGAGAATAAGATGCCTGGCCTGATGAGCAGGAACAATTTCTGAAAACAAAATTTGCCCTAGGTCAAGGGCATGGGACAACATGGCAAGTTCGGTTAAAAGTCATTTGTAAAATAAAGGCATTGTTAACCAGGGAGGGAGTTTCAGAGATTATTCGGTTCAAATTTCTCTCTAGGAAAAAAATAGCTATACGATGTTCTTCACAGATGAGCTTCTATAGTCTGCTTTCTTTCACGTTGGACAGCGGTGATGTTGTATTAGTTTTCTGTTGTTGCATAGCAAACTCAGTGTCTTAATACAACACTGATGTATTATCTCACCATCTTTATGGATTAGGTATTCAGTTAGCTGGGTCCTCTGCTGAACATCTTTCAAGACTAAAATCAAGGCATCACCTGAGCTGTGCTCCTTATAGAGCTCAGAGACCTCTTTGCACTCATGTGGTTGTTGGCAGAATTTAGTTTCTTGCAGTCTTAAGATAGAGGCCTCCATTCTCTTGTTAGTCAGCTGGAAGCTACTCTAAGTTTTAGCAATCACTCCTTACCACACAGCATCTTCCATCTTTAAAAATGCAACATAGAACCTCCTTGGCATCAGACTTCTCTCATGCCTTAACTATCTCTGACTTAAGGAAAGACCCCATCTCTTTTCATGATTCACCTGATTAGGTCAGGCCCACCCAATCTCTGTTTTTATTAACTCAGTTGAGTTCATGTGGTTTATACCTGTAAAGTCCCTTTTTCCATATAACATAATATAATCATAGGCATCATAGTTATTCATGTTGCAGGTTCTGCCCACACTCAGCTAGAGAAGATTATACAAAAGCAAGGGTCATCACGGGGGTATTGTATTAAGTTTCTGCCACCGCAGATGATTGGGAAGTTCTGGCCAGATGTGATGGCCAGAGCTTTCTAATGGAATGTTAGAAGCCTTCCTTTGGGAGACTGAAGCAGGCAGATAATGAGATCAGGAGATTGAGACCAGCCTGGCCAACATGGTGAAACCCTGTCTCTACTGAAAATACAGAAATTAGCCAGGTATGGTAGCGCACACCTGCAATCCCAGCTGCTCAGGAGGCTGAAGCAGGAGAATGACTTGAACCCAGGAGGCAGAGGTTGCAGAAAGCCAAGATCACACCTCTTCACTCCAGCCTGGGCAACAGAGCGAGAGCGAAACTCCGTCTCAAAAAAAAAAAAAAGAGGTTCTGCTATAAGGAAAATCAATCTGGCTGGAATCTACCAACCTCTACTTTTGTTCTCCACATCAGCCACTCAACTCTTGGAAGACAAACATTATGACTGCTCTTTGGGAAACTGTTTCTAATTTCTTTAACAGTTCTTACTTGTGATATGCAGATATTCCTCCAAATACACTATACTTCTTGGAATTTCTCTCGAAGTATGAGTTTTAGAATTAAATATAACTTCTGAGATTTTTTATAAAAAATACAGATTATGGCAGAACTATTTTTATTTCTTCTATTCTGCAGAGCAGACTTCTATTAAGGCATTCCAGGACTAATTTTTTATAGTTACATCACATTTTGTATGTGTATGTAATTTGATATGTGAGTGTAAGTTACATCACATACAAGGTAATATATCTTACGTACACGTACAAAATTGCATACACATACAAAATGTGATGTAACTATTAAAAATTTGATAAAATTTAGCACATCAAATAAAGCATTTCAATTACTTTTTCATGTACAACTACCAAACCCAAGTCATTGATATCCTCACCTGTATTTTGATAATAACTTAAAACAAAAACTCAGTGATGAGGTCTGTTACATTTTGTCTCGCCAATTTCTCACCTACAATCCAGCCTAGAAACATTTTTGAATCTTGATTCTGTCACCTATATTGTTCTCTCTCCCTCATAACTAGGTGTCAGTTGAAGATTGATAAGCTTACCTTTACTTCATTCAAGCTGGTAATATACATGCTGACTGAGAACAGGAGAGAGCCAACAGGGCTGACTTTCAATTTCAATTTTTACTTTTCAGTTTTAACCCTTGAGTGTTTTTTTGGCGGTGAGGGCGTGGGGGAGGTCTTTAATGGAAGATGACCTAATGGGGGATGACATTGTGTATGTAAGATCATCCACGTTTAAAATTCCTGATTTTTCTTAACAACTCTTCACATATTACTTGTTTTCTCAATGATAGCCTCAAACAGATAATTCTTTACATTTTAATCAGAGAAAAAGGAATTCTGCTCAACACCAATCTCACTTAATATATGTATTCCTGCATTATTTTGCACTTTGTAACTCTTGATTCCTTGTACATAAATCAACCACTTATTTTTCATAGCTCTTTCCGTATCTCACATGTGACCCTTACAAAGCTTGTGAGTCAGAATAGCTAGTGCTATTGTTCTAAGGTAAATGGCCAAGGCCAAAGAGGTGTTCACAACCACATGGTTGGCAGCAGAGCCTTGACCAAAGCCCAGGTTTGCTATCTCAGAGTCCAGGCTCCTCCACTATTCGGTAGAAGAAAATTACCATGAAGTGAAAGCCTCCTCTGTTGATTCTGTTTTGTCCACACCAAGCAGCCATTTTGCCTTCTGGGGCTGCTTTGATTTGTAGTTTTGATATTTTGTTGGTGGATGTCTGTACAGAAGGGGAACACAGATGGAGTTGCCGGGCTTTGCAACTGGTATGAATCAAGCGGCACTTGTGGCTCCAGTGGAGACAGAATCAAGGTCGTCTTCAGAAAGCAAATGCAGCCTGTGGTCAGAGGAGCTGCTGAAACAGAGGCTGACATTCACACAGTGTGTCTCCAGACAAACCAGGCCGAGAGCCATCATGATTATTTTTCCTCCCAGCAGGGCATAATGACAAAATAATACCTATCAGTCATTGAGAACAGTCCAGCCTTCCTATGCAGGTTCCATGAGGCAGTGGTCAGGAGATAATCTGTGCATGTATTTGCACACACACACACACACAGAAAAAATTCCATGGACGCATAAGTGTGGGAAATATGGTGCACTGTGGCTGGGTGAGGTGGCTCATGCCTATAATCCTAGCACTTTAGGAGGTAGAGGCAGGAAGATCACTTGAGCCCAGGAGTTTGAGACCAGCCTGGAAACCATAGGGAGACCTCTTCTCTACTGAGATTTTTAAAAAATTGGCCGGCTGTGGTAGCACATGCCTGTGGTCCCAGCTATATGGGAGGCTGAGGCAGGAGAGGCAGGAGGATTGCTTGTGTCTGGGAGACTGAGGCTGCAGTAAGCTATAATCACACTACTGTACTTCTGCCTGTGTGGAAGACCAAGACCCTGTCTCAAAATATGTGTGTGTGTGTGTGTGTGTGTGTGTGTGTGTGTGTACCATATACATATTATATATAATATATACATTTATGTATAGCACAGTGTAATGCCCCCTTAAGAGACCACAAAAAAACTATAATATTGATATGGTTTGAATGTGTGTTCCAGGTTCTTGTGTTGGGAGGTGGGGTGAATAAGAGGTGATTAGGTCACAAGGCTCTGCCTTGTGAATGTTACCATCACCCTAGTAGGCTAGTTATTGCAACAGTGGGCTCATTATACAAGCCAGTGGGGCCCCCTCTTACTCTCCTGCTCTCTCATGCTCTCTTGCCCTTTTATCTTCCACCATGGGATGGCGTAGCAAGAAGACCCTCACCAAGTGTGATCCCTTGACCTTGAATTTCTCAACCTCCAGAGCCATAAGAAATAAATTTCTTTTCTTTATAAATCACCCAGTCTGTGGACTTCTGTTTTAGCAACACAAAGTAGACCAAGACAAACACGTGCGAGATTTGAGAAGCCCTGCTGCCACCTGCAAACCCGCTTCACCTAGTATTTCTCAAACCTAATGGGGAAGGAGAACAGGGAAGCTTTTTATATAATACCTATCGCAGAAGATATGTTTAGAAAAGCTGTATTACCTCATTTAATCCTTACAACAATGCTAAATGGTAGGTATTAGAGAGGTCAAATAACTTGCCTAACAGAACTAGAATTCCACTAGGTCAGTCTGAAGCCAAATCCCATTCCATTAAGTATGGAGCTATATAACCTGAAGGTTTCGGGTTGACTTAGGGTCCTGTGTTGTGAAGGCTCCTGTGGGCTCTCAGTGAAGCTGTGAGTCCTGAGGCCCTACGACAAGATAAGAAAAGCTGACTGCAAATGGAGAAGCTGAGGAACGCCTGGGCAGGGCAGGTTTTTAGGAAAGAGGCAGGTGAAGAAGAGGAGCCTATGAGAGCTGGATGGTAGTGAAGAGGGCGGGGAGTGGGTGGGAGTGGGTTGGAAAAGACAGTAAAGACCTGTACAGTGAGAATATCGATTTCAGGGCTGTTGTGAGGGCAAAATGAAACCCGTTTGTCAGGCACCTAGCACTGCGCCCTTCCCAGGACAGTAAGTGTGAGCAGGATGAGAACAGCAGATGGGAAGGATAACAGGCTTCAATTCTACAGGCCAGTGCAAAGCTTTATCTCCATGCTGAGCTCAGCAGAATCACCCAAGACTGAACTTGCATAATCTCACAGCATCCCCCTCCATCCACTTAGGCTCTTCAGGGGTGTTTGATTGAAGGAGTTCATTATTTGCCTCAACTGTCTCTAATTTTTACCACAGTGCCTCTCACGATCACAACTGATTGTTCACTTGAAATAATGAATGCAAATAGAAGACTGGGCCATCGGGAATCTTCAGGGAAGGAAGAGCAAGTGGGTGAGGTTGTCAGCGTCACAGACTGACAGCCCCCAAGGCTGGGAATAAACTGTGCCCAGGTTGAGTTTGACCTACTGAACGTTTTAAAAAGATGAATTTGTTTTCAAAATTTATAATCAGGCTATATCACATAAAAAGTCAGATTCTGGCTTCCCTTTTATTTTTTACATTTTAGTTTTAAAAACAAACATCTATTTCTAGAGTCTGGGAAGTCCAAGATTAAGATGCTAGCAGATCCAGTGGCCGATGAGAGCCCTCTTTCTGTGCATAGGCGGCCATCTTGTTCCTATGCCCTCACAGTAGAAGGAACAAGGGGGTTCTCTAGGGTCTCTTTTATTTATAATAGAAACGCTCTTGCTATGTTAACCAGGCTGGTCTTGAACTTCTGGCCTCAAGCTATCTTCCCACCTTTGCCTCCCAAAGTTCTGGGATTACAGGCAAGAGCCACCGTGCCTGGCCAGGGGTCTCTTTCCTTTTTTTAATTTCCAACTTTTATATTAAGTTCAGGGGTACGTGTGCAGGACGTGCAGGTTTGTTACATAGGTAAAAGTGTGCCATGGTGGTTTGCTGCACAGATCGAACCATCACCTAGGTGTTAAGCCCAGCACCCATTAGCTATTCTTCCTGATGCTCTCCCTCCTCCCACCTCCCACACTCCGACAGGCCCCAGTGTGTGTTGTTCCTCATCTGACTTCCTTCTAAAAGGCCAGCAGTTGCCTGGGGCTAAGTCACAGCTTCCAGTTTGGTCACCCCAGCTGCCTCAGGTCTACCTGACTCACTGGATTACCTGATCCACCAGAGCAGGATTTGCAACTGTGCTGTATGCCCAAGAGTAAGATTTGCATCTGTGCTCAAGGTCCAAGAGTAAGAGCAGGATTTGCATCTGTGCTGTATGCCCAAGAATAAGATTTGTGAAAAAGAAATCTACAGCCATCTCCCCTTCCTCAGAATGAGCTTACTGGGATTCCTAATAAAGGTTTCTGGTGAGTGTCTATAAAAGTATTTGGTCACCTGCAAAAAGGAAGAAAACTGTGGCACCTGGTTCATTATTTAATCCTGTCATACCAATGTCCCTTCTGTGAGTGAGAGAATTAAAATATCAGGCTATCAGCTTCATAAATACAGCAACTAGTCAGAGAAGAATAAAGAGCAGCTTAAGTTTTCCATGCACTCTCATCTACATATTGGAAACATCAGCGCTGATGGAACTGTTCAGCAGTGAACACAGGCAAATAGATTTTAGTTCTTTAAAAGCCTTCATTCTGAAGATGTTAAAGTGCTTGCTGTTGTCAAGCTCAATATGGTACAATAATGCAAGTCACAAATATGAGCCGTCTTCGTAATTTTAAATTTCCTAGCAGCCACATTAAAGATGTAAAGAGAAGCGGGTGAAATTTTTACTTAACCTATGTAAAACAGTGCCATTTCAATGTGTAAACAATATAAAAATTATTAATAAGAAATTTTACTACTTTTTTTTACTGAATTCTTCAAAACCTGGTAAGTATTTTACACATAAAGCATATTTTAGTGTGTACTAGCTACTTTTCCGGTGCTCAGAAACTACACGTGGCCCATGGCTGCCTTATTGAACAACACAAATGCACATGAAATCATACATTTGCCTTAGATTAGCAAACAAAGATATATGGAGGGAGAGCTGGTATGGATTTGCCACAGATCTCACAGGGAACCATGAGGCCAGCCAGGAAACTGACATCATTGTAATCTACGAACTATGTTCTCCAGGTTCTTTTGGGCCCCCAAATGTGCCCTCACTCTGATCCTTCCCCGTCTATCTCTGTCTCCTTTCTTCGTTGTCTAACTGGAGTCACTGTAGGACCGTGAACAGCACAGGATGTTGAGAAGGAAGGAGTGGGCTGGATTCCCAGCCTGTCTCTTGCAGGCTAATGACCTTGGGCAAGTTACTTAACCTCCCTGCTCTCAGATTTCTTTTCAATAAAATAGGATTAGTTCTTTCATCACTGAGTTCTGAGGATTATATAAAATCATAAATGTAAACTCCTCCACATCAAATAAACACTATAGTTTTCAACTTTTTCATTATTATTTTTAAGTGTGTGTGTGTGTGTGTGTGTGTGCGTTTGATGAAAAGAGCAGTGGGGGTAAAAATTGAAGACGTGAGAATTTTTTAAAAGATGTGTTAAAATCCCAAGCCACATTCTATTCCTTCTTTAGTAGTTGATGCTTAAAAATTCTCTCTGCGCTTATAAAAAGCGTGACTTTGGCCCAAAGCACCCTAAGCCTAGGTCATGCATACATACCCAAAGCATGAGAATGAAAAAGGGGTTCCTGTTTTCACTAGAGTCTGTCCAATCACAGGGCAACCCAGAAAACCTCAGTGAGCACCATGGGGACTCGGCAAATACTCAATGTCTGAGGAAGCTTCACAGGGTCATTGCATATGAAGGTGACAAGAATTCTATCATGCAGAGGACACAAGTTTCTCAGACCCTGCAGGTTCCTCGACTGTAAAACCTGTAAAACGGTGCGTTGCAACCCTTAAGGAGCCTTACCAGACTGAAACCTTTCAAGGTCCTAAAGCCTGAAGCATCCGTGCCACACTCTCTTCTACTTAAGCTGTAGCCCCTGCTCACATCCTTGGGCACTTTGAGAAGACTAATAAAATAAAGGGAAGACTCACCAGTTCATCCTCCTCTCCCTGGTTGAGCAAAGCCCGCTGGGCCTTCTTACTGTTCTCCTCCATCTCAGCTCAACCGGTTAGGGTTTCTCCTGGCTAACTCCTTGGAGAAATGTCAGAATCCCTTGGGCTTCTGTGAACTCAGAATCATCACGGCTTGTGATTGCTCTTCTCTTGTACTTTTAAAATCTCTTAGTGCACACCTTGCCTATTAGACTAACAAAGGAAAAAGAGAAAATCTTCTCAGGAGCAGGAGTGGTCTGTTAATCTGCTTGCTGTGTGTGTGTGTGTGTTTTTTTTTTTTTTCCTAGTGTTTGTTTACTGAGCTAGATATGAGTGCCTCTAGACTTGAGGAATGAAGGAGAGGAAAGCCATCAAACTAGAAAGATAACGATAAATAATTCTGTATGCTGTTCATAAACATCTCAGCCAAGGAATGAGTATAGTCCCTTTGCTAAAGCCTAAGACAAAAGGATTAACCAGTAAGAGGTGTATAAAAACCCTGCAGACTTTGAAAAAGTAATGAACATATTAAGGGTGATAATGAGAATTGAAGGAAGGGAGGTTGGCTCATGACAGAGAATGTAAGAATCATTTTGGAATTAGAAAAATCTGAGTTCTAATCTCTGCTTTACCGATGACCCTGGAAAAATCACTTAAAATCTGAATTTTAGGTTTCTATTACATAAAATGCCAATAATAATTGGGTGATATAAAGATTTAAGGTGATAACAATTGCACCCTCCACACTCAGTAAGAGAGAAGTAATCATCATCACAATCATTACATCAATCAAGAAGAGGCTTTAAAAAGTAAACTATGTTAATAACTCGATTCTTTTCATTTACTCTTTACAGTTTACAAAAGTTTTCAAATGAGCAAAGTGGGTGGAGGGAGGAGACGCTAGAAAGACCGAGGATTAAGGTTATAGCCCAAATTTCCACACCGCTGAATTTGATATTTTAATTAAAAAATAAGTATGCTATGATTCATTCCAGAGTTAGTTAATTTGTTCATGATGAAAACTTTTGTCATTTTATTGGCCGTTATTTCGTCCTTGCACTTCGACTATGGAAGAAAATTTGCCGTGAATGAAAATTACTAGAGGATGATACTTGGCTGTTTGCACTGACGGAAACTGTCACTGATTGCCTTGAGCCAGCACAAGTGTCCAACTTGATGTTCGGGAGAGGTCGAAGTGCTCTCTGACCAGGTGAAAGTGGCTGTTGAGAATAAACAGACAGAAAACTACAGCTCTTCATGCCAGAGCCTCCTGAGGTAGCCATACTAAAGCATAGTATGCCAGTGTAAGTGTTGCCTTGTAAGTACCAACAATCTAAGGTAAAATGCAGATTTGAATAAAGATCTTCTGGATTTTAGTAAAACTTCATTAAAGATATGAGTGGCAGCTGTCATTCACTTCTTACCCATCAGCTATTTACTTGTATTTCCTGCTGAAAAAAACCAAATTTGTGCAGCACGACTTTAGCTAAAAGCACCAAGGATGAGTCAATGATTTGTCTACAGGTGGGCATGTGGCCCAGTTCTAAACAATTAAATGTAAGAGAAAGACAGCTGGGGTTCTAGTCTTGTGGAAAGGCTATCTTATTGGCGAAAGAGAGAGAAGATCATTTTTTTTCTGTCTTCTCCTTTCTGCCTTCCTTTGAAAGTGATGCATGAGAATGCAATGCTTGGAGCATGGTAGCCATCTTTAGATGGTGAGGAGGATGAAAATCACTATGGAACTTATGATGAGAAAAGGACAGAAGAGCTTAGATGCTTATAATGCCACTGAGTCACAGAACTTACCTACCGCTAGACACCATGTTAAATACACAAGTCAGTGTTCTCATAAAGCCACTCTTGCTTCAGTTTGCTGTTACGCGTAGCCTAAAGATACACATAGCACTTGCTGTGACTCCATTCCATTTTTACTCAGCAATTATGTATGGAACAACAGATGTTCCAGACGTTGTGCTAGGCCCTCGGATATAATGGCATAAAAGGAAAAAGTCCCTATTCTGAGGGAGTTCACAGTTACTTGGGAATGACAGACAAGCAGCCTCTTAAGTGGGAAACACACTAAAGTCAGATTTAACGGAATGCAAACAGGTTCCCAAAGGAAGTGTCATGTATTCTGACATCTCAAAGACAAGCAGAAGTTGACAGATAGAAAGAAGGGGGTATAGTGGCATCTGGTGAGCCCAGTCTGGGCCAGGGAGCAAAATGTGTGAAAAGAGTCAAGAGAGGTAGGAAAGGATAGCCTACTCGGGATATTAAGGGGAATGAAAGTAAGACTTGAGACTAGAAAGATGGGAATTGAGGAGTAATAATGAAGGAGATGCAAACTAAGATGTGCCCAGTCGAGAACAGCTTGTCAACCGTGGCAGGCTGGACTCTTGTCTCTCCACCAGCCAAGACCCAAGGCCTCAGCTCCTTCCCACTGAGGAACAAGCACTCTTTGCCCTGTACAAGTACAAAATACTCACTTCAAAATTAAGTCTTTGAATAACCCCAGGGCTCATAAGTGCCTTGGAGGCACTAGCTTCCAAGTCTCGGAGGTGTGAATGCTGACACTGGGCCCACTCACTGTCCGGTTGATTCATCAGGTCGAAGTTTGTATTAGATAATCTCCAGGGTCTCTAAATACTGAGCACTCACTTTAGCCACCAGAGGACAAGCTCTGTGAAGAAAATAATCATACAGCATTAAACCCTGCCTCCTGGAAAGTCTGCAGCAGACATTATAGATTACAGGACCTAATGCCAGACCCCCATAGGCAATGTGAAGATCCAGCCATGCCTCAATGGCTCAGCCAGCCCCTTGTAGACGCGCAGGTGGAAGAGTCACCTATTGTGTTTATACATGTGCTGCGGGGCTGAGGGCATCTCTTCTGGGAGAAGCAGCCTCAGGATCGGCGGCAATGGCCTCTTCCAGGTCACACTAGTGTCTCTAGCCACAGAGTTCAGCAGGTTGTAACTCAAGCTGGGATTCTTTTGATCTTTTCCATCTGAAGAGACCAGACTCCTGGTTTCCTATGACTGGAAGCAGAACAATGCATCCCGATGAACTGCAAAGGCAAATTCTTTCCTATTGAGAAGGAAGTTGTCAGCACCACAAAGCATAAGACAGGGGCCTTCAGAGACAAGAGGGGAGGAAAGAGCCCAGTGAGGATACAGCCAGTGCTCGACTTACGACCACAATTGGTTCCAACAGACCGGTCGTAACACGATTTGGTTGTAAGTTGAGTAGGCTACATGCACGCAGAGATGGTAGTGCTGCTGGAAGCTGGTCCACACTGTCGTACGCCCAGCTGGGCAATGTTTGCGCTGCCAGACGCGGAGCCGTCGTGGCTAGCGATTGTGGTCGTAAAGTCAATTGGTCGTAAGTTGCATAGGTCGTAAGTCGATCGATACCTGTACTCAAAATGCAACAAAGAGTGAAATGCCCTCCTCGCACCAGGGCCTGAAGAACTGGTCATCCCTCAAGAAGTCAAGTTATAGAGCTCTGAAGGCCTTTCCTATCAGAATGAAGCCAGAGGAAGTAAATGGCTGAGAGAGTATTTCATCTTCTTCCACGATCCCTGACCTGGAACACAATTTCCAGAAAACAAACAAAAAAAAAAAACAGAGATGGGAAAAAGTTTAGCCTCCCAAGTAAGTAGCTGGGATTATAGGTGCCCACTAGCACACCCAGCTAATTTTGGTATTTTTAGTAGAGACAGGATTTCACTATGTTGGCTAGGCTGGTTTCAAACTCCTGACCTCAAATGATCTGCCTGTCTTGGCCTCCGAAAGTGCTGGGATTACAGGCATGAGCCACCGCGCCTGGTCCGTTGTTGTTGTTTAAGGAATAATTATACCAATTTTAAGAGCATTCCCCCACCTGTCCCCACATGCCCCAAGCTGTCTCCACATACCACTTCAAAAAAGAGAAGTTTTGTGTCATTAACACGATGGAAGAACTTCTTAAAAAATGTAACTGTCAAGTGTTCTGTTTGCATTTAGGATACTGTTCATCTGTACTAGACTGTCATTTTCCCTCCTTATCCCACAAAATTTTGCTGGTAATCCATATCATGACTCATAGCTATTCCTCTAACCATGCCATAAAAATGCAGGCACCCAATGTGAAAAGGAGCACTTGCTGGGCATCACTGACACCGTTCATGTTTTACTCATAGTTGAGTAATCAGCATACATAGAATTTTCTTGCGTTTCCTAAGTCATATGTATATAGTGAATGTTATATAATATACCTGGCACGTCTGTTTTAATTTAATTGAATAAAGATACAAATACTTTGCAATAATAATCATAATAATAATAAAGTGGTCAGGGAAGACACTGCAAAGATGTGAGGAGCTAAGGGCCTGTGGATACCTGGGCAAAGAGGGTTCTGAGTAAAAGGACTATTAGGTGTCAAAATCCTGAAGCTGGGGGCCAGGAAGGAAGCCGGAGTGCCTGGGGCAGTGTGCACAGTGAACAGAGTCTTAGGATTCCAGGAAGCAAAGCGACATTGTGGACCTATTTGACACCTAGAAAAGATCGTTCTTTACGTCCCCCTCGTCTATGTGACAAATTTTTCACGTGTGAGGTAGAATTAATAGCACTAGCTAGAAAATATACATAGACAGTAAAATCGTCTTTTATTGAATGTTGTATATGTAATTAGGCCAGTAAAAATGATTTTTAAAAATGAAATAAAGATTACTGTACATAAAGAAGTAATGAAGACTTTTCAACTATACTAAGATATTTTTCACTAAAAGAGCAAAATGTACACATTTTAATTAATAATAACTTTATAGAAACTAATAAACGAATTTTAATGAAATGAAAAAACTGGCAAAAAGTAAAATTTGGGCAATTATTAAATCATTTCACTCATGGAATATTTTGCTTTCTTGACCCATTTTTTTAAAATGGACAAAAATTTGAAAAGCAAACTCAATCTCCATTTTAAAGATACTATTCAATTCAGAAATATATTTCAAGTATGAACTAAAATGCTCACTTACCATAAAAAAATTACAACTTATAATGTGCACTCTCTATGACTCTGCGAAGAAGAGCCTTGGAAAAAAAACTTCTAAGACAACTGGACTGAATTGGAGCCAGGAAACGGAGGTCTGAACAGTGTGGAGAGGGAATTCGATTTTATCTTATCGACAAAAACAACCACTGGAGGTTCAATAGTAGTTCTCCAATTTCTTCAACTCTCCTCACCCATAACAGTGGAAAGCTGCCATATGCAAAACATTATTTTAGGTCCTAAAATGAGGATCTGTAGAGAGATGAGGTCCAAACTTTGCCCTTGAGCTCAATCTACAGGAGCCACGCTCACAAGTCCAAGTCTTATGTATTCTCTACTTTTTCTCTAGCTGCTCTTGTGTATAATTTTACAAACGAAGCTTTGGCAAGCTCATCCCTCCTTACCAGATTCAGGTGTGACTTGTCACTGATATATGTAGGTACCACAAATATAGGTATGGTCATTCATTGCTTAGCAGGATCCTTTGAGGTGAATTCCTCCTGTAGAAACTGGATGATTCAGAATCTGTTGGCAGAAGCTACAATGTTTGAAAGAGATTGATTCTTGGAATATATTGCAGCTTCCAGTACAAAGCAAGGCAGCATGGGGACTTGTGGTTATAGCAGGTGAAGCTAAAGGGAAAAAAAATCCCTTTTACCCACTCAGAGCTGACTCCTGATCTATGAAGAAAAGATTTCCTCACCTCTGCTAGCAAGTTTTCTCTGGATATCTCATTTCTACTCTTTTTTTTTTGAGATGGAATCTCAGGCTGGAGTGCAGAGGGGCAATCTCAAACTCACTGTAACTCTACCTCAGGTTCAAGCAATTTTCCTGCCTCAGTCTCCCAAGTAGCTGGAAATACAGTGGTCCACCACCAGGCTGAGATAATTTGTGTATTTTTGGTAGAGACAGGGTTTCACCATGTTTTCCAGGCTAGTCTCGAACTCCCAGCCTCAGGTGATCAATCTACCTTAGCCTCCCCAAGTGCTGAGATTCTAGGCATGAGCCACCGCACCTGGCTTCATTTCTACTCTTATTCTAGGAACGGCCACAGCCATCCTCCACAGGGGCAGAGACACAAGCTTAGGCAGCCCAGCTAGCTCTTCTGTGCCCCTCATGGGAGTCAAGAACCAGAACTTGAACTAAATTCTATGCTGTACTTGGTGTTTATTGTAAAATGAGGCTTGACGTATTGCAAATACTGTTACTATACTGTGGATCATTGAAGCAATTTTTAGAATTTAATTCCTGTGTTTTGGATTTTTTTTAAAAACTGCCTCTTCAGTCATCAAATAAATATTAATTGATTTACTTTCTCATGGAGTCAGTTCTATTTTCCAAATGCTTCGTGTGTCCCAGGCTGGGTGGCCCTCACTGTCCTGAGTCCAACGACTTTGCTTTGGGGACTATTCCCATAACATTCGATACATGCATCAAGAGTAGTTCTTAACATTCTAGGGAAAGAACCATTCATCTTCAAATCCAAGCCCTTAGCACCAGGAGAGGCATACATGACTAGGTGTTCAAAAAATATTGTGTGATGAATAAATGACTCGTTTCCTGCCTAGGGAATATACTTTTCCTGTGTTGCTCAATGACAGACATTGTCAGCGGTCTGTTCAGATCTTCTTGGATGTCTTTGATGCCTTCACAGGCATTTGTTTGCTTTTCTTCTGACTCTCTTCAGAGGGTTGCCCTTGAGCCCCTTTGCCTGTTCTACCAGAGACCCAAAGGTGCCTGCAGTTTGCTCCCCACCCCCACCCTGCCCAGGCAACCCTGAGCCGGTGACTGACAAGGAAGAAGTCTGAAGCTCTTTTTCCTTGTCAAGAGTTGGGACAGAGTGAAGTAATGTTTACATTCCAAAGCTCCCTGGCAGTATCAGGTTAAAATGAAGACCCTGCCCAAAATCACATTCTTACTTTGATTGTCTTTCACGCTCTTACCAGTTTCTCCTAGAAACACTTCCTTCACAAAAGATTTATATAGAAATATTTAGCTGGGCCTCAATGTCTGCTTCTGGGGGGCTCAACCTCAGAAAAGAACGAAGTGTTCTCTAATGTTTGTACTCACTGCACCTGTAGGTACCATCAACCCATTCTTTCTTTGGGAAGGAAAACCACCTGTATCTTCCCATTCTCTCACCTCTTCCTCAATTCTCTCACTTCAGAATCTCCAGTTTCTTCTCCCCTCAATTTAAAATTGTCCATGTAACCATGTTGAGTTTGGTCTGAGCATTCTTTCACCATAAAGTACTAGAATTGTTCCAGGAAAATTCAATAGCTCACTTTATGTTCCTGGAAATCTATTGACTATTATCAAGCACTTTAAGCTTGTCAAAGCATATGCCATGTTGCCCCCGTGCTCTGTGTATTAGCTGTAGAGAAACAGAATGTCTACTTAAGTCAATATTCTGGAAAGCCTTCCACATGACTGGCCACAAGGACAAATCCACACAAACTTTCAGTTGTATGACTTGTCTGATGAGAATACCAAGTGCCAGCGAGAATGATTGTCAAGTGTTAACTGTGTTTGTCAGGTAAGTCGCCCACCTGAGTTAGACCAGTGGCCAAAAAGGTGTCCCGGTGCAGCCAGGTCAATGCCTTGGTGAACATTAAACTCCTACCTCTTCTCCCCTCACTACTACTAAAAATGGTCACAACAATTGAGACCAGTAAATGGTGCTGACCAGAGGACAATGGCACTGCTGAAACTGGTGTTGTGGCTACTGATAGAACAGAGGTTCAATTGCATTTGTGGATTCAAAAGAAGGAAGGAAACAGCTGTGATGAGGTGCGGTGGTTACAAAGATGGAGAATGGATAGAGGCATTCCAGAATGAGTCAGATCACAAGATTGGTTTTAAGGAGAATAACCTCTAAACCAATGTCCCAAGGCAAATTTTTTTTTTTTTTGAGTCAGAGTTTCGCTCGTTACCCAGGCTGGAGTGCAATGGCGCGATCTCGGCTCACCGCAACCTCCGCCTCCTGGGTTCAGGCAATTCTCCTGCCTCAGCCTCCTGAGTAGCTGGGATTACAGGCAGGCGCCACCATGCCCAGCTAATTTTTTTGCATTTTTAGTAGAGACAGGGTTTCACCATGTTGACCAGGATGGTCTCGATCTCTTGACCTCGTGATCCACCCGCCTTGGCCTCCCAAAGTGCTGGGATTACAGGCGTGAGCCACCGCGCCCGGCCCGCAAATTGATTTCTTACTAATCAATTGCAGATGATCTAACCTAGTTGGTGAGATGAGGATTTCCTTAAAATATTCAAACCGGAGAATGGTCCAGAATCAGTTATTCTTTTTCTCCCTTATCTGGAGGGTGGATTCGTTTGTATATCTCAAAAAATGGAGTTTTGCATAAATTTTCAACTAATTTGAAGAATATAAGTAACTGAACCCCATTCTGTGTTTTTGCCCATGGATCATGGCAATGCTTTTCCCCATTGAACTTGGCCACTGGGTGATTGTTTTGTCAAGAATTCAGTACTTGGAGCTCTAACAAAGAGCAGGGATAAATGGGCTTACCTCAAGGGAGAGAAGTCTGTCAGCAGGATTTCCTTTCACCAGGCACTGCTTTTGTAAAAAAGGTAGAGAATGCACAGTGACAAATTTACAAAGGAAATGTACCACAAAAAGTTCTCTCAATGCAGGGTGAGTGGCAGAAAAAATTGTAGATGAGTCTCCAAAGGGACAAGTACAAGACAGCACATCTGAAAGAAAATAATCTAAGTTGTTCTTTTAGGACTATGGTTTCTAAACCTGACTCATCGTTAGAATCGTCTGGAGAGTTTGATAAAGATATAGCTCCCCAAGACCCATCCTAGAGATTATGATTGAATGTATGTCTCATCTGGCTGAGGAATGTATTTCTAATAAGCTCCCTGAGGATTTTCATGATAGTTCAAGTTGGAGAGTCATGTTCCAAAAAGAAGCCTATGAATTTCTGTTGTGGACTATTCTATGGAGAAAGTAAGTTAAGCAAAGCAAAGATAGCAAAGAAAAAAAAAAAACTAACTAACATTACCAAAAAATGTGTCCAAATCTGGACTGTTTTGCACAGGTCTTTGCATCTCATGGGAGATCTCACAGACAGAAACTATCCAGAAACTGCCGATTTAAAAAACCATTCTTCAGGATAGTCAGATGATGGGATGAGAAGGGCTGCAAAGTCAAGTCCAGAAAGAAAGTTCGCTCTTTCAAAGCATAAGTAGTTAAATTTGTAAGCAAAGGCTAGAGGTAGGTTACTTTGTATGTTATTTTAAAAATAAGAATAAATAGAATAAGTAAAACATAATTTAAACAAATAGTAAAACATAGTTAATTACATTTGCACTAAAATAAAGTTAAATGCATTCAGTTCCTGGAAGTCCATAGTGTGTTAATGATTTCACTCATTCTTCAATCATGCATTCTTCAATTTGTTCTTTTACTGACTCCCACAATACAATAAATAGTTATACCATGGGTTAAGCTAAGACTTAAGAAGCTTCCTTAAAGTTTGAGAGATGAAGAAAAAGAAATAAGGAATCACATTTAATCTCCTTTGATTTTTGCTATTATGAATGATATCATAAATATACCAACAGCCAATTGGAGATTTCCTAGGATGGCTCACAGAACTCAGAGAAATGCTTTACTTATGTTTACCAGTTTATTAAGAAATACAATAAAAGATACAGAAAAACCGCTAGATGAAGACATACACAGGCAAGGTCTGGCAGAGTCCCAAGCCCAGGAGGTTTGTCCCTGTGGAGTTGGGGTACACCACCCTCCCTGCATGGGGATTTGCTTGCCAATCTGGAAGTTCTCTGAGCCCCATAGTTCAGGCATTTTTATGAAGGATTTATCATGTAAGCATAATGAATTATTAAGTCCACTTCTAGCTGCTCTCTTTCTGGTGCGTGGTGAGTAGGGCTGAAAGCTCCAAGCTTCTAACTATGGCTTGGTCTTTCTAGTGGCCAGTTCCTATCCAGGAGCCCACTAAGAATTGCCTCATTACAATAAGAGATGTTCCTATCACCAGGAAGTTTCTAGGAATTTAGGAGCTCTTTGTTAGGAATTGAGGTCAAAAGCCAAATACTAGAACAAAGGATCCCCCTGTTACCCATACCTGCGGGATCATTAGGAGCTCTTTCTCAGAACCTGAGCGGAGACCAAACATCAGAACAAAAGGTTCTCCTGGCATGCTTGTTGCTCAGGAAATTACAAGGGTTTTAGGAGCTCTGTAACAGAGACCAGGGTCAGGGATCAATATAACATTTCATACTATTTCACAGTGAAGGAAACTAAGACACAGACACAGTGACTAATTTGCTCAAAATGGCATCTCAGAGAAGTCTGGATTAGAACTCAGATCTGTCTGACTCCTCAACTTGTACCTTTAACCTGCTATATGCCACTGCCCCAAAAGAATCACTTTTGATATTGACTTTGTTTGAGAACTGTGTGGCCTCTAATGATGCAGTCAGACTTGGGGCACAGGTCAAAGACTGAGGCTTTGGCTAGCATGGTATCCTGTGCCCCCAAGGCCAGTCCTGCCCTCATACAGGCCTAGGTACAGCTAGACTCCTGCTCCCTTGAGCCGTTCACTGTGCCTGGTCACCTGTGTACCTTCCTCACT
This sequence comes from Sapajus apella, assembly GCF_009761245.1. NCBI lineage: Eukaryota > Metazoa > Chordata > Mammalia > Primates > Cebidae > Sapajus > Sapajus apella. Next base: position 8,456,104 of record NW_022436978.1, on the reverse strand, counting down.
GCTGTGCGAGGCTGAGGTGTAGGCAGACACAAAGTTTTGGATTTTCCCATGTATAACTCTTGGCATCCACACCAAACTGGATTCCAGGGTCCATCCAGGGAGGATTCAAACCTACAAATTATCTCCAGGTCAAGTTACCAATTAGTCATGCATTGTGACTGAATTCCTGAGGCTATTTAAGCCTTTATGAAATTCTCAAGGCTAACCTTGGGCTGGGTCAAGAGAAAACTGGCTTGGCTTTCTAAAAAGAGCACTCAGCCAGCTGGGAGTCACTCCACCTTGTATTCTGTTTAGTTCCTGAGCAGACCAGGAGCAAAGGGTGGCCCTGAGGCTCTGCTGTGCTTTCTGAGAAGATTCTCCCTGTAAGTGTCCCTGTGTGGGCTTTCACCAAATGGGTATTTACCTTGGGGGGAGATTTCTTTCCTATCTTATAACATATGTTTTCCTAGCCATGTAAATCGAGGACCATTGTTGAAAATGGGGCCATGGAAATCTCCCCACTCTGGAGTCCCTCCTGAGTCATTGAGAAGGTTCACAGAGATCCCCCGTACATGCTGCAGTATGCAGTGCTCTTGGGACAGCATGCTCTTCCCTCTCACAGCCTGTATGGCCATCGGCCACTGCTTCGAGATTATTGCTGCTGCTTCCATGGTCAGGCTTCTGAGGCCTTACCTGACCCTGAGGTTGGTGGCAGGGGATCCCAGGCCTCCATGATGTGCACAGATACCCTGTATCACCCTTGGTTCATCTCTATATCTCTTAACTACTTTTTTTTATCCTTTAGCCACTTATATGAAGACGCTTTATGTCACTTGTATATCTGTGTGTGATAGCATCAGCCACTAGAAACACACATCTCCAGCACAATGGCTCACTCCTGTAATCCCAGCACTTTGGGAGGCCAAGGTGGGTGGATCACCTGAAGTCAGGAGTTCAAGACCAGCCTGACCAACATGGTGAAACCCCATCACCACTAAAAATACAAAATTAGCTGGGCGTAGTGGCACATGCCTGTAATCCCAGATACTTGGGAGGCTGAGGCAGGAGAATCACTTGAAACCAGGAGGCGGAGATTTCAGTGAGCCAAGATTGTGCTATTGCAGTCCAGCCTAGGCAACAAGACAGAAACTCCATCTAAAAAAAACATTCATTTTCTGCCTGTGTTCCCACAGCCACCTCACTGCCAGGTGACAGAGGCCACAGGGGAATTCCCTCCACCTTATTTTATTACATTCTGACACTCAGACCATAGATCACAGAATGGATCTCTCTTGCACATGCTTCATATATATGTGTACACACACACACACAAACACACACACACACACACACACACACAGTCTTTGTAGCACACACCTAACTCTTTTAATTCCACACCACACTCCCACTCCCTCACTGTATAAATAGACAGCCAAACTTATTAAGTACAACATTGCAATCACTAACTCAGCTCTATTGTTGAGTTAAGCTTCAGTGTACTGAATGAGAAACAGGTGTTCACAGACAAAGGGTGAGAAATAAATCAACAAAATATCCCAATGATTATATTTTTTATTAAGTCATGTGACAACTGCTTGCTGAGCCCCCAACCATGGCTCTGTGCTAGGTGAAGGATGAGAAGTTGAGACAACTCAGGCTTGGACTCTACCCTCAGAAAATGTATTCTCTGTTGAAGTTGGGTTGGGTGGGAGATGTGGGAAGTTAAGATACTACAGGACTATGATGCAAAGCAAAAAAAAAAAAAAAAAAAAAAAAAATGCATGCCACACACAATGAATAGATATGTAGAATGTGATGGCTGTGTAGAGAAAGAGAGCTCCTTTCTGGCTTGGCAGGCCACATGGTATTCTAATGGGATACTAATATTGAGCAACTGGTGGGATTTGCATGTGTCAAGATAAGAGTAAAAATTATTGATGCCCCAAAAGAGAGAACACGAGCCAAGGTATTGTATTAGTTCATTCTCACACTGCTATGAAGAAATACCCGACACTGAGTAATTTATAAAGGAAAGAGATTTAATTGACTCACAGTTCCACATTGCTAAGGAGATCTGAGGAAACTTAAAATCATGATGAAAGGTAAAGGAGAAGCAGGCACCTTCTTCATAGGACAGCAAGATGGTGTGAGTGGCAGCAGGAAAAATGTCAGGTGTTTATAAAATTATCAGATCTTGTGAGATTCACTCACTCTCATGAGAATGGCATGGGGGAGCTGCCCCCATTATCCAATTACCTCCACGTGGTCTCACTATTGACACATGGGGATTATGGGGATTACACTTCAAGATGATATTTGGGTGGGGACACAGAGCTAAACCATATTACTCCACCCCTGGACGCTCCAAAATCTCATGTCCTCACATTTCAAAACACAATCATACCCTTCCAATGGTCCCCCAAAGTCTTAATTCATTCCAACATTAACCCAAAATCCAAGTTCAAAGTCTCATTTGAGACAAGGCAAATCCCTTCCATCCATGAGCCTGTAAAATCAAAAACAAGTTAACTATTTCCTAGATACAATGTGGGTACAGCCACTGGGTAAAAACACCCATTCCAAATGGGAGAAATTGGACAAAACAAAGGGGGCTATAGGATACAAGTCCAAAATCCAACAGGGCAGTCATTAAGCCTTAAAATTCCAAAATGATCTTTTTGGTTCCATGTCTCATATCCAGGTCATGCTGATGCAAGAGGTGGGCTCCCACAGCCTTGGGCAGCTACACCCCTGTGGCTTTGCAGGGTGTAGGCCCCCCTGACTGCTTTCACATGCTGGTGTTTAGTACCTGTGGCTTTTCCAGGCTTACACTGGAAGTTGTCAGTGGATTTACCATTCCAGGGTCTGGAGGATGGTGGTCCTCTTCTCACAGCTCCACTAGGCAGTGTCCCAGTGGGGGGACTCTTTGTGAAGGCTCCAACCCCACATTTCCCTTCCACACTGCTCTAGCAGAGGTTCTCCATGAGGGCTCCACCCCTGCAGCAAACATCTGCCTGGACATCCAGGTGTTTCTGTACATCCTCTGAAATTTAGGTGGAGGTTCCCAAATCTCAATTCTTGACTTCTGTGCACGTACAGGCCCAATACCATGGGTCAGCCACAAGGGCTTGGGGCTTGCACCTTCTGAAGCAACAGCCTGAGCTGTACACTGGCCTTTTTAGCCACTGATGGGACTGAAGTAGCTGGGATTCAGGGCACCATGTCTGGAGGCTGCGCAGAGGAAGGGGACCCGGAGCTCAGACTGGGAAACCATTTTTCCCTCCTAGGCCTCTGGGCCTGTGATGAGAGGGGCTGTCAAGAAGGGCATTTTCCCCATGGACATGCCCTGGAGACATTTTCTCTGTTGTCTTGGTGATTAACATTCAGCTCCTATGTTACTCATGACAAATTTCTGCACCAGGCTTGAATTTCTCCCCAGAAAACTGGTTTTCTTTCTTTTTTATTGCATCACCAGGCTGCAAATTTTTCAAACATTTACACTCTGCTTTCTCTTGAATGCTTTGCTGCTTAGAAATTTCTTCTGCCAGATATCCTACATCATCTCTCTCAAGTTCAAAGCTCCACAGATCTCTAGAGCAGAGGCAAAATGCCAACCAGTCTCTTTGCTAAAGCATAAGAAGAGTCAGGTTTACTCCAGTCCTCAAAAAGTTCCTCATCTCCATTTGAGACCACCTCAGCCTGGACTTCATTGTCCATATTACTGTCACCATTTTGGTGACAACCATTCAACAGATCTCTAGAAGGATCCAAACTTTCCCACATCTTTCTGTCCTCTGAGCCTTTCAAACTGTTCTAACCTCTGCCTGTTACTCAGTTCTAAAATCACTTTCACATTTTCAGGTATCCTTACAGCAGCACCCTACCATTTCGGTACCAATTTACTGTATTAGTCCATTTTCATGCTGCTATGAAGAAATACCTAAGACTGGGTAATTTATAAAGGAAAGATATTCAATTAACTTATAATTTCACATTGCTGGGGAGGCCTCAGGAAACTTACAATCATGGTAGAAGGTAAAGGAGAAGCAGGCACCTTCTTTTCTTTTTTCTTTCTTTTTTCTTTTTTTTTTTTAGACAGAGTCTTTCTCTGCTACCCAGGCTGGAGTGCAGTGGCATAATCTCGGCTCACTGCAACCTCTGCCTCCCAGCCTCAAGCAATTCTTCTGCCACAGCCTCCTGAGTAGCTGGGACTATAGGCATGCACCACCACACCCAGCTGATTTTTGTATTTTTATTAGAAATGGGGTTCCACTGTGTTGGCCAGGCTGGTATCAAATTCCTGACCTCAGGTGATCCACCCTCCTTGGCCTCCCAAAGTGCTGGGATTACAGGCATGAGCCACTGCACTCAGCTGCAGGCACCTTCTTCACAGGGCAGCAAGAGTGAGTGCTAGAGGAGAAAATGCCATCAGATCTCATGAGACTCACTCACTGTCACAAGAACAGCATGGGGGAATCTGTCCCTATGATGCAATTGCCTCTACCTGGTCCCACCCTTGGCACTTGGGGATTATACTTCAAGGTGAGATTTGGACACAGAGCCAAACCTTATCAGCTATTGAGGTGGGAAAGTGAGGACTGAATGCTGGGAGTATTGCTGGAAATTCAGTTTGCTGAAGTAGAGAATTCAATAAGGGGAAAGATCTGAGATGAAATCAGATGTGGTCAGTAGAGAAGACTGAAATCCTTAGCAAGCAATGTGTACTTTATCTGGTAGACAATTCAGACCATTAAGGGTTTCTGGCCATGGACATAACACCATCAGAGTTGTGCAACTAGAATAGATAGAGACTTTAAGAATGAAAATGGAAGAAAGATCTCAGGGAGACTAGTTAAGAGGCTTCTGTAATCAGGCAGGTGGCAACCAAGGGCTTAGAGGAGAGGAAGTTCTGCATGAGAGACAGTGCCAAGAGATGGTCTAAAGATGTAGAAACTGTTTGTAGCAGGCACAGGTGGAACTTTTCATTGCATATATGTGTTTATAATTACAAAGTTAAAGCCATCATTTACCCACAAAGCTTCCTTGATATAATCCAGAACCATTGCCCTGGGCTTGCAGTACAATATAAATGGTCCATCCTAGGATTGTACAGTGTGCAATATATACAACACATGTGAGACCTTTCTGCAGTATAACCCCCTTTATCCACAATTTTAAACTCAACAGAATTTCTGTAGCAACTATATGTGCATCCTTTATCACAAGTCACTGACTCATCACATTTTTCATGGCATTGAAACACTTAGGAGAAGTCAAGGGAAGACAGCAAGGAAAAGAGCTGGGAGAGTCTGGATGACTCTTAAGAGTGTTTTTCATCCAACCATGGACAATGCTCTGCAGCATCCGGCATTCTTTTTCTTGACAGATTAGCTAATTTAATTGGCAGAATCTGGCTAGATGTGAAGAATGTTAAGAACCTTGATTTGGAAGTCAGTAGATCTAGATTATAGACTCAGATCATTCATTTCCCCATTAGGTGATTTTGAACAAGTAGCACTCTTTCAGCCTCAGTCATCTGAACGGTGGCACAGGCATTATGTAGAAAATAAAACACAGTAGTGGAGCAAGAGCAACATTAGATGAAGTGGTCATGGAAGGCTTCTTAAAGGAAGTGACAAGTGAGCTGAAATCTGAAGGAGAAGGAATCAGCAACGGGAACAGGAGGTTGGTGGGGGGTGGCATTCAAGGCAAAGAGGATGGCAAATGCAGTCTTCCTGAGGATGGAAAGGTGGCTCACTCCTAAGGCTCTTTGATCAATTCTGGGAGAGCTATGTTTTGTTGTTAATTTTATCTTTGTTCAATTTTGAAGAAAATCATTTTATTAACAAAGTGTAAAGGTTATTGTTAACAAGTCTAGTGGAAACCAAAGGGCAGACAGAATATTATGGGGCAGCAGTTTTCAAGTTGTTTATGCGTAGAGAAGTGAGCATACTTCAAAGCCAAAAGAGATTCTATAGGAACCTGAAAAGCTGTGGAAAGCAGGTCTGAATAAAGATCAAGCAGGGATATAGGTTTCTGTTTCTGGAGACTGCAGTCAAAAACCAGAGCTTTATCTGATCACATGAAACAGGCTCACAAGGCTTTGGTGCTATGATTTTACTCTCTTAGCTGTTGGAGTTGACCTTTTCTGTGATTGATGGTCAGGTTCAAGAGAACTTTCATGAGACACCAAAATATCTTTCTGGAAGAAATTGTGCTCACGGTGGCAATTACATTGGATGCTTCCTTTGCTGTCATCTGTTTTTTCCATGCTATAGGTTTTTTTTTTTCTTTTTTCATTCAGGAAATACAACGTGGGAGTGTGACACAGCAGGGATATTGCTGATAAAGGACTTACATCTGAATCCAGCTTCTCCATGCACGAGCCATGTGTCCTAGATCCAGTTGCTGAGCCATCTGGAGAGTCCTGTACCTCATCAAAAGGACAGTAATCCTTGCCTTGCTTTCCTCCTAAGGTTGTTACAAGGCTTAAATGAATGAAGAAGTCTGAAAGTATTTTGTAAACTCTAATGTCCAGTGTATAAAGCAGAGAAAAATAGCATCTGTGTTGTTAGAAAATGGCTGGAAATTTGTAAAGATGTTGTTTGATTCAACATTACTGGAGTAAATCATTTTATTAGATGGAGTGAAAGACTCCACTGCAGAGAGAGAGACTGATTTTTATGAAAACTGAATTATAGATTTTATGTGCCTCTTTTGTACAGAATAATTTATTATAGCATAAACTAGATACAAAGCTCTGAATAAATAATCACTTTCTTTCAATCAACACATCTGCAGGTGTGTACGTGAACATCTCCATAAGCACATAAGGATACAGATGGTACGCATGTATTTCCATTCTCAGATCATTACATATTTAGTGAGGGAAGCCCAGAGTCAGGGTTCTCTGTGGGTAAGAGCTAGGTGCCTTGGGATGAACATACAGGACACTGTCTCAAATGATTTGGACTATGTGACTGTGTTCTCCTTCAGAGTCTGGTCAAGAAAGTGTATTGATAACAGGTTGCTCTGCCCTCAAGTTTAGGGCACTCTCCCATGCTCTCTCATGCAAAGATTTTAAACACCTCTCTTTAAGAAAATACACAAATCAGATTGAACCAGCTTCAATCTAGCAATCAGAATGCCTCACTCTGCACCTCTTTCCTAGCATCTTATCTCCAGTAGGGAGGTAAGATCCCCTTTCAAGGTACAAGGACATTGAGTCTATATGTCCATACAATCGGGTCTTACAAGGCTGGGAGCCCTCCCTCCAGAGCTCATCCTCCCATGTCAGTCTGGTATTCTGTGTGGGTATCGGTAGAAAATGGTTCGCATCACAGCATAAGACTGAGACATTGGGTGTATCATGCCTGAAAGAGATCTTGCAGGTAATTGAGTTTCATCTGATACCTGACTTCCTTCTCTAATTGGCCTTTGAATAGCCACTTGTTCCTTCAATGTCATGGAGTACATTCCACTGGTATCAGTGCTGGCTGTTAGGACAGTGGTTAGGGCAGATGGCCTGAAGCCATCCCCACTGTGATCTTTACCCACTTGTCCGGATTCTGCCTTCTCATGCCACCTGGCACAAACAGATCCTTCTTTCTCAGAATAACCCTTCACAGTCCCCTATTTTTTTTCCAGGCTAGGCACTCCCTGTTATTTCAATTACTGCTTCCAAGATGTAGTTAGCTGCAGGAATACAGTCTTCAAAATGAGTCTCTTTTCCCAAAGATTTCATGGCTGCTTGGCTAGTGGAGGACTAGATTCTTTTATTCCTGTTCCCTGCCGGCCATTGCTAGGGATAGAATCACTTAGGCCCGAGGCAAGAGCAACTCAGTCTCAGAAAGACAGACAAATCATTTTTTGGTTTGGTTTGGTTTGGTTTTTAACACACCTCTAGCCCAGGCCTGGCAGGATGACTGGCATTCATTTGAACAGAGGCCGTGGTATTAGGAAAGAGTTGCCCATTCTTTGCTTGACTGTGAGATCACACTAAGCACCCTGCCCTGCTAGAGCTCCATAATTAGGAAGTATTTGGAAGCAATATAAGGTTTGCTCAGAAGATCTATATTTGAGGCCTAGATCTGCTCTTGCCATTCCTGAATCTCAGTTTTCTCATCTGCATGGTGGAGATGATAAGCCGTTCCTTGTTGAGCTATGGGACAACTGTACAATTCAAGTGAGTTAATGGAGGTGAACACACTTAACGAAGGGCACATTTAAGTATGAACTGTGCAGGCTGATCTTGCTCATGACTAGTTCGCAGACCACGTCTAGCTTGCCCCTGCCCACAACCCTCTACTTTTGGAAAATGAGAAACACTTTCAGAAAAGGACATTCAGAACTGCCATATCATTGCTAAGGCTGGCTTTGCAAAAGGAAACATTTCTTTCTGTATCGAAAAAAGACAATGATTCTGCAGTCTTAGAACACTGAAATATCTTCAAGCCCTATTTTAAAACCAGAAGTAACAAGGTACCCTCGTGGCTGGGAGACACCATGTTCCATCAGCTGCAGTAATAGAGCCATCAACCATGCTCAAGAGCTCAGTTACGGGGAAGGAATACTTGCAAATGCTATTAATTAGTAGCAAAGCCAGCCTGGGCCAGGACACTTATCCCCCGATTAGAACATTCACCTAGGATCTGATGCTCATAATAAAAATGTTGCTTTTGCCTTAAAATGTTATGTGTAAATGTGCTCCTAGAATTCAGTGTTGTCTCCTGAGCTAACAGAAACCTGAGTCTTCCTTATGCTGAACAAATCCAGTATAATCAAATTGTAATAGTGATAAAATAAGGAAAATATTAGTTTTCTGGAACCTGAAGCCACAAACTTAAAAAACGTACTGGTTGTGTAAGAACTTACATCAGTAGTACCATATAATCCTTAGCACAAGACTAATGCTTCTCAAAAATAACAAAGCAGAGGAGTGAAAATTTCTGGAGTTGGCCATGTGACATGAGAGGTTCCTAAAACATAGGGTAAATTCTGGGGTTAAAAGAAGTGGACGTCAGTGGACAGCACTAGTGCTCTCTGATCTGCCATTTTCCTTTCCTTCCCAGGACTGCATCCCAGACCAACTATATCATTTGTGGGGTCTGGTACAAAATGAAAATATGAGGATCCTTGTTCAAAAATTAAAAATTTTATGATGGAAACAGCAGAGTGTTGAAGTAGCATGGGGCCCTTCTAAGCATGGGGACCCTGTGTAGCGACAGCTCATCAGCCCACGAAGCATCCCCAAACACAGGAGACTGTACTTGCCAGCTTCCTGGCCAAATCCCTGACTAATGAGATATGAGTAGGGAAGGAGATGTGTGCCATTTTTGGGGTGAGGCAGCGAAGAGCCCACATGTGATCTCCAGCCTACCCCTTCCCCCATCACAGTAAACACAGAGTCCTTGTGTCGAGCTGATGGAGCCAGCAGAGTGAAGCAGTCACCACTGTAAGAATAGCTGTTCTGGAGTGTCACCTGGATCGTGAAAGAAGCTCTTGTGCGTTAAGGCACTGCTATCTGAGAGTTGCTTTTTTATTGCAGCATAGGCTGAGCTTATCCTTAATAATATGTAGGGTAAGGCCAGAAGCAGAAGAAAAAGCCTCAAATCTGAAAAGGACTACAGAGGAAAAGAATCCAGACGGTAAAGATTGGTGTAATGTTTCCCATGCATTAGTTTTTCCACTGATGAAGTAAAAATTCAAAAGTGATCTTTAACATGTTACAACTCCATGAGTATACACAGTACTACTTCCCCTAAACTCATTTTTTAAAGGAAAGTGTTATCCTGTCTTAAGAAGAAAGATCACATATTCTTCCCCTTTAGCCTGCTTGTCTCCATGGCAATCCTTGGCCCATTCTTGCCTTCACTGAATGCTTCCCATACCTTCATACCTTCAGAAGCCAAGAGGAAAGCACTCTTCTGGGTCAATGTTCTTCTCTGTAGAAAGTATTTTATCAAACAGACTTTAGTCTGTCACCATGATTTGATAGGTATCTCAAAACTCCAGCTGATGTTGCAAGAGTCTCATTTCTTAAAATCAATGAAACCGGTCCCTTTTGTCATTGTTTCTCTGTAATATCAACTTGGATATCACATGAACTTCAAAGTTGTTCTTCATTGCTCTCAAATACTGGATTGCTGTAAGACACCCCTCTGCCACAACCTGGCATGTCAGAGTAGGAGGTTTGGTTTAGTGGGGGCCAACTGGGGTCCTTTGCCAAGTCCCTCTGCCATATCCGATACTGGCTTTTTGACTGATAGCCAAAACATCTTTTAATCATCATCCACAGGGCTCGATTTTCAATAATGGCCTCCTGCAAAATAAAAGAATTGCTTTTCACAATCAGGGGTTGAGTGTTCTGAGGCTACAGCCCTCCACAGGCCATCGTAAGTCACTACTGCAATGGCTGCTTAGATCCAGCTGGACAAAGAGCTTGAGCGCAGAGCCAATCTAAGGTGTTCTCACTGGACATATCTTTTGTAATCTTAAAATTGTATTTCAGTGAAGGTGAAAGTTAGAGGCATGTGTGAATAGGACCACAGTACATAGCCATTTGTTAAATGAGTAGTTCAGAAGGGCAGGCAAAGGGAGAGAGCTATATCCTGCTCTGCATTGTAAGGTTATGTAACAGCTGCCAGGCTGTTAAAGATCCACATAGCCATCTCAGCCTCTTGGAAACTTAGCCAGATGAGTTATTCTACTTTCCTGCAGCAAGGTTTTTTGTTTTTTTTTTTGTCTTCCTTACAAGAAAACAGTAGCTCTTCTTGGAGCTGGGATAAGGCAGGAACATAAGTGAAGGTTTTAAAATCTTACTTCCAGGAAACCTTAGTAAGACTTAAAACAAAATAGATGAAAACACACGTATGTACACACACACACACACACACACACACACACACACACGGACAGACACAGAGAGAAAGAGAGAGAGAGAGAGAAATTTTAGTGCTCTACAGCTCTACATCTTGCCTTGAGTGTGTTTTAGTTCTGGAATTATGATGACTTATATCACCTTGCTGCTCTGGAAGAGGAAACTACGGAGAGGTGATCTGTCCTGTTACCACACATTATAAATGCAATGCAGAACCAGTGACATAATTTGAATTTGTGTCTCCATCCAAATCTCATGCCAAATTATAATCCCCAATGTTGCAGGAAGGGTTGAGAGGGAGGTGATTGGATCATGGGGGTGGATATCCTCCTTGGTGTTCTCATGACCGTGAGTGAGTTCTCATGAGATCTGATTGTTCCAAAGCATGTAGCACCTCTGCCTTCTCTTTCTTCCTCCTGCTCGGGCCATGTAAGACCTGCCTGCTTCCCCTTTGCTTTCTGCCATGATAGAAAGTTTCTTGAGGCCTTCCAGCCATGCTTCCTGTACAGCCTATAAAACCATGAGCCAATTAAACCTCTTTTCTTTAGAAATTACCCAGTTTCAGGTATTTGTTCACCGCAGTGGGAGAACGGACTAATACAACTGGAAACAGAAGAAAAGCCTTGGTGAGACATTTCTTTTAAAAAACATCCAAAGCAGGAGCTCTTCTGACTGGCTACTCAAATAACTCATACATACAAGCATACCTATATCAACACATAAATAATTTCTTAAAGGTGGGGGCAATTAAAGCTATCCACGCTAGATCTCATGCCTCTCAGCTGGAGGTTAGATCATGAGCATTGGCATAGTAAGGATAAGGTCCTGCTCAAATCTGTTTGTTTTCTGGGCTGCTCAGAGATTAGGCAAGTGGAATAATTTGCCCAAAGTCAGACACCAAGAAATTGGTGGAGCCAGGATTCAAACCCAGGTAGATTACCCCTGAGCTTGTGCTCTTAAATTCAAATATGCTGAAAAAGGAAGAACCTCCTGCTAGAATATTATGGAAGACTTTGATACGTGGTTACCATACAGCCCATTCCCTCCCAACTCTTCCCTGCCCACCTAAAAGGGAAAAGTAATGATAATAAATGGTCTAAGGCAAATTGTCTAACGTTTGACATGGATCTGCTTTCCCAGAATCCTTTTCTACTCATGATGACAATGAGACACAGGTCTAATCAATAAGGCAAAAAAGGAAGTCTGCTGGCGAGCTTCAGGAAAAGTCTGTTTCCCAAGAAAAGGTTCAGACTTGATGGAAACTGGCTTGCTGTTAGCTGCTCCTTCCATTTTCTTCCTGCACTGAAAACAGATGTAAAGTCCAGCTATGTGGAAGCTATCTGGGCACAAAAACCACAAGCACAAACATAAAAGACTACATCTAAGGATAGTAGAACAGAAAGGTGAAAGAGTGTGGATTCCCAATGACACTACTGAGCCACTAAGCCAGTCTTAAAGCCACCGATCTTCACTCTTCTTGAGTCAATAAACGTCTTTATTATTTAAACCACTGTTAGTTCAGTTGCTACTTGCCTACCTGATTCAGAGATCAGGAAAGATGCACAAGAGGATAATACTACAGCTGTGCATTAGAGGATGGAATTGCACTTTAATATGCAGAAATGGAGGAAAGATACGCCAGACAGAGGAAATCCTGTGATCATGGACAGGGATAAGATGTACACATTAGATTATCCTTTAAAGGCCAAAACCATCATTCTTTCATTGGGTCTGAGGACACCTGTGATAATGTTCTTTTATTAATCTGGTTGCTTTAGAGACCATATGGTTCAGCATATTGCTTCTCAAAGTGTGATCCCTGAACAAGTCACATCAGAATCCCCTGACAACCTGTTAGAAAAGCAAACTTTTACACTTTTTCTTGATCTACTGAATCAGACACACTGTGGGAAGGGCTTAGAAATCTCTGTTTTAACAAGCCTCCCAGGTGATTCTGATGCCCACTCAAGTTTGAAAAGCTCTGGTTTAGCACAGAGAGAGAAAGTCCAGTAGTGAAATTTTTATGTCCTGTTCTGCCACCAGCTCCTGTGAAGCCTTTACTCTGCACAGGAATAAGTAGGGAGAGCTCATTGAGGTCGTGCCTCCACAATACTTCAGGGAAGTCAGGCTGTCAGTTCTCATGGCTCATAACGAACAGTCCATTTGCTGGAACAATTCTAGTAACTCAGAGCAGGAATAGAGGCAGATGGAATTCTGCATCTCACCTCTCTTTTGTTCATAAATGCCTTTTCAGGGCACCCCTGCCTAACAACAGGCTTTGAAGAATGGAGGTTGTGTCTGATAGCACTGAGGGAGGAAAGCGTGAATCACAGGGAGAAAGGAAGCAGGAACACAAGCTCATTTCACTGAGGAAATGGAGCACAGGGGAGCTGAGGAATAAAAGCTAGGAAATGGAGCCAATGGGAGCTGGAGATTGAAAGCTGGAAAAGCTCACTATGAATATCATTTCCCATCTGTAAGGCAAAAATGATACGAGTTGTTAAGTGAAACAAGCCAGACACAAAAGGCCACATATTGTTTGATTTCATTTACATGAAATGTCCGGAATAGTCAAATCCACACAGACAGAAAGTAGATTAGTGGCTACCAAGGCCCAGGAGAAGGCGGAAGGGGCAGTGAAGAGCAACGGCTGGTGGGTACAGAATTTCTTTAGTGATGATGAAAATGTTCTGCAGTTCGGTAGTGTTAACGTTTGTACAACTCAGTGAGTGCACTAAAAACCACTGAATTGTGTACTTTAAAGGGGTAAATTTTATGGTGTGTGAATCACATCTCAATTTTAAAAAGTAAATTGTGTTGGGTCTTTATTTGGAGATTTTAGAAATGAATAGGACCTTAGAGACCATAATTCCATTCTCCCCAGCCCCACTTGGCAGATGGGGAAACTGGTGCCTTGCTTGGAACTCAGAGAAATGCACCATTTCTTACGCTGTGAAGGAAGGCAGGCGCTGCACTGCTGAGTCCATGGCAGCTTTTCAGAGTCCCAAAGAAGTCCCCCTACATACATGCATGCACACACACACAAGAGCAGCAGCCTGAGGGCACTTACCTCGGCCACTAGGGACACAATGAAATTCAAGCTGAGCATGATGACAATGGAGACCCTCCACAGGATGGGAGTGCAGAGCAGCTGGCAGGAGATGACGAAGCACGGTTAGTCTGAAGACAAATATATGCTGGAAACATGTTCACATGTCCACAGTATACATTTTCACAGATTATAAATCTCGTGTCATATATATGTGTGTGTATTACATAAATCTTACATGTATAAAGAATTTTTATGTTCGTATGCACAGAAAAAGTATGGAAAGTTTATACTCACGATCCTAATGATTTGGGGTTATGAATGTTGCTTTTCTTCTTTTATCTTTTTTTTTTCTTGTCATGTGTGTGTTTCTCTGTAATTTCTAAATTTCCTAAAATAACTTTGGTCACTTTGCAATTAGAAAAAAATAGTAAAATCATTTTTTGTTTGCTTGCTTTGTTTTTTTGTCAAAAGGGAGGCAGGAATGTGGCTTTATTCTCAGGAGGCCTGAGGGTACACATATCAAACCTTGACAATTGGGCAGCATCGCCCTCTTTTCTCTGGTGCCACATCTCTCCCCAGCCGAGCTCTGGTTTTAGCCCTGGCTCAGGGCTTCACCCTCAGGACTGTGTATCCAGCTGCGCAGTGTGCCTTCACAAGGGCACTTGCCAAAGGAGCAAATGGAGCTGAAATCAAGGTTGTCATGACCTGTCCCTTTGCCCACTTTCTCTGTCTTCCCAACCCCTTCCAGGCCCAGAGCCTAATATATACATATGGTGAATGAATCAATCAATGGAGGAATTAATGAATGAAAAAGTGCCAAGGGCATCCCATTGTACCTGGCACTGCCTTATACATTGCCTCATACATTAGTAAGAGTAAAAACTAAAACAGTTCTATAGAGGACAATGTTCTCAAAGTTAAAAATTCATTTCTAGAAACTTATCTCAGAAATATACTTGTATATGGCTAAAATCATATATGCGCAATAATATTTTTATTACAGCTTTGTAATAAAAACTTGGAAACAAATGTCTATCAATATGGGAGTACATATAAACTATGATATATATATAACACATAAATAAAATGCATTCACATAAAATGAAATATTATATTAACATTAAAAAGCATGAGGAAAATGTATGTGCTGATATGGAACAACTAATACTGTTACATGAAAGCAGCAAGGTGCCTGACTATGTATGTGTTGTAGCAGCCATGAAAATTTTCCACTCAGATCTTCTGCTTCTGGGAAGATAAATGATGAATACCCTAACTGCTATTCTCAGAATCCACTACCACATCTGCTGTAAAGCATATATAAAGTCATACGCTTCACATAACCGAGTAATGAGGACAGCAGGATTCTAACCCGACTTATTCCTATGAGACATAGAAACTCCTGAGGGGCAACTTTGGCCTGACTTTCTTAGAAGTGTGCTGCAGCCTGAGATGCTACGCACCCAGCCCTCCTTCTTCCCTCTATTCTTCTTAGAGATTAAACCCCCATCACAGTGCGATGCCTCTCCCTACTTCCTCTGACTTTCTATTCCCCTGCCCCCCACCCTGGGAATTTCCTCCAATAATTCTCTTGCACAACTCAACTCAGCTTGACATCCACATCTCAGATCCCAGTTCAGACATGAGCAAATATAATAGTTTTCTCATATTTATGTAAAAATGTGGAAAAAGAATATACAAAATAGATCTCAAAGTATGTAAAATAAACTGGTGTCACTGGTTGCCTACAGAGAGGGGAACTGGCGACTGGGAATCTAAGATGGGATGGAGATTTTCACTATATGACTTTTTAAACTTTTGAATTGTAAACCAAATGAATGTGTGCTCTATTAAAGTAATTTATAAATTTTTAAGTAAGCAGTTTCTCAGTTATAAAATAATGTGATCTCATCCTTTTTAAAAAACTAAAAATTAGTCAACACATGTTTATAACATAGGAATTTTAAAAGAAGGAAGAATATAGTGAATAACGTTATAATTTTCCTTGCCTGCACATTCTACATTTTCTAAAAAGAACATATATTTTTATGTAATAATAAGAAAAATAATTGTTATAAAAGTGAACAATAATTCTTTGCAGAATCCTTTGCAGTCATGTTGGCAATGACCCTAACTAGGTTCTCTCTACATCAAATATCTTCTGTATTTTGTTATACCAGCCTTTCTGCAAGAATCTTCTTCTATTAAAAAGTGACACTCAACTCATCATATCGTATCCTTAACTTCTGCAGGATTAAGAAGTTTTAACTGACTTAGAAGAGCAGTGGGCAAAGCCTACTTATATTCATGAATACTTAATTCATGAAGGCACTTAACAACAGTGTTAATTACACTGCTAACCACAGTAATCACAAAAATAAAAAGACTAATGCTAAATATATTAGTATGACAAAATAAAGATACTAGTTAGTATGCCAAATGTCACTGTGGGTTTGTGTGGGTATTGCTGGTTGGGAACACACTGTGTCCTCTAAGTGATTGTTATATTTAGGAGTCTGATATGCAGTGATCAATCATTCCTTTGTCATTTTTGGCCATTCTTTGTGTAAGCTACTGGTAATACAAGAATGAATAAGATACACTCTTGGACCTCATGAAACTCATCTTTGAGATGGAGAGGCAATCAGATATACAAAGCACTAAATTAAAAGAACTATTTCTTTAGTCACCTCTTCAATATTGTATTTATTGATCTAAAGAACATTTAGCCATGATTAAATTTTAATAACAGTAGGATAGGTTAAAGAAATCAAAATATGATTTTCCCTGGCTTGAATATGTAAAATCTTGGTATCTTGTAGGTTTTTATAGTTGTATCAATATTGTAAAATGTAAGACAGTTTATGAGGTAAAGTATGGTTCTTGGAAAGTAAGTTTTACAGAGATTAAGTATGAACACACAGAAAACATTTTTAAAGCCATAAAAAATAAATATAAATACTTAGTGATAATTAACCAAAAAAAGCCGTAGGCAAAATAGTTTTAAACAACTTCAATAGCAGAAGCATTTAGGAAAATATTCCCTCGTATTTGAAAGAGAAAATATAGAAACAGATTTTCCCATAATACCAGGGATCTTTTAAAATAAAAATATTTGGTCAGATGCAGTGGCTCAAGCCTGTAAACCCAGTGCACTGGGAGGCCAAGGCAGCAGGCTTGCTTGAGGCCCAGAGTTTGAGACCAGCCTAGGCAATGTCGCAAGATCTCATCTCTACAAAAATTTTTTTTTAATTAGCTAGGCATAATGGCACATTTCTGCATTCCTAGCTACTCGGAAGGCTAAAGTGAGAGAATTGCTTGAGCCCAGAAGTTTGAGACTGGGGTGAGCTATAGCATGAGACGGGGCAACAGAGTGAGATCCTGTACCTTAAATAAGAAAAAGAAAATAAAATTAAAATATTCAATACTTAAAGGCTATCTTTAGTCTCATGAAATCAAAATCAGGTAGAATTTTATTTCTTGACCAGTTTAAATAAAAATATGAATACATTCTTTTTAGCTCTGCCATCCCAAAAGAATAATTTGTGTCAAAAATCATGTCAATTGCAATTGTGATCTGCTTTTTGAAGTTAAGGGGTTATATGACTGTAAAGCATCATCATTTCCCAAAGATAAGACTTACATCCAAACGTCTATATAATTCTGGTATATCAGCAAATAGAATGAATAGACATACACCAAGCTGTATTATCAGCACAAGGACAAACATATCTGAGGAAATAAGAACACAAGCTATCATTTTGAGAAATCAAAGTGAAAAATGTCACATATATTGACAGACATATTCTAGATTAACACTGATTTAATTTACTTGATTTCTACATCCAAACACTAGACGGAAGGTACTCATTTCTAAGCAATGGGTCTCACTTCTACAATTTCTATTCATGTCCTTGAAGCAAGTGAAAATCTTCACATGCATATTTTAAGTTTCAATGAATAAACGTAGTAAATATACATAGGGTAACATTAACAAAATACATGTTCAATAAATCCAAGTATCTTAGTTGCTTTAATGCAAATCATCTGCCTCAAATTATTTTCTGGAAAAAAGGAAGCCTGTCTTATGGCAAATGTTTAAACTGCTGTCATATAGAGGTCAGTATTTAACTGCTTCCTCATTCCAGGAAGAAGAGCTAAATAATTTTCTCTGAACAAATAAATGTTTATGAAAATATTCATAAAGATACTCAATTTGGGCTTTGAATTTTTTCAATTAGAAAAGTAGTGATGGTATACAAATAAACGTCTCAGAGGTTAAATAGGTCACTCATTTCTCGTCTAGACATACCTTCCCACTTCAGAATGTAAGGAGGTAGAAGGGAGGAACTCTGGCCAAGAGCCTCCATAACCCTCTCTAGTCAGGTTCCTCCAGGCTGGACCCACTTACAGCCTGCCACCACACAATGCCACCCTCACCATTGCCTTCGTGGCAAACGACAGGATCTACCTAAGTTCTGTTACCCTTCTCTCCACTCTTTCCAGGGTGAATTCTAACAAATACTGACAAGTAGAGAAATAAATTGGTCTTCTCAATTTGGAGTGATCCCAAGAAAAGACACCCAGAGACAACTTCTAGTGAAGGAAAGAGAGAAAGAAGCCCTAGTATCTAATTCAGCTTTGAAGGAAAGAGCAAAGAATTGTGAAAATGAGGCCGTGCAATATGTTTTGCAGAGCCCTAAAATGGAAGTCAGGAGAGGCCAGGTAAGAGTCAACTCTACAGCTGTTCACTAGGTGACCTGGGCGTGTCTATTCTCCTTTCTGATGACTTCACACCTCTGATCCAGTAGAGTTTTACTCACAGTTTGTATAGGTTGGCTGCCTAAATGGTTTTCCTTTAGAGAACACAAGAGCCACAATGATACAGTTGATTGTTCCCAAGAACCAGATAGTAGTGTTCTCAAAACTTGTGAAGGCACTGCTACTTTCCATTTTTTCTGGAGCAGTTGGAGACATGGTTAACTCTGAGATGCTTTCATTTTGAAATGTGCAGGCACTGAAAAGGAAACCAAAGAAGCTATGAACTAAGATGACAAGCCTTTATGGAGCATTTGTATCCAGAAGACTCCATACCTAACAGTGTCTAGAGCAGGCACTCAATGCTTCTATAATTGCCTGTGCTTTGGGGAAAAAAAAATGAAAATTAGAAGAAAAAAAAAACAAGCACAGATAGATCCATATTTTGGATATTTTGGATACATTGAGAGAAAGAGAGAGAGAAAGAGAGAGAGAGAGAGAGAGATACAAATACATGTTCATTAAGGCTATATTAAGAAAGAGATGGGTAAGCCGTGATTCCTCCCTCAAGTGGCTTTACATCTCTAATAATTTTGCAGGGTGTGGTGGCTCATACCTGTAATCCCCAGGAGACCAAGGTGGGTGGATCACTTGAAGCCAGAAGTTTGAGACCAGCCTGACCAACATGGGGAAACTCCATCTCTACTAAAAATGCAAAAATTAGCTGCACATGCATGTGCCTATAATCTCAGCTACTGGGGAGGCTAAGGCAGGAGAATTGCTTGAACTCAGGAGGCAGAGGTTGCAGTGAGCTGAGATCACACAACTGGGCAACAGAGACAGACTCTGTCTCTATAACAACAACAACCACAATGACAAATCTGATAATTTGTAAGTGGGGTGAATACATAACTTATCATCTAACAAGGATAGTTTTTAAGATGAAAAAGAAAGATGTTAATAATTTCGCTGGGACATCACTTAATTTAAACTGGGTTACTTAAGCTGGGGCTGCCCAGGCAAACTGTAATCCAAGGTCACCCCAGATCTAAAAGATAGTCATAGATCATTATTGTATAACACAGGCAAAGATAAGTGCTAACGAATGAATGATACATTTGTTAGCCTTAAATGGTGTTATAGAGAAGAAATAGTCACTGAAAATTTGCCCAAGGGACTTAAAAGAGCCAAAACCTTTGGCAGAATGAAGAGTCATTTGCCTTGCATCATATTGGCCAGAGGATGTTTGATAGAAATTAGAATGTGAGAAGCTGAAATTGAGACTGTACTCATACCTATGCATCTCCATGGAATACCAAGGCTGCCTCTGAACCAGGATGAAGCCCACAATATGCATGGCCAGGCTGAGAAGAATGTTGAAAATCACAGAAAGTAGCAGAGGTGGAGAGATCAGCCGTCCTGCAGGTCTAAAAGGCACCAGCTTGGGGTAGGCACCATTCAGATTCACTATAAAATAAATTCAAATTTGATATTTATGAGAGCAGGAAAATGTTGTATTCTTGATCAGAAGAATGGCCTAAGTTCATTGGCCCATACATTTAAGGAAATGGACAAATTAAAGTACATCACAAACTGAGGGAATAAAACAATGGATTCAAATTTATATCATGTGAAGAATTCTTAAAAGAGCAGACAGAACCACAAGATGTCATTTTTGGCCTATTAAATACAGAAAAACTATTAAATTACAGAGAAGGAATGAAATGAATCCTCTCATATATTGTTTGTGGGAAAATAAATGCATGCAAACCTTCTGCAGGGCAATTTGGTAATAAATACGAAAAAACTCAAAAATGTTCATGACTTTTGACATAGTTATTCTACTTTGGAAATTTATCCTAAGATAAAAAAGTAATCAGAGATATGAAAAAATGTTCATCATAGCATCATTTACTGTAAGTTATAGTACATCTATACAATGAAACAACAATGTAGTCACTAAAAAGCAAGGCTTTAAAACACTTAACAACAAATAATAGGTGATATCCAGCAAATGGTGAAGTAGGCAGCTCCAAGTTTCCATATCGCCACAGAAATATTAAAATACAAGCAGAAATTGTCAGCAATCTGAACAAGAGAAAAGTTTACTGCAACCAAGTGAACACTGAATCAAGAAAAAGGCAACTTTAAGATCACAGGAAAATTTTGTGACATTTCTATTTGCACTTGATCTACCCCCTGCTCAGCTCAGTGGCAGTCTTGAAGATAGCCTACATTCCCCGTGGAAGGCCCTGGTCCCTGGTTACAAAAGGACCAGAGCAGGCCTTATTTACAAATTGTTATATAGTCTGTTCCAATCTGTCTGGGAACTACCTGAAGGACTGATGCAGGCACTCACCTCTATTCCACCTGACACAGATCTCACTCTGGGCAGAAAAGCAGCACACATTGCTTGAAAACATTATAAGGCTAACAAATGCTGTTGCCTAGGGTAAAAGATTACAGTTGATACATAAAATAACCATCTAAAGCCTGGGAAAAAAAAGCTAAGGAAATTTTCTTGGAGAAATTAGGACAGTCTAAAGCATCTGTGTATGGCGGAAAATACAGAATGCTATGTAAATAGTCAGGTCAAGAGCTATGTGCATGCCCAGGGCAAGAAACATGCTCAGTAGAGGCCAGAGGAGACCCAAAACTTTCAGCTTTGGATGATCTCCAGACTCAGTGTAATCCTGGCTAAGTGTCGAAAAAGTACTCCAGCACAGAAATAATCTGTAAGAACTGGAGCAGTTTTTTTGTTTGTTAGTTTGTTTTTTAACTCCTAGAGGTCAAGTAAATCTCTATCAAAACACTAGCCGAACAAAAGCTAAAAGAACAGAGATTTCTGTGATCTCACGTGGAAACTAGTACAGTCTTGCCAAAGTTTTTTGGAAAGTCACTGAACAGATGGACTATTACAGCCTTCAACAGACAGTGAAACAAAAAATTCAAACCCTAAAATAGGAAAAGAATCTAATTTTCAGAGTTAGAACATTATAATATTTAATAGAACAAAATAAATGAACAGAATTTGTCCCTGAGGAAGCATAGATATTAGACTTATTAGGTAAAGACTTTAAAACAACTATCTTAAATACACAGAAATAACTAAAGGAAACCATGGGCAAAGAGCTAAAGGAAACCAGGAAAATAATGCATGATCCAAATAAAAATGTCAGTAAAAAGACAAAAATTAAAAAAAGGAGCCAAAATAAATTCTGAAGCTGAAAAGTACTGTAAGTGAAGTGAAAAATGTATTATGTGGGTTCAACAGCAAATTTGAGCAGGCAGAAGAAAGAATCAGTGAAATTGAAGGTAGAACGGTTGAAAATATACAACCTGAGGAACAGAAAGAAAAAATAATAAAGAAAAATGAAGAGAGCCTAAGAAGCATGTATAACACAAACAACATGTACATTGTGGGAGTCTCAGAAGGAGAGAAGAAAGAGACAAAAATAATATTTGAAGAAATAATGGCAGAAAGCTTCCCAAATTTGATGAAAGGCATATCTGCATATCTGCATATCTAAGAAGTACACATAATTAAGTAATTACAACAGGTTAAACCCAATGAGATTCACACCAAGACATTATAGTTGAACTATTAAAAAAAAAAAGACAAAGAATCTTGAAAACAATGAGGAAAAAGTAACACATCACTTATGAGGGATCTTCAGTAAGATTAGCAGCCGATTTATCATCAGAAATCATGGAAGCCAGAAGTCAAGGGATGACCTTTAAGATGCTGACAGAAAACAAACAAACAAACAAAAATTGTATATCTGGCAAAACTGTCCTTCAAAAATGAGGGAGAAATTAAGACATTCCCAGATAAACAAAAGCTGAAAGGGTTTGTTATTGCTAACCCTACCCTAAAAGAAATGCTAAAAGGGCCCAGATTGAAATGAAAGGATATTAGATGTATTTTTGGTTTGCAATTTCACTTTATATATTCATGTTATTTAGTACACAATGGAAAAAAGATGTAATTTGTAACATCAACAATATAAAAGAGGAGACAGAACTGCAAAGAAGCAGTTGTTTTCAGGCTATTAAAGTGAAGGTGTTAATACAAGCTAGATGGCTTAATAATAAATTTAGAATGTTTCAAGTGATCTCCATAGTTACATTTTATGTAATTTAAAAACTCACAGCTAACATCATACTCAAGGGTAAAAGACTGAGAACTTTTGCCTTAAGAGCAGAACAAGGTAAAAATGCCCTCATCAGCAAGGCCATTTAACAGTGTACCGGGAGTTCTACCCAGAGACATTAGACAAAAAAAGAAATTAAAGTCAATTGGATGTCAACAAGATCCGTCAGTATTCATCTCTCCCACAAAGACAACCAAAACAACAAACAACTATATTCTGATAAAAAATAACTAAAGGAGAGTGCCAGAGTACATCAAAGGAGTAGCAGAAACCCTGCAGAGCACAGAAAACCAGTATGGCCACATACTGCTTTCTGTCATAGTACTCCACATCCTAGGAAATATCTGGCACCCAACACCCCACTCCCTAGGCAGGATCAGCTTAGAACCAAGAAGACATCTTCTTGCAGGGAAAAAGTAAGCAAGAGGACCCCAGTAGCTCCCATCAACACCCTGGACCACCTGTAGTCCTCACAGGCACTAAACCAGCTGAGGGAGCTGCCTGGAGTCCACACAGCTGTGATACCCCAGAGTAGAAGCTAACAGTGTGCCCTTCCCCCTGTGGCCTATGTGGCTACTGCACTATGTCATCTTAGAATGTGAACTACTGCTGGAATGTGTCCTGCTCTGAGGGCGAGTGGCATGGCACCCTACCAGCCTGGAGGCTCACCCACTATGGGACTACTCCTGCCTGGTGCCCCGCCATCCCTGATGTGCTGCTACATCTCACCCGGTGGGCCAAGTTGCTTAAGCAGCTATCCATTTACCCCTCTTAGTCCCACTACATCATGTCCTCTAGGGCCTGAACTGAAGCTACACACTACCTCCAGGGGAAATGAGTGTCTTGGCAGAGCTGTTCCATCTGCCTTTCCCAGTCATCATGGCACACTGACCCACATGGCCTGAGGAGAAACTGTACATTGCCTCCGAGAGAAACTGCCTTGGTGAAACTGCTCCATCTACTCCTCTTAGTCGCTGTGCACACTGCCCCTAGGGACCTGAGTTCAATCTGTGCACTGCCTTTTATAAGGCAGTGGAAGAAAAAACAGTATCATAACAAAACTCCTCCATATACCCTTCTGAGTTCCTGCTGTGCCCTGCCTCTTGGGGCTTGAGATGATGTTGTGTACTGCCTCCTGAAGAAACAATGCCTTGGAAAAGTGGGCCATCTACCCCTCCCAGTTGCTGCTGCCCCCTGCCCCCATGCCTGAGCTGAAGTGTAGTGCCCTCCCTTCTGGGAAAACAGTACTTTGGCTTCCCAGAGTAGTCATGACTTCCCAGTGTCTGAATTGAAGTAGTACCCTGTCTCCCAGGAAATGGTATGTTGGCCACTTAAAGTAGTCATACCTTACTTTCCCTACTCCTCATACTCACCCCCAAGCCTGAGCTAAAGCAGTACACTGCCACCCAGTCAATCAATGCTTTGGCTGAGCTGGGCAGTTGTGCATTCCAGGGCTGAGCTGACAAAGTACTCCACAACCCAGGGAAACAGCACTGGCTGAGCAGAAATGTCCCTTCCTCCAACAGGAGAAACAGTTCTAGTTCCCTACTTCCCTAGAGCTTGATTAGTTGGACTAAAGTCTGAGCTGCTGAGACACCTCCTTCCCAGCTAAGTGGAGTCATCACTGTGTTGATCCCTGCCCCCAACTCCCCACCCCTCCAGGGTCCAAGTGATAGCTGTGTCATTTTGTGTTCTTTGCCATTGCTGTACCCAGTCTCACAGTCTGGAATACTGCTGTGCCCCATCATCCCAGGTCCAAGGTCACCACTAGATGGTGCTTCATCCCCCAGGAACCTAGTTGCCATTATATCCTATTAGCTCTAGTTCCTGAATTGCAGCTATACTCTGCTCCCTGGACCCAAACCTCCAGAACACCCCCTCTCTCCAAGAAGAAGGATCCTGAGGCTAGGACCCCAGCTTCACAGCCTCTCTGAGGTCTTTCTCCTATAACCCAGCACTGCTGCAGCTGCTTATAGGCCAGGTCAGAGCTAACACCAAGAGAGAGTCCCTCAGTCAAGTCTCCCCATTGTGAACAAAATGGCTACTGAGGCACTCAGAGTCATTAAAAGCACTGATCTCAGCTGAAAAAGTTGTACAAAGCCTATAATGCTGCATCTTATTGGAATCAGAGTTATCACAATCTTCACAATCAGCACACTGAGACCCATCTGCAAGTGAAAGCCACTCTGTAAAGTTTGTAAGAGATTATTGTTCTGCCACATGTAAAGATATTGATGCAGAAACAAAAAGGAAACATGAAAAAGTAAGAAAATATGATATCAACAAAGAAACACAATAATTATTCAGTAACTGACCACAAAGAAAAGGAAGCTTATGAATTTCCTGAAAAGGAATTTATAATGTTCTTAAGGAAACTCAGTGAGATACAAGAGAATACAGGTAGAGAATTCAGCAAAATTAGGAAAAGAGTTCAAAGAGTTTAAATGAGAAATTTAACAAAGAGATAAATATTATTTAAAGAAAACCAAACAGAAACTTTGGAGATGAAAAATTTAATGAATGAAATTAAAAAATTGAACAGAGAACTTTAATAGCAGACTAGATCAAGCAGAAGAAAGAATCTCTGAATTTGGAGCTAGGTCTTTTGAAATTACCCAGTTAGAGGATGTAAAGAAATAAAGAATATACAAGAACCAAGACAACCCACAGACCTTATGAAACAGCATTAAATGATCAAACATTAGCATTATGGGATTTCCAGATGGAGAAGAGACAAAGACAGAAACAAAAAATTTATTTAATAAAGTAAGTGCTGAAAACTTCTTAAGTCCTACAAAAGATATGAAAATCCAGATATATGAAGTTCAAAGGTCCCCCCAAAAAATTCAACCCAAAGAGATTCTCATCATGGCACATTATAATAAATTGTCAACATCAAGGACAAAGATAGAATTTTAAAAGCAGCAAGAGAAAAGTGCCAAATCACAAATAAGGAAATCCCCATTAGACTATCAACAGACTTCTCAGCAAAATCCCTGAAGGCCAGGAGAGAGTGAGATGATATAGTCAAAGTGCTGAAAGAAAAAAAACCTGACAGCTGAAAATACTATACAAGTAAAGCTGTCCTTCAGAAGTGAAGGAGAAATAAATTCCCAGACAAGCAAAAGTTGAGAGAATTTGTCACCACTAGATTTTCCTTACAAGAAGCACTTAAGAGTTTTTCAAGTAGAAATGGAAGAGATTACTAATATAAAAACATATGAAAATATAAAATTCACTGATGAAGGTAAATATATAGTAAAATCCAGAATATCCCAATACTGTTACAGTGCTTTATAAATCATATATATCTCTAATATGAAGGCTAAAAGCCAAAAGAATAAAATATAACAGTAATTACAATACATTGTTTAGAAGTACATAAAATAAAAGATGTAAATTGTGACACTAAAATATAAATTAGAAGGATAAAAGTCCAGAGATTTGTATATGATTGAGGTTAGTTGTTTTCACCGTAAAACAGACCATTGTAAGTATAAGATCTTTTATGTATCCTCATGGTAACCACAAAGCAAAAAGCTATAGCAAATGCACAAACAAGAGAAAGTAATAAAAACCCAGCACTAAAGAAAACCATCAAATCAAAGAGATAAAAAGAAAAAATAAAGGAACAAAAGATCTACAAAACAACCATAAAATAACAAAGTGGCAATGGTAAGTCCTTAACTGTCAATAATTACTTTGAATGTAAATGGATTATTAAATTCTTCAATCAAAAGACATAGAGTAGCTGAATAGATTTTAAAAAACAAGACTCAAATATACAATTCCTAAAAAAGACTCACTTTATCCTTAAGCACACAAATAAGCTGAAAATAAAGAGATGGAAGAAGATATTCTATGCCAATGGTAATCGAAAGAGAGCAAGATTGGCTGTACTTAACGTCAGATAAAATAGACTTCAAGTCAAAGCTGTCACAAGAGACAATGTACCCAAAATTGAAGCATCTAAATATATAAAGCAAATATTAATGAACATAAAAGGAGAAATAGCAAGACAATAGTAGAGGACTTCAATAACCCACTTTCAACAAGGGATAGGTCAACTAGACAGAAAATTAACAAGAAAATATGGGAACTGAACTGTACTTCAGACAAATTAGACCCAACAGATATATACAAAACTTTCTATTCAATAACAGCAGGATACACATTATTTTCTAATGCACATGGAACATTCTCCAGTTTAGATCATATGGTAAGCCACAAAACAAGTACTAAATTTTGTTTTAAATCAATATCATATCAAGCATTGTTTCCAACCCCAATAATATGACACTAGAAATCAGTGACAGGATTACCCTCAGAAAATATACAAATATATGGTAATTAAACAAGGTGCTACTGAACAACCAATGAGTCAATGAAGAAATTAGAAGATAAATTTTAAAAAACTTTAGAGACAAATGAAAATTGAAACAAACACAGTAAAACCTTTGGCATACAGCAAACACAGTACTCAAAAGAAAGCTTACACCAATAAATGCCTACATGAATAAAGAAGAAATAACAAACAACAACCTAAAGTTGAACCTCAAGAAAGTAGAGGAACAATAACAAACTAACCCAATATCAGTAGAAAGAAAGAAATAATAAAGATCAGAGCAAAAACAAATGAAATAGACTTAATAGTAATACTAAAGATAAACAAAACAGAGTTGGTTTTCTGAGGAGATAAACAAAATCAACAAACCATAGCCAGACTAAGAAAAAAGGGAGAAGGCTAAAATAAATAAAATCAGTGGTAAAGGATACATATATTACAACTAATAACACAGAAATACAAAGTATCATAAGAGAATTTTATGAACAACTGTATGTCAACAATTTAGAAAATCTAGAATAAATGGATAAATTCTTGGACACATACAACCTACCAAGACTGAATCATGAAGAAACAGAAAACATGAACAGACCAATAATTAGTAACAAGACTGAACTCATAATAAAACTTCTCCAATCAAAAAAGATTCAGCCCCTGATGGCTTCTCTGATGAATTCTACCAAACATTTAAAGAAGAAATAATACCGATTCTACTCAAACTATCCCTAAACATTGTAAAGGAGCAAATACTTTCAAACTAATCCTGTGAGTCCCCCACTACAAGGACACAATAAAAATATTTCTGATAACCATAGATGTAAAATAATCCTCAGCAAAATACTAGCAAACTGAATTTAACAACGCATTAAAAAGGTAATTCACCATGATCAAGTGAGATTCACCTTAAGATGCAAGGTTGGTTTAACATATTCAAATCCATAAACATGATACATCACATTAACAAGATGAAAGACAAAAACCATATAACCATTTCAATAGATTCAGAAAAAGCATTTGACAGTATTCAACATTCCCTTCTGCTAAAAACTCTGAACACATTAAGCATAGAAAGAATGTACCTCAATGTGATAAAGGCCATGTATGACAAATTCACATCTAACATCATACTAAATGGGGAAAAGTTAAAAGCTTTTCCTCTAAGATCTGGAACAAGAAAAGGATGCCCACTTTTGCCACTTCTATTCAACATATTACTGGAAGTCCTGGCCAGAGCAACTAGGCAAGAGAAAAAAAAGAGACATTCAAAACGATGAGTTCGTGTCCTTTGTAGGGACACGGATGAACCTGGAAACCATCATTCTCAGCAAACTGACACAAGAACAGAAAATCAAACACCACATGTTCTCACTAATAGGTGAGTGTTGAACAATGAGAACACATGAACACAGGGAGGGGAGCATCACACACTGGGGTCTGTCCGGGGGGAAACAGGGGAGGGACAGTGGGGGGTGGGGAATTGGGGAGAGATAGCATGGGGAGAAATGCCAGATATAGGTGATGGGGAGGAAGGCAGCAAATTACACTGCCACGTGTGTACCTATGCAGCAATTTTGCATGTTCTTCACATGTACCCCAAAACCTAAAATGCAATTAAAAAAAAAGATATATTCAAATTGGAAAGGAGAAAGTCAAATTGTTCCTGTTTGCTGGTGGCATGCTCTTATACACAGAAAACCCTAAAGACTCCACCAGAAAACTAATAGAACTAAGAAATAAATTCAGTAAATTTTCACAACCCAAAATCAACATACAAAACTCAGTAGCTTTTATATAGACTAGTAGTGAGTTATCTAAAAAGAAATAAAGAAGATAACGCCACTTGCAATAGCTACACCACAAAAGTAAGATGCTTAGAAATAAATTTAACCAAGGGGTAAAAAATCTCTATACTGAAAACTCTAAAACACTGGTGAAAAGAAAAAGGAAGCTAACACAAATACATGAAAAGAAATCTCATGTTAATTGATTGGAAGAATTAATATTGTTAAAATATCCCTACTACCTAAAGCAATCTACAGATTAAATGCAATCTCTATCAAAACACCAAAGAAATTTTTCACAGAAATAGAAAAAAAAAAAATCCTAAAATGTATAGGGATCACAAAAGACCTTGAATAATCAAAGCACTCTTCAGCCAAAAGAATAATGCCAGAGGCCTCACATTCCCTGACTTTAAAATACACTATAAAACTATAGTAACTAAAACAGCTTGATATTGGCATAAAATAGACACACAGACCAATGGAACAGAATAGAGATTCCAGAAATAAATAAAGACATCTACAGTCAACTGATTTTGGACAAAGGTACAAAGAATACACATTAGAGAAAGCACTGTCTCCTCAATGAATGATGCTGAAAAAATTGGTTATTGACATTTAAAAGAATGAACTCGATCCCTATCTCTCACCAAATATAAAAATGAACTCAAAATGGATTAAAGACTTAAATGTAAAACTCAAAACTGTAAAACTATTAAAAGGGAAACATACAATAAATGCTTCATAATATTGATTTCAACAAGAATTTTTTGGATAAAATCCTAAAAGCATAGGAAACAAAAGCAAAAATAGACAAATGGGGTTTACATCAAACTAAAAAGATTCTGCACAACAAAGGAAACAATTAACAAATTGAAGAGACAACATACATAATGGAAGAAAATATTTTCAAACTATATATCTGGCAAAAGGTTAACATCCAGATTATATCAGAAACTCAAGCAACTCCATAGCAAAAACCATAATAAAAATAATTCAGTTAAAAAATGAACAAAAGACCTGACTAGACATTTCTCAAAAAAAAAAAAAAAAAATCCCATACAAATCAGTATGCCAGATGCCAACAGATAATAGAAAAAACGTTCAACATCATTAATATCAGGGAAATGCAAATCAAAATCACAGTGAGATATAATCTCACTCACTCCAGTTAGAATGACTATTAGCAAAAAGACAAAAAAATAACAAATATTAGTGAGAATGTAAAGAAAAGAGACGCTAACACACTGTTGGTTGGAATATAAATTAGTACAGCCATTATAGAAGATAGCCGGGATGTTCCCTTAAAAATTAAAAATAGAACTATCATATGATCTAGCAATCCCCCTACTGGGTATATATCCAAAGAAAATAACATCAGTATGTCAAAGACATAGCTGTACTTGCATGTTTATTGCAGCCCTATTCGTAACAGCTCAAACATGGAATTGACCTAAGGGGATATTAACAGACGAATGAATAAAGAAAATGTGGTATACACAATGGAATACTGTTCAGCCTTAAAAAAAGAAGGAAATCTTGTCAACTTCAACAACACGAATGAAGCTTGAGGGCACTGTGCTAAGTGAAGAAGCCAGACACAGAAGGACAAATTCCACATGACTTTACTTATTTGCAGAACTTTAAAAAGTTGATCTCATAGAAGTAGAGAGTAGAATAGTGGTTTCTGGAGGCTGGAAAGAATAGAACGAAGAAGGGGATGGAGAGAAGGTTGTCAGTATGTACAAAGTTATAGTTCAATAGGAGGAATAAGTTCTACTGTTCTATTGCATACTAGGATGATTATCATTAATAACATACTGTATATTTAAAAATAGCTAGAAAAGAGAATTCTGAATGTTCTCATTACAAAAAACGATAAATGTATGAAGTGATAAATATGCTAATTACCATGATTTTATTATTATACTACATATACATGTATGGAAACATCACAGTGTACCTCATAAATATATACAAATGTGTGTCAATTAAAAATAAATTGTAACTTTAAAAAGCAAAAGAAAATAAAGTCATCCAATTGAAAGAAAGGAGTAAAACCACCTCTATGCACTGATGACAAGAGCCTACATATTGAAAAATTTTAAGGAACTCACAAGAAAGCTAATCAAATTAATAATTGAATACAGCAATGTTTCAGGGCACAAGCTTGACACAAAAACAATCATTGTGTTTCTATACACCAGCAGTGAACAATTCAAAGATAAACTTAAGAAAACAATTCTATTTCCAAAAAATGAAACATCTAGTCATAAATTTTACCAAGAAAGAGGAAGACTTTTACACTGAAAGCTATAAAACTTTGCTGAAAGAAATTAAAGATGGCCTAAATAAATGGAAAAACCCATTAAAATCTCATGTTAATGGATTGGAAGAGATAATATTGTTGAGATGTCTATACTATACAAAGTGATCTACAGATCTGATACAATCTCTATCAAAATTTAAATAGCTATCTTTAGAGAAATGGATTAGTCAGTCTCAAAAGTCAAACTTACTAGCAAAACAGTAGCCAAACCAGTTTGGTGCTAACATGAGGAAATGCATGTAGACCAATGGAATAGAATTGAGGGTCAAGCAATAAGCCCATACATCTATGGCCAAATGATTTCAACATGGATATTAACACCATTTAACAAAGGAAAGAATGGTCTCTTCAACAAACTGGGACAGCCAGATTTCCACATACAAAGTAAGGAAGTTGGACCTCTACTTCATACCACATATACAAATTAACACAAGAAATAGATCAATGACCTAAATGTAAGAGTTAACAACATGAAATTCTTAGAAGAAAACTTAAAGATAAATACTCATGACCTTGAATTTGGCAATGGAGTCTTAGATATAACACCAAATGCATGAACAAATAAATAAATAAATTGGACTTCGTCAAAATAAAAAACTTGGACATAAAAAGTGAAAGCATATAGGACAAAATATTTGTGATTTTATGTCTCATAAGGGTTTAATATGAAGAACTGCTAGAACTCAAAACCCAAAACACAAAAATTCAATTAGGAAATGGTCAAAGGATCTGAATAAACATGTCTCCAAAGAAGACATGTAAATGGCTGATGAGCACATGACTGTATGTCAACATTATTAGTCATTAGAGAAATTCAAGTCAAAATCATAATATCACTCCAAACCTACTTCGGATAGTTAAGATAATGTTTGACCATTAAATAACAAGTGCTGATGAGGCTGTGAAGCAATTAGACCCCTTATATATTGTTAGTGAAATGTAAAATGATGTAGTCATTAGGACAATAGTTTGGTAGTTCTTTGAAAAGTTAAATATATGATTAACATATGACCCAGATTACACTTTATACCCAAAAATGGCTCAAAAAGGTATTTTATGCAAATGTTCATTGCAGCATTATTCACAATGGCCAACAGGTGGGAGCACCCAAGTCCATCAACAAATAAATAGATACACAAAATATGGTATATACATATAATGGAATATTATTCAGATATAAAAACGAATTAAGTTCTGATGCATGTTACAAAATGGATTATCCTAAATTAAAGAAGCCAGATACAATGGTACAAACTGCCTGCCTTCATTTATATAAAATTCGTTGAATAGGCAAATTCATAGAGACAAAAAGTAGATTAGAATTACCATGGGTTGGAGGGAGAAAGGATGGGGAATTATTGCTTAATGGATAGAGTATCTGTTTGAGGTGATGAAAAACTTTTGAAAATATATAGTGGTAATGACTGCAAACATTGTGAATGTAATTCATGTCCCTAAACTATACACATAAAATAATAAAAATGACAAATTTTATTTTATATAATTTTACCACAAGAAAAAAAATTAAGATATTTATTAGCATTTAAAAGCAGTTACATGGGTAAATGAAAAATAGGATATACTATCTAGAGGACATAATTCTAATTTCTTAATTTATGTAGAAAAAAGACTGGACAAAAATACATCAAAATGCTTTAAGTGGTTAGCTCTGGATAGTAAGATAAAAATAAGTTTTTCTTTGTTATATCTTGGAATGTTTTCCACACAGTGAATATACGTCAAACAGAAAAGAATCAAGTTATTTAACAAAAAAAATAGAGAAAATTCTGAAGGTACTTGTTATGGAGAAGAGAACAATCAGAATAAGAGTTGTTTCCAAATTCTTTCAAATAGAATTTTCTGTTTGAGGGACTCCATTTTGGATCCCCTTCCGCACACACTCTCTCACTCGTGTGGAAGTTTTCTCTCTTCTTCTCCTCTTTTTTTTTTCCTCTCTCTCTACCTAAATAAAGTCCACTTCCACACACACACTCTCTCTCTTCTGTGGAAGTTTTCTC
Organism: Sapajus apella; assembly: GCF_009761245.1. NCBI lineage: Eukaryota > Metazoa > Chordata > Mammalia > Primates > Cebidae > Sapajus > Sapajus apella. The sequence goes on along the minus strand of NW_022436978.1, from coordinate 8,422,809 downwards.
TCTTCTTCTACATTTTTTCCTCTTTCTCTACCTAAATAAAATAACTTTTCTGCAAAAAAAAAAAAAAAGAAAGAAAGAATTTTCTGTTTGAAAGAAATTTCAAACAGAAGGGCTGTTCTGGAGAAAGAAATTAAACTTCTGTGACACTTCAAATGGCAAAACTGCGATGGGTGAAAGTTACACATTTAGAGATAAATTTGGCTTCGTGTGAAGGGGAATTCTGCCAACAGAATTAACAAAGCCTGTCCAAGGTTGTTCTTTCAATAGTTTTAACAAATATTTAACAAGCTCCTTCTGATATGTCAGAATTACTGGGATTATAGCATGGATCAATACAGACTAAATGCTGTTCTCATGAAGCACACATTCTGAATGAGGAGGAGCAGGCAAAAAGCTAATGAAAACAAAGATAAATATCGTAACTTCAGATTGTGGAAAGTACTGTGAAAACCTAAAGCAGAGTTGTGTAACAGACATTTGGCTTGTTCACTATTAAAGTGATCTTTCTGAAGGAGTGACATTTGAACTAAAATATGAATAATAAGAAAAAGTCAAAGACATATAAATGTCTAAGGGAGAGTACTTTAGGCAAAAGGAATAGCCAATGCAAAGGTACTGAGTTGCCCACAGCTTGACAATGTACCAGAGGCAGTAAGACCAGTGCGGCAGGCACGTCAGTGAATGGCAATGTGGTTAGAGGTGAAATTGGAGAAGTAGTCAGGAGCCCAATCACTAAGACTTGAACTGAGTCAAAATGGGAAGCCATTGGAGCATTTTAAGCAAGAGAATGAATAATAAAATTTACATTTAAGAACAACACTCTTACTACTGTGTAAATGGGAGTGAGGAGAGGGCAGCAATAGTGGAAGCAAGATCAGCTATAAGATTGTTACAGTAACTCACAAGAGAGCTGCTATTGCTTAGTGATTAGTGATGGCGGCTATACAGAAGATGCAGTGAGGAATCAGAGTATGTTTTGGAGGCAGTGCCAATAGAAATTACATATGTATTGGAGGTGATGAGTGAAGAAAAGAGTAAAATAAAGGATGACTCTAGTTCTTTGACTTGAACAACTGGGTAGATAGTAGTACAATTCAGTAGAATGTAAGCTCCATGTGGAAAGAAACCTTGTTTCATTTCGCTGATGTCTTATTCCAAGTTCCTAGATCAGTAAGTAGCACAAACCAGTGACTCAGTAAGTACATAATGATTATATTGAATATCAGATCTGGGGGAATTAAGAGTTCTGTTTGAGAATGTGAAATTTGAGCCCTATTAAATATCCATTGTTAGATGCAGAGTAGCTACATTTCCAGAGGTCTGGATGGACATTAAGGCTAGGGATATAAATTTGGGGTTCATCAGCATATAGCTAATATTAAAGTCATGGGACTGGTTGAGTTTACTTATGGAGATGGCATAGACTGAAAAGACAGAAGATCCAGACAAGACTTGAAATACTCTAACAGAGAACAAGTAAAGGAGCAGGGATCAGCAAAAGAGATGGGGAAGCTGTATTCATTAAGGTAGCAGGTAATCCAGGAATGTGTGTAGCACAAACGTCAAAAGAAACCTCTGGAGGAAAAAGAGTGCTGTTGAGAGAGTCAACAGTAACAGAGAGGAGGGGTCCCTGACGCTGACAGCAGGAAAGTAATTGGTGAACCCTGACAGAGCAGTATCAGGGAGGAGCAGTTGCTTCACTTAGTAAATTCTTTTGAGTGTTTAAACAAGTTTTTAAAATAAATTGGCATGATAGCTGTCAAGATTATAATGAGAAGATATAAAGCTTATGATGAGAAGATATAAAGACCATGGGGCAAGTAGAAGAGACAATTAAAGACTTGCATCTTCGTAATGTGTCAGTAATGTACATAGTCAAGACAATGGTGGCTGTAGCTGGTTCATATTGGCTCATAAGGACAAATTCCTGCTAAATCTCAGTGCAGCTATTCAAAATAGCCACTATTAAAAGTAAATTTTATAAACATGCAGTAATATATGATACTAAACATAAAGATAATAAATACTCAAAACCAATAACTCTCTCATTATTTTGCTACATTTTAGTATTATCTATGCCCTTGAGGTTAGTAATGAAGACTTAACTTAAAAATGTGTCACATCTATAGCCATTACATTGTCAGTATTTTTTAAACTGAGGAAATATTCTTCCAGCATTCAAGAACTAATATGATTCAACAAGTAAGTTTCCCACTTCACTGGTGAATGATTGAAGTTTTGACGTAAGTCTTTGTTGTTTTGCTTTTGTCTTACTAGTCTAAAGGAAAATCTCAACCAACATTCATGTGGAACTAACTCAGTCATCAGTTGTAGCTATAGATTGATATTGATATGGACACAAGAGTTTGGCAAAACTCAATGAAAGCATTTTGTGACAATTCATTGGCTAATGAAATTTGCAATAAAGAGTATTACATATTTGGCTGGGCGTGGTGGCTCACACCTGCAGTCTCAACACTTTGGGAGGCTGAGGCAGGTGGATCACTTGAGGTTGGGAGTTAGAGACCAGCCCACCCAACATGGCAAAACCTCATCTCTACTAAAAATACAAAAATTAGTCAAGCATGGTGGCATGAACCTGTAATTCCAGGTACTTGGGAGGCTGAGGCATGAGAACCACTTGAACTCGGGAGGCAGTTGTTGCAGTGAGCTGAGATCATGCCACTGTACCTTTGTGATAGAGTGAGACTCTGTCTCCAAAAAAAAGAGTGTTCTGTATTTTGTTATTATTTGCAAATCGCTCACTACACATTTCTTTTCAGTAAAGTTGTTTCCATATGTGTGTGTGTGTGTGTGTGTGTGTATGTAAATATATATATGTGTGTGTTTTCTATATATAAATGTTTCTAAATATATAGGGGTGTGTGAGTATATATATTTATATATCACACATATATGTTTCCTGTATATATATGTTTCCATTATATATGGAAACAAATAAATATATATTATATGTATATTCAAACTTTTTTGGAGAACAAGTTGTTAAACATTTGCAAGTATACCACTGCCTCCCACTGAACAACTGCATAAGCCCCAAAATCAAATTCATGCCCCTGGGTGTTAGGGTCTGGCTAATGGAACTGGCGGTAGAATTAGAGATGAGAGTGGAGAAAGTAGGTATACATAACTGTTTGGGAAGCTTCAGAATAAAGGGGGCAGTAGCTAGTGGTGGATTGGGGTCAAAGAAGATTTTTAAAGGAAGAAGATATGAGAATGTATCATATGCCTTTGGGAATGATCTAGGAAATAAGAGAAAGGTTGATAATAATGGAGAAATATTATTAAAGGAATAAAATCCTTGAGAAGGTCAGAGGAAACCAGAGTAAAAGCATAAACGGAACTACTACAAACCTATTAGAATGGCCAAAATCCAGAACACTAACAAAACTCAATGCTGGTGAGTATGTGAAGCAACAAGGACTGTAAGTCATCAGTAGTGGAAATGCAAACTAGTTTAGCTGCTTTGAAAGACAGCTTGGCGGATTCTTACAAAACAAAACATATTCTTACTACACAATCCTTTACCCAGTGGAAATGAAAGCTTATTTACACTCAAAAATCTGCACATGGATGTTTATAGCAGCTTTATTCACAGTTACCCAAACTTGGAAGCAACCAAGATATCCTTCAGTAGGCAAATGAGTAAATAAACTGCGGGACATCCAGACAATAGAGTATTATACAGCACTAAAAAGAAATGAACTATCAAACTATGAAAAAACGTAGAGGAACCTTAAATGCATATTACTAAGTGAAAAAAAAATCTGAAAAGCCTATATATGATTCCAACTGCATAACATTCTAGAAATGCCAAAACTATTGAGATAGCAAAACATCACAGTGGCTGCCAGGAGCTTTGGGAAGGGGGGAAAGATGACTAGGCAGAGCGAAGAGGATTTTTAGGGCAGTGAAAATACTCTGCATGACAATGTAATGACGGATATGTGTCATTGTACATATGTTCAAACTCATAAAATATGCAAGACCAGGAATGAACTGCAATGTAAACTATGGACTTTGGAAAACGATGTTATTATTAATTGTTTCTCATAAAATGCTTTCACTGAGTTTTGCCAAACTCTTGTATCCAGCATCAGCCTATGGTTGCAATTGATGACTGAGTTAGTTCCAACATGAGTGCTATTTGAGATTTTCCTTTAGCTGAACTAGTAAGACAAAAGCAAAACAATAAAGATATGTCAAAACGTTAATCATTCATCATTGTAAGTTCATCAGTTACAACAAATGCACCACTCTGTTGAGGAATGTTGATAATAGCAGAGGCTATGCATGTGTCAGTACATGGGAAATCTCTGTATCTTCCTCTCAATTTTGTTGTAAATCTAAGACAGCTTTTAAAAAATGAAGTCATAAATACAGAAATTAGGAAGACAATTTATATATTTACTAGAAGGTAGAGGGTAAGAGAGATATAATGGCAAGATTACTTTTAATCTTCATTCTAAATCCTGAGAAGCTAAGATTTAGATATGAGAAATATAAATTTGGCACATTTAACTATAACTATTCCTAAAAGCACTCTGAAGTTAGTGTTCCTGATTTTCAAGCTGCATTTTTTCATTTTAAGTGTTTAGTGACCATTTATAGAAGTTCCACATTTTGCAGGAAAGAGCAAAATAGTGAGCAGGTTTTTCCTTTGCTAATACTTTCTTGCAATACCCAAAAATGAGGATTCTATTTCCTCTCTCTGCATATATTTGGGAATAAGTTACACATCATTGCTGCTGTTGCAGCTGCTGTCCCTCACTGTAGACAAAGCTTTCCAAGGCAGAGGGAGGCCAGCTGAGGGTAGCATCTCTGGTAAGAAAGTTTTAAAATGTCTTACTTGTTACACCAATAAGAGTTGTAATGGCCAGATCCTGGAACAGAAACTGGTAATTTGAAAGGCTGTTTGTCTTCTGAAAACAAGAAGAAATCAGATCAAAAAGTTGTGGCCTTCTGGATGAAATTAGACATTGATCACATTTATTTTCTCACGAGACACAGGGTTTTTCAAGTAACTACTGTGGAGATGCTGTGGCTGGGACCTGGTTGAGTTGATGAGTGATGGTGTTGGTGGAAGTAATCAAAGCCAAACCTGTGAAACCTTCTCTCTTCAGGAGGGCCGTCATCGTGTGCTTTAGGGGCACACGATGTGCATTGTTATTAATCTGTTAAGGAGGACATCTTCCCCTACCAGATTCATCTCTGTTCTCTTTTCTACTTGTTAACAGAAAATTTAGGATTTCATCTCACACAATAAAAGAATACATTCCTTACATAAATTTTACTGATGGAAAATGAGAATAAGTAAACCCACGATTTGCATTCTTGAATGTTTTTAGACAAAATGTTAGAAAATCCTAGCAAAGCATCTTAATACTCTTGAGGAAAAAGTTCAAGTCTTACCAATTTTAAGAAACTCACTTTCCTGCTCCCCAACACTTAGTGGAAGGGAGATAATGCTTAATTCTACTTTTGAGTATAATTTGAGAATTCTAAAATACAGCCAAATTTCCATAAATAGCCTATTCTTCTCTAGCCCATTTATCAGTGAGTAGGAAAAGATACAGTTAATCTGAAAGCAATAGAACTAAAACCTTTAACCCAGGAAAAAGAAAGCAGTATATAAAGATGATGAAATTTCCCTTGTTGGAGTAAGCTCCCATGTTGAGTTCATAGACAATGGGCATATTTATTCTCCTTTTATATCTTGCTAAATAATAAAAGTCATCAAAAGACCTATGTATTTTTGGTGATATGATATGCCAATTTTCAAATCCCTATATTGAGGGAACCAGTGGCATGCTGGCTTAGACTGGCACTGAAAAGTCAATTGCTAAATTTTCAGAGATGTTGTGACCTGGTTGTTAAACAAGGCCAGTATAAAAATTTAAATTAAACCAACGTACCATTAAATAAATTATACAAAAACCAAAGTTAATAAATACTCAAAGCTTAGCATTTTCTGATATTTCTCTACATTTTACTCTTACCTGTGCCCTTGAGGTTATTTCAACTCTTGTATCTATATGGTACAAGTTCTACAGAATGATATACTGCTGTACATCTTTTCTCCACTTCATGTTTAGTGACAATGGAGAGACAGCTTGAAACTGATTATGATAGGAGTATTTACATCACGGAAATGGGCAAACATTAATAATCAGGTCTTATTTTTCTAAGGAGGTTCAATTATGAAGCATTTAGCAGCACCCAATGTGGAGAACTATTTCTTTAGCGAGTGGTAGACTAGGGGAGAGCCACATTGGAATTAGGAAGATAAAGACCAGGTCCAATCAGGTAAAAGTAAGAGCAAGAGAAAATGCAATATATTTAGTTGTGATCCTCAGCTGTCACTAGATAAAAGATTTCTATATCAGAGAATTGACATCAGCAACTTTTCCTGTAAAAATTTGTCTAATTCTGATTTACTTTAAAAATTCTTAAGGATATTTTTGGAAGGGCTATTGCTGCTCAGATATCCTATTTGTACTCTTTCTTTAAGAGGCATTGTAAATTGAGAGTGCATCACTACTTTAGTTCACACTAACCAAGAGGCTAAGTCCCAAGTCATACCCAGTAGAGCAGCAGAACACCAACATACTGAATCATGCTGTACAGAGCCATGTACTTAAACATGCAAAAGGAGGTAACGAGAGCTGCACGTCCTTCCCTGTATAAGAAAAGAAATGAAAAAGACATGAAGTGAAAGTAATGAAAAGAAATAAGGTCAGTTATTCTGTGCTGTTCAGCTGAGCTCAGGAGAAAAAAATCAAAAGTCATTACACAACCGTTTGTCTGAAAATCGACAGCCTTGAGGTGGTGGATGCTGGCTGTCAGTAAACTGAACAACACGATTTTTAAGAAAGACCAATTCCAGGCCAAGTTCCAAGTGCCTTAATCTGGTGATGGAGTCCAGATTTACAGTTGCTTATGTCCTTTCAGCAGGCATTGATTTAGCTCCTGAACTCAGATCAGGGGACCTGGGAGCTAGTGCCAGATCTTATACCTACTCACTAATGTGACATAGAAGATCATTTCTTTTGTCTCAGTTTCTTCATCTGTGACCTAGTGGATTTAAATAAAATTGCAGATTTGGGGTTTATTTTCATAATGAAGACTCGGGAGCTTGGCAAACATTGGATTCAGATTTCATTTTGGCAGTCCCAGCTTTTTCTAAAACTGGACTAAAACAATATGTACACTTAAATTAGTCATAAATCAAATTGAAATAGGCTGGAAAGGATGAGCATTTTCTTTCATTTGTGTTATTGTCAATTGATTGAATAATACACATTTAAAGCATGAAATAGATGACATATGAAATGTCACTTTTATCTATTTCATTTGGGGAAAATTAGAGTCTAAGTTATACTTTTACATTTTAAATTATTATTATTATTTTATGAGAGAGTCTTGTTCCATCACCCAGGCTGGAGTGCAGGGTCTTGTTCCATCACCCAGGCTGGAGTGCAGTGGTATGGGAAAACCTCTCTAAGGCGGTGGGGAATAAGGAAAAACTACCTCTGGGCAGAGGAAATGTCATGGCAAAACTCTGCTACAGTAAAAAACCTGGTTTGAGGATTTCAGCTGACTGCAACCTCCACCTCTCAGGTTCAAGGGATTCTCCCACCTCAGCCTCCTGGGTAGCTGGGATCACAGGCATGCGTCACCACATCTAGCTAATGTTTTTGGTTCTTTTTTTTTTTTTTTTTTTTGTATTGTTAGTAGAGAGAGGGTTTCACCATATTGACCAGGCTGGTCTCAAACTCCTGACCTCAGGTGATCCGCACACTTCGGCCTCCCAAAGCGCTGGGATTACAGGCATGAGCCACTGCCCCCAAACTACATTATACTTTTTTAGTTTAAGTTTAAACTCATGCCCGTTATGATTTCCTGGGGTACTAAAACCTGATCCTCAAACTAGGTTTTTTCTGTATCAGAGTTTTGTCATGACATTTCCTCTGCCCAGAGGTAGCTTCTCCTTATCAGTATCAAAATCAGTAATCTCCCTTAGTTTCTGACACTAAATGCCTACTCACTAAATATTTGTCAAATGCATGTATAAATAAAAAATTGGGAGGACTTAGCCAAAGTATTATTTTAATGTGGTGGAAGAGTGTATCTGCAGATAAATGACATTTAAATAAAATTAATTCTAAAACAATCTCTAACCTTACATGGCTGTAAGTGCTTGGGCATATCAATTAAATTTTCTGAACTTCAGTTTTTTTATTTGTTAAAAATAATAGCCATTCCTGCATCCCCAAGCTGTTTTGAAGATAGTAGACATTATAGCATTTTTAAACTATAAACACATGTCAGTTATAATAACCAAGAGCAGCCACCATGCTAACTATCTGTATCATTCAAATACAATGGAGCAGAAGTACATTTTCGGCAGAGTGGCAGTGGGGGAGAGCATCAAGGCAAATTTTAGTGAAAGCAGCAAAAGTCAATTAAGATTGTGAAAACTTTATTTTTCAAATAAAAATTGAAAAAGAGATAGATAACATTTGAAAAATGAGGATGACTGACACTTTCAAAGCAATAACAAGTTCCAGACTCCAGTCTTCTAAAAATAACCTAATCAGTGAATTCATTGGAAATGCCACTGCTCTCCCAATGTTACTTTTAACTTCTGGAAAATCCATTTGGAAGAAGAAGAATGGTTGACCGCATTCTTCCACAAAGCACCCTCCCCACTCAGGGACACGTTTCTCTGGTTGTTCCCAGGCAGAACAATGTGATTTGCACCAAAGGTCAAGAGAGAGAAAACCATGTTTGAGGAGGTGCCTACTTACTTGATAAGGTGAGGTACGCACTCAATGTTTGGAGTTTTGGAAGTGAAAGGTGAGGCCACAGATGCCTCCTGCTCTGATAAAGAGATGCCCACATGAGCCATTTTCAGAGCCTGAAAGCAAAGAATCAGCTTACTCCCCACATAGACTCATAGACGTCTCTGCTAAAGCCTCATAAGAAAAGGCCAGTTAAGCTGGCCACAAGGTGGTTTGTATGCCCAAACTCTAACCAAGAGACTTAACCCTGCCTGCAATGTAAGAAAAAGATGGCATTAGGATGCCCAGCCAAAGAAATGAGAATTCCAGAACCAAATTCTTCCCCACGTAGCCTAAACTAACCATTGACTCATCGTGTGACTTTGGTCAAAAGCCTCCCAATGCAAGTTTATCCATCAAGATGAATGGAAATGGTGTATATCCCAGGAGTACTACCTCTACAGGGCTTATGTATAACTGAACGTGAGATTATGGCCACACACACTGGCAGCTACTTACCCCGCAGTCATTGGCTCCATCACCACACATACCTACAAAGTAACTAAGAGGGAACCACATTAATTGTAGAGGACATCAAAGCTATCTTGCTAATTTCTCTAATTAACAAAACCAAGTGATCATCATTAGGGTTCAAACTCATTATTTAAGAGAACTGAAAAAAGGGTAATTTTTTGACTAAAAAAAGGGTAATTCAGCAGTTTATACAATAACTGTTAAATGTTCCATGTAGACACTGCACGTCACTGCATAGGGAGAGCTTTCTCAGCTGTAAAGCAGAGGGGCTCACAATTATATGATGTAAGTATGGCATGGCAGAGAGGGCACAGGATTTGAAACCAGATCGATGTTGACCTGGCCATCTTACCATTTTCACTATTATTATTATTCCCATTATTATGATTATTTTGCCTACAAAATGCTATGAGTATTAAATGAGGTGCTTTATGGGAAAGTGTTCAAGTCTAAAGTGATAACAAGTCATAGTGGTTTGTGCTGTTAATACTGGCATGAGAGGAAATCCACCCTGTCAACAGTCACTCAAGTATGTAATGCCAGGCCTAGAAGCTGAAGAAAGAAAACACATTCCTACTTCACAACGGCTTTTTCAGGATGCGTGAATACTCTCTTGAATCATTGACAAGGATTATCGATAGCCAGCTTTTAAAATTATGCACATTCTGACAGCATTCATAGAATATGCTGTACTTTTCTTCCACACTGCTATGTGGAGGTAACTCATTGACTCCCTAGGTTTCAGCCCTGTTGAAAAGACAGGGCTTTCCAAACTGAGAAGCTAGCCTGATAACGGAGTCAAATGAATGGGAGGACAGAGTAGAAATGGGTAGGAGTCAGAATCATGTTGTTGTGACCCGGTGAGAAAAGTGGTGAAACCCTCTGGTATTTTGTGGGGTTCTATTAACAGGAAACAAAGGGTCCCAAATGATATGGGCACTTCATTTGGACTGCCCATTCTGTCTAGGAATGGAGACCCTTTGTGTTAGAAGAGAAAAATTTTTCTGATTTAGAATGTGAAAGAATGCTTTGGCATACAAATAATGTAGTATTTTTAGGGTTACATGAATCTCTTGTCATATGAATCTCCCTATGTCATCATAGTGATGACAGCATATACAAATAAAGTCTAAATTCCCATTCCCTCCGGGAGCTGAGCTCCAGCTACCTTTTCAGTCTTATTTCTCCCCATACTCTTTCAGGCCCCTTAGGTTCTAGTGCAGTGATCCTCAACATCAAACGCAACATTGACTTACGTGAAAAAAATACTGATTTTTCAAGCCCCGTATAAACAAGTGAATCAGGATGTCTGAATGGTGGGATCCCTTGGTATTGCTATTTTTCCCAAAGCTCGCAAGTGACTACCTCATGCAGCCAGAGTAAGGACCACTGCCCTTGCCAATCTGAGTGACTCCCTGTGCCTCTTCCACTCCCCCTGACTGCCATGCCTCCATGCACTTCATGCCACCTGCACTGGCAAAGAACCTACTCCAGTTTCTGAAATTCTTCCACCAGACTGGATTTCTGCCCGGGAGACATTCTTGCAAAGATGGTCCCATTGATCAGTATCTGTAAGGAACCCAAAATGGAGATTTTTTTTTTTTATCAAGTCAACCGGTTGGACATGAAATAATTGATAACACTCAGAATGTTGACTGTATCATGACACTTACGATAAAGAAAAAAAACAGTTTCCCATGAGCCTTCCTTTGTATTGTAAGACAAACACTGAGGGTTTGGTCATCAGATAAGTTGTCAGTGAAAAACAAAAATCAGTAAAGAGAATCACTTAACAAAAAATATTTTATGAAAATGGTGACCTACAGGAATTTACCTCAGCTGCCACGGGGAATGTGGTCCTGAAAAATCTGGGGCTTAATGGAACCTTGAACTGCAAAACAGCAGGAGGTTGGGGGCCAACTATGTATCTAAAACTTACCTCCCTCCTACTAAAGCTTTAAGTTTGACCTTCTTGAGTACAGAGGTCATCTATCAGAAAACGAATGGTGTTCCTTTATTCTTGGTCTCCTCCCTGTATAATTGCAGGCTTTCCATTACACTTTGAGACCCCTTACCAGGGCAATATATTGACAGCCTCCTAAAATCATCTTTACGATTCAAGAAATCACTGACACTTCAGTCGTATAGATGGTGGAAAATTGACTAATCAAGTTTATTTATTTCCAACCTAGTAGGAAATGAGACAATAGTATCCTCTACAAAAATGTTGGTCTCTCTTAAGATACAGAGGACTCACTGAATATGTTTTACCTGTTTCAAGATTTGAAATAATTTACAAGCATGCTCTGTAAGTGACATCATCAGCATTTTCACAGGGAGATTGTTACCCTCTTAGAACTTACCTTTGGCAGTAAGCTGCTGAAATGTTGACTTATAACATGAAAGGATTTTCCAGTTAGGGCAAAATGGTAACTTCCTTCTCTGTCGTTATCAGAGACTTCACCCCTCATGTTAATGTAATTGTCCTACAAAGCAAGACACAGTTATTTTAGACTCCTTCATTTGACAGAGTGGTTAGAACCACAAGCATATCTGAAAGAAGATAATGAAGACAGCCCAGGATCTCTCTGTAAAGATCACTCTGATTCCTCAGAGAAGCATTTTCTTTTTTCTGGATCAGTCTTTGCACATCACAGACAACTACTGAACAGGAGGATAACACTTACTCATGTCCTGTTTTTATTCTGATTTGATCTTGGTAAGTCCCAGAGAAGGGCACATTTCACACATTTCAAGTGTAAAATACAAAAGCACTGCAGCTTAACAAATTTCTCCCTGAAATGATAACTTACTTTTTTTTCCTTAGGGAATTAATATTGTTCTACAAGGATACAATGGAGACTGAATACTGACAAGACTGGCAATAAATGAATAAAACTTTTTTTCTCACCCTGAAAACACAGTCTGATTTTCTGACTGTGTTTTCAGGGTGAGAAAAAAGTTTCACACACAACAGCATCTGTCCCAAGAACTGGATCCCCCGTTTAACCCAGTGGGGTGGTTGACAAGCAAGGGCAAAGGGAGAAGTTAGATTCAGCTCCACTCATTATATTCTTTCTCATACAGGGCCAACCATTTTTTAAGTTTAAAAGATGGATTCTTTCCAGCACACAGGAAAGCCCTGTATCTTCAAGCTAAGTAAGAAAAGTATGGAAAAACCAATGCAATTGAGTTCATTCAACAGCATATATGTTAGAAACTTGGAAGCGTATGTTGACTCTAGGTCAAAGCTGCTTAGTCACCAACACTGTGAGACACATTGGTAATGTGGCAGAAGGTCTGTGTTCAGGAATACCTGATTCTCATATGTAACGTGTTTCTTCTCTTCTACTAATGTCCAAGATATAGATGCTGATGAGGACCCAGTGGTTTCATTTGCCTCAATGAGAATGACTTTCTGGCTTTTAGAAACCATTCCAGATTTTCTGGCCACTGTGATGGCAGTCTGAAGATTGTCACCTAGAGGAAAGGAGGAACATCTCAAAATGAGGCTAGCAAGATAGAACTAATTCATGCAGAGCCTAGAAAACCAGAGTGGGGAGTTCAGTCCTTATTTCAGGTATGAAGAGAAATGATGCCTAACATCTTTTCAGCCCTGACTTCTGTGACTCCACGATCCCTTTTCTGGCTCTTACTAATTTTCATCAAGTTACTTCATATTCTACCAGTGTGTTTTTGCCAGACTAAGGGAGAAAATGAAAAAGCAAAATCCAAATCTATTTTCATCATTTGTTAGCAGCTTTCCAAGTGTTTAGGCAAATCCTCTGGTTTAGTAGAGTATCTGGTGGTTCCACTTCTAGTCAAAATGGAGTAAGCCCACTACGATCTCTCTCCCCCACTGATTACAATGGAAAACTCTGAACAAAAACCAAGAAGCAACTCCCCAAGGACTTCGAAAAGTAAACAAAAGCAGGCAGGTGGTGGGAGGGAGTCAAAGTTGTAGAAGCAACCTACAAGGGAATGAGTTTCTCAGCTCTTTTTCTCTTCCCTCTTCCATATTTGACTGGCATGTGGGCCTCAGTTAAGAAGCTGTTTGGGCAGCAGAATTCCAAAAGACACCCAGTCTTTCTGGCCAGAGGAGCCAGGAAAAGGGACACTTGTAGGCTAAAGAGCATGGGAAGAATCCTGGAAAGAAGAGAGCCAGACACGGGGACTAATTCAGTACATGAATTACATAAGTCTCAAATTCAGCCCAGAGCTGTGCGTGTGTGGATCAGATCCAAAGAAAGATAACAAAAGCTTCAGGAATTAAACTATGATATAAATCACCCCCATTTGTGAGAGTAACCTCTTAATGAGGCAGACCCAAACATCATAGCAAAAGATTTTATATTTAAGCCAATATTAGAACCACCACCTTCAACAGGAAAGATAGAGGTTATGGGTGATTGCTAGCCAACAAACAAACAAACAAACAAAAAAACCCTCAACATTCTCCAGAGGATTATAACAGGATTCGAAGTTTCACAACATAATATTCAAAATGTTCAGGCTATTCAACATGAAAAATCTGGAAAATCTGTCCAATTCTCAAGTCACAACAGTTGCCAATCCCTAAATAGCCTAAATGTTGGAAGTATCAGATAACGGACTTTAAAGCAGCAATTATAATCCCCCTTACTGTGTTAACTGTTAGTATTCCTGAAATGGGTGGAAAGATGGAAGTTCTCAACAAGGAAATATAAACTGTAGGAAAAAAACTGAATAGATATTTTAGAATTAAAAAATATGATACCTGAAATTAAAAAAAAATCACTGAATGCACTCAATAGCAGAATAGATCAATGGAAATTATACAACCTGAAGAACAGAGAAAAAAAATAGTTTTAATGAACAGACTCAAAGATATCAAAACAACTGGTATTCATGTCATTAGAGTCCAAGGAGAGGAAAAAAGGTTGAAAAAGAAAAAAAAAATGAAAAAATAATAGCAGAAATTTTCCCAAGTATGATTTTAAAAAACCTTAAATTTACAGATTCAAGAAGCTCAGTGACTTCCAAACAAGATGAACTTGGTGAGAATCACAAGCAGACACATAATAATCAAAATGCTAAAAATCAAAGATAAACAAAAAAGCAGTTAGAGAAAACCACATTACATATAAGAAAACAGTAATTCAAATTGTCACAGATTTCTCATCAAAAATATGGAGGGAAGAACATAGTGGAACAACATCTTTGAAGTGTTGACTTCATCTTTCACTTTGAAGTGTCAACTCTGACTCCTATAGACGCTGAAACTATCCTTAGGAATAAAAGAGAAACAAAGACTTTATCAGATGAAAGAAAATGAAGATAATTGGTCGAAAGTGGATATGCTCAAAAGAAAAACAACAACAAAAGCTACAGGGTTCTTCAGGTTGAAAGGAAATGATACCAGAGGTTAACTTGTAACTTAAGAAGTGAAAACATAGAAACAGAAATAATAATCATCTGGGTAAATATAAAAGTCTAATTTTCTTTACTCGTGTTCTTTAACACTTCAGTATTGAAAGTAAAGACTATCTCACTATCTGGTGGGGGTTTTCAACATATATCATACTTATGACAATAATGACATAAAGGAGGGAAAGCAAGAGATATTCCTGGTTATAAGGCTTCTTGAAAGGAAAGGTATGTATGTTGTGATTCTGAGAGCAACCATTAAAAAATTAATCATATAACATCTGGCTGGCTATCCTTAACATAGCTTCTCCCAGGTTTCTACCAAAATGTGTACGAAGATTCTCAAAAGAGCTGTGGGAAGGAGCTACCTGAGGCTGGAAGGATACAGGGAGCCCTGAACATGCCCCAGCAGGCCCCTGACAGCCTGTCTGCTTTTTGCCATCTGCCACCTG
The DNA here is from genome assembly GCF_009761245.1 of Sapajus apella. NCBI lineage: Eukaryota > Metazoa > Chordata > Mammalia > Primates > Cebidae > Sapajus > Sapajus apella. The sequence goes on along the minus strand of NW_022436978.1, from coordinate 8,407,613 downwards.
TGAGAGATCCACTGATCAGGATAAACATCCCAGGCCTGAGCACCAATCACTTGACCAAAAAAAAAAAAAAAAAATCTAACAACCTATCTAAGAAATCCGAGACGCTGAACAGGAAAGATCAGGAGGAACAATCAGAGCGCATGACTAGTGAAGTCAAGAAGCTGCTAGAGACAGATGAATCCTGCTTTAAAAATAAGGAGAGCAGGCTGGGCGTGGTGGCTCAAGCCTGTAATCCCAGCACTTTGGGAGGCCAAGGCGGGTGGGTCACGAGGTCAAGAGATCGAGACCATCCTGGTCAACATGGTGAAACCCCGTCTCTACCAAAAATACAAAAAATTAGCTGGGCATGGTGGTGCGTGCCTGTAATCCCAGCTATTCAGGAGGCTGAGGCAGAAGAATTGCCTGAACCCAGGAGGCGGAGGTTGCAGTGAGCCGAGATCGCGCCATTGCACTCCAGCCTGGGTAACAAGAGCGAAACTCCGTCTCAAAAAAAAATAAAAATAAAAAAAAAAATAAGGAGAGCACTTAAGAAAACTCAAATGCAGCAAAAAACATTTTCTCGAGCAACTCCCACCACCCCATACAAGATTTAAAAACTGAACGACTCAAAAAGGGGGTTTGAAAAAGATAATGAGCATTGTTGAGACCTAAGATTGTGGTTTGAACAAACTGGGTGCAAAAAAAGAAAAAGTCTTAAAGCAAAATTATAAAAATATACAATCTAAAGCCAGGCACAGTGGTGCACGCCTGCAGTCCCAGTTACTCAGGAGGCTGAGGCAGGAGGATCACCTGAGCTCAGGAATTCAAGGCTAAAGTGAGCTATGATCAACCCACTGCACTCTAGCCTGGGCAACAGAGCAAAACCCTGTCTCTAAAAAATAAATAAATAAAATACGACAACTACAAGGAAAAAAGATAGACTGAGAGGATAGAAAATAATGAAAATTCCAGAAGTAAAAATGGAAAGACAGAGAATAGAGGCAAAAATTAAATAAACAATAGGGGAAATTTTTCCGGCAGGAAGAAAGATTTAAAAAGTGCTCTCCATGTGTCTCCCACTCCTATCTCTTCTTGATTCTGGGGAAGTCTGGTTCTAATCACTGGTTTCCAGGGATTGATTCTAAAGCCTTGGATCACAGAAAGAAGCAACAAGAAACTGTACTCAACTCAAAACTTTTTAAGTGAATGAATCATCAAAACATTGCTCCATTCAGAGAACAGAGTTAAGACCATTAAGTTATTGTTACAAGAGGTTACATATTTGGTGATTCAGTTATATAAACTAATGTTCTTGTTGTAAATATGACACTTTTTGCAATCTATTTTATCATATGTATAACATTCAAAGTGACAAATATTATGCTGACTTAAGACTATGTCACAAAAATTATTTTTAAAAAAGTTTTCTAAAAGTGCTCTCCATGTTCCAGATGAAGTTAATGAAATAAGGCAAATGCAAAATGAAACATTTCTAAATTCCAAAGTTAAAAAGATTACGTGCAGAACATGTATGTTCGTAGTGGCACTGTTTACAATAGCAAAGACCTGAACCAACCCAAATGCCCATCAACGATAGACTGGACAAGGAAAATGTGGCACATATACACCATGGAATACTATGCAGCCACAAAAAAAAATGATAAGTTTGTGTCCTTTGTAGGAACATGGACGAATCTGGAAACCATCATTCTCAGCAAACTGACACAAGAACAGAAAATCAAACACCGCAAGTTCTCACTCATAGGTGGGTGTTGAACAATGAGAACACAGGAACACAGGGAGTGGGGCATCACACACTAGGGTCTGCTTTGGGGTGGCCAAGGGAGGGACAGTGAGGGGGTGGGGAGGGACAACATGGAGAGAAATGCCAGATGTAGGTGATGCGGGGATGGAGGCAGCAAACCACATTGCCATGTGTGTACCTATGCAACAATCCTGCATGATCTGCACATGTACTCCAGAACCTAAAGTTCAATTAAAAAAAAAAAGAGAAAAAAAAGATTATGTGCAGAAAAGAATTACTTACACGGACTCTGACTGGACTTGTCATGTGCGATATCAGAAGCCAGAAAGAAAAAGGAATAGCCTCTACATATAGATCATTAAGAAAAAAGAACGATAATTCAAGAGTCCTATATCTGAGCAAGATATCATTCACCTGTCAGAAAAAAGTAAGCTATTCAAGCATATATAAGAAATCAAAGAGCATATCACCCCTCTATTCCATCCAAGGGCAATACTCGAGGGAAAAAAAAATTTGTAAACAAACAAGGAAAGAAACAGAGCCGAAATTTCAATATGAGAAACGCAGAAGAAAAGAGAGAGGGTGAATGATGAACTCTTGTAGATAAACAAGTTAAGGATAGATTATGAGAATGTGTCATATAAGTGCTAAACTAGATAAAGATTTTTGAAACAGAATGGTTACAATGTAAGGGAAATCCTAATAAACAGTAAATTAACTCAGCAACTTCGAAAAGTTGGATTGGGGTGCCAGAAAGGGAAAAAGTAAAAGCAGTCCAGGAGACTCTTGGATTGTGGGAAGTAAAACAGGGGACAGAGGAGTACAAAAGAGGAAATAAAAGTATTCTAGAGTTTGCAACTGTAGAATTGGGCTCGGCGGACGTGGGGACATAAAGTGCCTGCTTTGATGGGGAAATAATGTATCTTCACGTTAAAAACATCTGACTATCAAAGCAGAGAAAAGAAAGGCAATACACACCCCAAAAATGTGAACATGAATTCATTAGGAAATCATTTATTCACCTCTAGTCTCTTTTCCAATTAAAAAATTATAGCATCAGTGTGAAATTTCATTAATAAAGTCACCCTTAATTTCATTAAGAAATTTCACACATTTCTCTTGTGTGATTCCTTTTCATTGCTCTCTTGTTTGTATGATTTGGAGTTTGGGGATTAGGAGTAGAGAGGACAGCATTTTCTTAAATTTCTAGAATAGTGGATTTTATGACTGATGAGCCTTCAGCATGGTTTATAGACCCCATCAACTAAGGATGCTTCTTTTTCTAACATTTGACAGTAAAAATAATCTTTGCCTGGCTCATGTCTTCTTGTCATTCAGGTCTTAATTCGAATGTCACCTCTCAGAAAGCCCTCTCTTAACCATCTCATCTAAAACAGATGGTCAAACACACTTTCCCACATTATCCTATTTGTGTAGCTCAGAACGCTGATACTATTTGATTGACTGGTTGATTTTCTCTCGTTCTACTGACATGGAAACTCAGGGAAAGCAGTAACTGTGCCTCTTTGTTGCCCATCTCTAGCACCTGGAATGGTGTCTGGCCCAGAGTAGTCAACAATATTTATTAAATGAGTGAACCGTGTCTATTTCCACATCAAATTCTTACTGTTTCTAAGAACTCACCTGTGATCATCACAGTCCTTATCCGGGCTGAGATGAGCTCTTCCAAGACAGGTTTTGTCTTTTCCTTCAATCGATTCTCCAAGATCAGCAGCCCCAGAAATATCAGGTCTGATTCTACCTTCTCCCTGAAAATACATATATAGATGTATTGAACAGAAATAACACATTACAGCTCTCTTTTTTCTTTTTTGAGACGGGAGTCTCTGTCATCCAGGCTGGAGAACAGTGGTTCAATCGATTCTCCTGTCTCAGCTTCCCCAGTAGCTGGGATTACAGGCACCTACCACCACGCCCGGCTAATTTTTGGGTTTGTTTGTTTGTTTGTTTCTGAGACAGAGTCTCACTCTGTCGCTCAGGCTGGAGTGCAGTGGTGCCATCTCCGCTGACTGCAACCTCCACCTCCCAGGTTCAAGCAATTCTCTGCCTCAGCCTCCCAACTGGGATTACAGGCGCCCGCCACCACGCCCAGCTAATTTTTTTGTATTTTTTAGTAGACACGGGGTTTCACCACTTTGGCCAGGCTGGTCTTGAACTCCTGACCTCGTGATCCACCCAACTCAGCTTCCCAGATTGCTGGGATTACAGGCGTGAGCCACCGCATCCGGCCACATTATTGCTTTCTTACAGGAAGCAAAATGACAAGGAAAAAGACCCCTGTCATAGTGGTTCCATTCACTCATTCAAGCACTGTTAGTTAGGCGCCAATTATGGACCAGGAATGATGCAGAAAGAGGACAGGAGAGGACACAAAGGCTCTGGAGATGTTGACTCTAACTGAATGAAGAGGAAGAGACTGTTTATTAAGCAAAAGCATTGCTTTAACCTTTTAACCTGAAAGCCTGTAAGGTTCTCCTCCACCTGTTGTGGCTAGCCTGATTTTTATTACCTCACCTGTTAACCACAAAGGGGAGTTTTAGTTCTGGTACAAAACATGAAAAATAAAGGAGGCACAAGAAAAATATAATAAAATGCCAGTTCCTCCAGCAGGCAAGTCTATAATCAATATTATTTTAGCTCAAGGAGGTATGAGGTCACAATCTCAACAAACAGGCCTCTCTATTCAGGTCAAAGTCATCCCTGTCTTTCTCCCCCAGTGGTAGCAATGATCTTCTGCATCAAGCGAGAATGTTTCTGTAAGAAAGTGCAGTCTTCAAGGCTCCTATCCACCCCAAGAATATTTTCAGGGACATTCTACAGAACCCAGTGCAGAGGAATACATTGGGGATCAGGAGTTCAAAGATTCTTCCATGATTTATTTATCTTAGACACAAGCAGAGAACAAGATACCAGCACTGCCTAACACTGGCTGAAATAATAGATGAAAGAGGCACCCACTAAAACTCCTTGCCTGTCTCAAGAGTGGGTCTCACATCAGCCATGGTCATGAACTAGAGTCAGTGATGCTCCCAGGAAACTGCTAACATCTCCACAGAGCTGCAGGAAGTGGACACAGTTTCAATTACTCACCTCAGAGCAGGCTTAAAAGGATGGCATTTCCCATTTCCTGAACCTGTCATTTAAATCTCTCTATGATCTGGTTCCAAACTATCTTTCCAGCTTCAGCGATGACTAAATTCTTCACCCACCCTAATTTCCAGCCAAGCTGAACCACTAGCAATGGGTTTTCTCTCTACTTAACCATCCCTAGACATTTGCTTTAGACTGCTATAAGACATTTTTCCTTATTTCATAGAAAAGGTTGTAATCTCCCCATGATCTGCTACTGAAACTCTCCCTATGTTTTGAGCCCCAGTTCTCATGCCACTTCCCCCACAAAGGCTTCCTCAGATAGAAATAATCGCTCCCTTAGCATATTACTTATATTTCTGTGGAACTCACATTTTATTTGCCCATATTTTATCCTTGGCCTTGGCTTTCTGCTTTGTCACACTGTCTGAGCTCCTTGAGGACAATCGCACCTGACTCAATGCTGTGTTCAACACTACCCATGTGGTGTCCAATTACACAGTGAGCACTCAGCAAATAGTGTCTAGCTGAAATGCCATGAGGCCTGTTGGGGCCACATTTTGCCAGGTAACCTAGGGAAATTCGTCATTCAGAAATTCTGCTGAGTTCAATGAACAGCACTGAGGAAAAGTGGAAGAGAATATGCAGAGACTATAGTAGTCTCTAATTCCAGAGATTTTACATTCAATGAGGAGGTAGAAATTAGACATGACTCATACAGTTGAGTGGAAGTCTGGGAAAAATATTATGACAGATGTCCAAATCAGAATCCCATGGAGTCAGAGAGGAGGGTGCAGTCATTTCTGGGTGTGCTGATTGGAGAAGGCTTCCTGTAGAAGATGATATTTAATCTGTTGTTTGAAGGATAACTTGGTTGATGTCTGATTGTCTTACAGAGCAAACGCACCTGGTAGCAATACTGCTGAAGCATACTCTTCAAATGACCCTCTGTGGCAGATGCACCTGAATGTATGTTCCAAGCTAGGAAATCTGGGAGTGGCCAACCCAGAGATTTGTTCCTTGCCTCTGAGGAAATTCTGAACTCCCTTCCCATCTAGTGGACATGTCCCAGGCTGTCAGGGGACTGAGGCCCTGAGTTGGATGAAGGTTGCCGGATGGAGGTCACTAAGGAGTCAAGTGAAAATGCTGTACAAACTGCATGATGTTTGCAGGCAGCTGCGGCTTTCCTGCACAGCGCACTGCCACTAGGCCACTTTTCTTGTCTAGCCCACCACCACTGGAGTATATGAAGGCAGATGCATTGTCCACTTTGTTGCCCCTGGGCTGTTTCTAAATGTCAGGTGGTTCTCCTGCCCAGACCGCTGTCGCTGGACTCTCTCCCCTGGAGGTGAGCCCCTAATAAAACCCCATGTATCATTTGCTGGCTCTGGGTCTCTTCTTCAGCCTCCTGAACCTGATGCTTTCCCTATTGAAGTGAGTGTGGGTTTGGCACAACAGGTTCGCCAATCTTTCTCATGGTCCTGCTACTCAGGCCCCAGGCCTTGAATATTTCTGCAGATGACATGACATGAGCCAACCACAAAGTGCCAGATTAGGCCAAGAAAATGGCTGTAAGGTCAGACATCTGCCATAGCAGAGCCTATGGCCTACCTTGACACTAGTATTTCTAGTTCCTCTGGCTTATGGCCTTTGTATGGTTCAAGGCACAATAACCAAGAGACTAGAGTTTTAATCTCAGGCCTACCCCTCCCTTGCTGTGTGAGCATGAGTACATCACATTTTTTGTCTGGTAATCAAGTTCATCTTTGCATCTCCAAAGTCTCTGCTAGCTCTAAGATTACATGAGTCTTCCTTTCATGAGCCTGTAGTCTGAGCCAAAAAATTTAAAAGGAGTAATTCATTAAGGGGTCTTAAGCTCCACAAGTTGGAATGACATTCCATCTCTTCTGGCTTCCTGCACAGACCTTATGCCTATTCCTGAAGTATCTAAAATAATAAAGAACAGTAAGTGTAACATATAGAAAGTATTGTCATCCCTGTGATTACATTTCATGTTCTTAAAATCCATGTGACTTTTGAAGGATGAAATATGCATAAAGTGGGCCAATGGCCTTTGACGAGATTATGATATCAATGATGGAAGCACCACAAGTAACCACACACACATACACACAAACCCGAAACAACAGCAAGAATGTTTCATTCTAATCAGGATTTAGCTATGTGTATGCATACGCATAGTGGTGATGTGCTTTTAAGATAGGAGAGGCAAATTGATGACCTAAGATCAAATCCTATTAGAGAATTTGTGATTTGTGTTTAGATCATACAAGATTTTAAAAAGTTAGGATTTCAGTACCTTTAACCAGGACATGTACTCTCCTGTGTACCACAGCCCTCACTATTCACCATTGCTCACGTGTCTCCACAGGATGTGCTTTCTTATATGCATGCATTTCAAAACCATGAATTTGCAACTTGCAAATATGCAAATATCACGTTATAACAATTAGAAGCAGCAGCATGGTAGCCAGAATCTTGTTATAGCCTTTGGCAACAGCCTCTTAGGAAACTAAGTTCAATTCCCAATTCTGCTCTGTCCCTTCCCTTCCCTGGACCCAAGTTTCCTCTCCTTCAAAATGTGACATCCCATCTCAAAGTTTACTTTTAGCGCCCTCACTTGAGTGACCCTGAACTAAGTTGATCAAATTACAACAAATATGCAGGGTTGTAGTAGCCAAAGTTTCAGGGGTCACATTAAACTGGCCCCTGGGGTGAGTGGTCCACAAGCCCAGGAACCTCTTCCTACTCTGGGCCTGGTTTTATCCATTCACAAAGTGAGAGGGGTGGGTCACAGCAGGGACAGTACTCCCTCTAGAGGACACTGTGGAATTTTCTTTTCTTTTCTTTTTTTGGCATCTATGCAAGACTTTCTGCAAAGACCAATGCACAATGAATAATTATCCTGCATCCCACATGCCTTTTGAATATCTTACTGGACATTCATGGACACTGAAAAAATTATTGTATTTCCCTAAGTCATTTTAGGCTTATACTGCATATATTTTACTATTATTATACTATTATATACTGTACTCTTATGGCATATATATTACTATATTATATTAAACAATCACAAAATTGTTTATTAAAATTTCACTAGCTTCCCCCCATTTACATGTCTTACATATAAACAAAAAGTATTTTTCACATTTATCATATTCTGTTGCATTTTGCAGAATTGTAACTACCTGTACTACGTAAATTGGGAGGAGACTGTGCTGTTTCCTTCAGACTTTTACCAAGACTTGTTAACCACTTCACAGTCACCTCACTGGCAGCAAGACTGAGGTATTTGAGCTTGCAATACATAACACACTTGCATCAATCTGAATTTGTAGATGCTGCAGCCTCAATTATTCTATACACAGGTATAAGCAATTTATTATTTCATTTTGTTTTTAGTAAAGTCAGCTGAGCATTTATTAAACTACCACTTTTGTGAAACATTATATCTTTTGCTTTTATTTTTACTATATAATAGGGCATTAGATATTTTACAAAGAATACGGGCAGATAATGTTATATGAACTTTATTTTAGAATACTAAGAGTTACAGCATATAGTTACAAGAGAGTGTTGAGTCTGAATAGATTGAAATAAAGATGTTAGACTTTCCAAATGTAAAATCCTGAATTTAAAAATGAGCCTGGATTAGCTCCACAACAGTATAACAAGGGGTGACTGACATTAAGTGTTAGAAATGACACGAAAGGTGAAATAAACATGATACCTGAAAACAGTGGAATTTTAAAAATTAAAATAAAATTGAACTCATAAATACTGAAGTTTTTTTAATCTGTTAAGCATCTCTATTTTAATTTTAAAATATAAAATTTAATCTATAGATTAAAATCTTTCTCTAGTATGGCACCTCAGAAGTTTTCCTTTTTAGTAGACATTACCAAGATTATATCATCTAAGCTGTATTTATTTGTTTGATTATGCTGTGTATTTCCTATCACAAATTATTTCAGTGAAATGTTATGTTTTGTAACTCCCAACCAATCCACCAACTATAATTTTTTAATGGGGGCATGACCACAATTTTGAATTGTGAAACGCCGATTATACTCCTATATCTGTTTTCACAAAGCTGTGAAAATCACACCATATTTTACATCTTATATGACTATTTCTCATAAAATCTCCCAGTCAGAATTCACATTATCTTTGTGATTTAAGTAGGGCAGGGATTATTATATCTCTGTTTACCAATGTTCGGGGACATGCTATGCACACAAATAAGCTATAGTGCTCCGTCCACCACCTAGAACCCTGACTGAGTCCATCCCAGTCTAATGCACTTGCCATTCCAATCTGGTACATCTTTCCATCAAACCATTCTGCTTTATCAAAATCATCCCCATTTACCTCGCCAAGGCAGTGGTGTGGTGGTCATTTTCCAGCTTCTTGTAGGCCAGTGCAATGACTCGAAAGCCCTGTGTCGTGTAAATCTGAAGTTCGCTAACAAAACTAGTTGGTACTGTTTAGAAAGTAACACAGGGTTAGTATGCGGTATTTACTTAGGCAGTACTGGCAAAGAAATTCTTTACAAACATCCAACTTTTGCCCAGGGAAAAAAACACACCTCTACAAAAATATGTAAACAAGTCAGTGGAAATTCTAAACATAACTACATTGTCAGGGTGGACCTATTCAGATCTAGTGAAGCTAAAATGAGAAGGAAGCATTTGAAACAAGAAAAAAAAAAAAAAAAAGACAGGGAAAGTGTAGAATTATTTTTTCTTCAGTTTAAGCAACAAACATTTATTAAGAGTTTACTATCTGCCAGGCATTGGCTATGTCGAGATTAAATCACAGGCTCTCCACCCAGAAATAAGATTTTATACCTACAACATTCTGATCTTTGACAAACCTGACAAAAACAAGCACGGGGAAAGCTTTCCCTATTCAATAAATGGTGCTGGAATAACTGGCTAGCCATATCCAGAAGATTGAAACAGGACCCCTTTCTTACACCATCTACAAAAATTAACTCAACATGGTTTAAAGACTTTTAAAACCTAAAACTATAAAAACCTGGAAGACAGCCTAGGCAATACCATTCTGGATATAGGCATGGGCAAAGATTTCATGACAAAGATGCCAAAAGCAATTGCCACAAAAGCAAACATTGACAAATGGATCCAATTAAACTAAAGAGCTTCTGCACAGTAAAAGAAACTATCAACCGGGTAAATAAACAACCTACAGAACAGGAGAAAATTTTTGCAAACTATGCATCCGACAAAGGTCTAATATCCAGCAACTATGAGGAACTTAAAGAAAATTTACAAGAAGAAAAAAACAGCCTCATTAAAAAGTGGACAAAGGACATGAACACTTTTCAAAAGAAAACATACATGAAACCAACTATCACGTGGAAAAAAAAAAAGCTTAACATCACTGATCACTAAAGAAATGCAAATCAAAACCACAATGAGTTACCATCTCAAACCAGTCAGAATGGTGATTATTAAAAAGTCAAAAAACGACAGATGCTGGTGAGGTTGTGGAGAAAAAGAAGTGCTTATACACTGTTGGTGGGAGTGTGGGAGTGTAAATTAGTTAAACCACTGTGGAAGAGAATGCAGTGATACCTCAAAGTTCTAAAGACAGAAACACCGTTCGGCCCAGCAATCCCATTACTGAGTATATACCTAAAGTCATGTAAACCATTCTATTATAAAGATGCACGTGCACGCATATGTTTATTGCAGCACCATTCACAATAGCAAAGACATGGAATCAACCTAAATGCCCCTCAATAGTAGACTGGATAAAGAAAGGGTGCTACATATACATGATGGAATACTATGCAGCCATAAAAGAGAACAAGATCATGTCCTTTGCAGGGACCTGGATGGAGATGGAAACCATTATCCTTAGCAAACTAACATAGGAACAGAAAACCAAAAATCGCATGTTCTCACTTATATGTGGGAGTTAAATAATGAGAACACATGTATATATAGAGGGGAACAACACACACTGGGGCTTATTCGTGGGTGGAGGGTGGGAGGAGGGAGAGGCTCAGGAAAAATAAGTAATGGGTACTCGGCTTAATGCCTGGACAATGAAGTAACCCACATAAGAAACACCCATGACACAAGTTTACCAACATAACAAACCTGCACATGTACCATTGAATTTAAAATATAAGTTAAAAAAAAGAATGAAATTGAAAAAAACTCACAAGTTCTGCTCTAAGGATTTCTGTCTAACTGAAATCCATTCCGCAGATGAGATTATTGCTATGATCCAGGCCACTGCAGCATGCTGCGGAAAGTGTTTGGTGGTGTATATACCAGCCTAGGAGGAGGTGGTTCCGTAAAGGAAGGTTTTGGGGCTGAGGGAGAATCATATGCTTACGCGTGGAGGCATGAGAGTAAGCTGTGAAGAATTAGTTCAGTTCAGGAAAAGCACAGGATGAGGAGTGGTAAGGCCCATCTGGAAAGTTCACTGGGAGTTCAAACCCGAAAGCCTTATATATGATCCTAAAGAAAGTTGAGATTATACTGGAGCCTATGAGAGCAAGTAAAAGAATCTTTTTTTTGCAAAAAATCTGGTCACAGTACAGAGGGCAAATCAGAATTGAGGAGACTGGAGGCAGAGGGTCAATCCACCAACTATTGAAGTGATGAAGGATGATGAAGTCCTGAGCAGATGCAGTAAAGGACCATGGATTAGCAACTGATGAGACAGGGGCACTAAGGGTGAGCAAGGAATCAGGGATGACACCTAAACGGGATGGGTGTGGGGGATGGTGGTACCATTCACCAAAATAGAAAACTGGGAAATACAGGAAATGAGAAAGACAAGCTTTGTTTTCATATGGAATTTGGAATGCCAATGAGTCACCCAATTGGTGATGACCCACGGGCAGTTGGATTCATAGATCGCATGCCGTGGGAGCATATTTATCTGGAGGTACATATTTGCCAGTGTAATCCAAGTCAAGCTACAGACCTGTCTCAGGTTGGCAAAAGCTGGCCACCCTCTCTGGTGCACCTTTCATGAATGCCAGTCGGTCACCTCCCATCTCTTGGACAATGACTGTCATCCTTTGCAGTGCTGATGAGAATGGGAACTGATGCAGGATTGCGATTCCTTCCACTGGGACCTGGTTGGGGGATGGGGGAAAAGAGAGGCACATGCTGATACAGCTACTAGCTACGGGGAATCAACAACTCCCTCCTTAATCTTTATTTTAGCAAATAAGGGGGAAGGTCTCACCCATTTTCACACCTGAAATTCAAAGACACATCTGTAACCTTTCAAAAATTGCGGGCCAGAAGAGAGTTTCTCTTTGAGTTTGGGTGTTGTGAGATGAAGAGCAAGCAAGGCTTACCTGGCTGGCCGTCCTGCAGGGCTTAACTACCATGGCATGTGCCGGCACTCCCTTGACGTGGAAATCGTCCCCAGAAAAAGCCATTTCCTATTTCACGAATAGGATATTTCATTGCAGAGATTTATTTATTGTTTGCCCACTGGTGCTATGCTCGAACCCTCCCCTTGAAAAAATCCTCAGACCACCTCAATGTGTTCTCCGTGTCTCTGTGTTCCCTCAGAGGTGAACCAGATTTATTCCACCACACACACACACACAAAATAATGCATTGACAATGCTGTACAACTTGAAGGGCAGACACTTTTGAATTATTCATGCAATTTATCTTCTTTTCTCTGTTTGAATGTGCTGTATAAAGGCTCATCCTCCATTTCTGAAGAACCTAACTTGAAAGTCATGAGCATGAAGGGCCAGACTTCTTTTGTGTGAAGCAAGCACCTTTCTGTCATTCTTTTCCTGCACTTCACTGCTCTTCCTGCTCTTGCATGTCTGTTTAATTTGGATGGATGGTCCTCAGGGCAGGGCAGAGACTGTAATATACATGGTTAATAATCAGTAATTGCTATAATAATGACCCTAAAGTATACTGAAAGGGGCCTTTTACCCAAAGACAACTCAGTGCTTTGTAATCATCTCATTGAGTGGCTGACAAGATCCCAGAGAGGAAACTGCAATCCCTATTTAAAGATATGGAATCAGTAACCCAGAAAAGATGGGGGATTGGCAAAGTTACATTAGATTGCTATGAAATAATTAATGCTCCAAGAGATTTGGAAGGGACCCTGAAAATTGTCTCTTCCAGTGGTGCTCCCAGTGTGCCACCAGAGGCTAGAGCTGTATGCGGCTCAGGGAAAAAGGAAGGGATTTTAGCTAAGTAGTTGGGGATGCGTGTCCCCTAATCCCCATCTTTAGTCCCCACCTTTTATTTCAACCGGAGCAACTCCAGCTACTTAGCCTTTAGAGTGTTTCTGAAGACTGTTTCCTTTTATGAAAAGTTTCCAGATTTTTTAATCTTGTTTTGTGTTATGTGAACACCACTGGTCTAATTCAACTTCATTTTACGGACATGAGAGCCAAGGCTCCCAACAAGAGACATAGCTAACGGGATTCAGCAGTCAGTCAGAGCAGAGCCAAAACTAGAATCAGAAAAGCCGGATTCCTGAACTACACTGTTGGCTCTTAAATATAGTTTAGAGTCTCAACAAAAACTCTTCAGCTGTTTTCCTTTTTGCTGTTTCTAGTCTTGGAAATAAAATCAATACTAAATTAATAGGAATAAGACTTACAGTCACCATGACTATGAGTTATCCTGAGCACTAGAGAAAGTAATATTTTCTAATCCCCATATTCTGGAAAACCTCTGAAATCAGACAATGCTCAGAGAACAGTACAGAGAGATGAGATATAATTACATAATAATTACAATTATATGAATATGATTGAACCTTTAATATTTGCCAGGCACAGTACCAAGGATTTTCGTAATGCATCATCTCATTTAATCCTCACAATAATCTTATTATGTAGATGCTATTATTAGCTTCATTGTACAGATGAGGAAACCAGGCTTAGATTAGTTTGCCCATCACTACCATATGCACTCCACACTGGAAACCTCACCTTTTATAAGAATTAGATAGCTCTGATACTGCCTATGCTGCTCTGGCATTGAAGAAGCTTCTCAGATTCTCTGAAGGGCAGAGGCTTACCCAGGTGGTGGCTTCAAACATTTTGAGGTCCAGAGGGTCTCCCTGGATGGTCCCATCAAGAAGGATCAGAGAGTGGCAGCTGGCCATTGCTGCACACAGTGGGCCCCATGGCAAAGCCTGGCCCGAGTCAAAGCTGTGAACTTCCTGGAAGCTGAAAAAGAAAAGGAAATGGGTTTCCATTCTATCTCCTCATGCCAAAACAGAGCAACTTGGAGGTACACAAATATCCTTACAAAAAATAAGGTAATTGCTTTGTTGCATTAATAGCCACTCTCCAATCCTCCCAAATTAATAGTGCTTCATTCAGCCCAGTAGGTTCACTGAGTATGAGAAAGGTCTCTGAGGTTTGTTTTTTGTTTTGTTTGATACAGGGTCTCACCCTGTCACTCTGTCACCCAGGCTGGAAGAGGGCAGTGGCACGATCTCGGTTGACTGCAGCCTCTGCCTCCCAGATTCAAGCGATTCTCCTGCCTCAGCCTCCTGAGTAGCAGGAATTACAGGCACACAGATAATTTTTTTGTATTTTTAGCAGAGATGGGGTTTCACCATGTTGGCCAGGCTGATCTTGAACTCCCAACCTCAGGTAATCCACCCGCCTCGCCCTCCCAAAGTGCTGGTATTACCAGTGTGAGCCACTGTGCCCAGCTAAAAACATTTTTCAAAAGAACACTGCATCCTCCTCTTCCACTCTGGCCTCTTGTGTCCATATCCCAAACATAATCCCCTTCATTTCCTGTAGAAAGTGGTCTCATCTAAAAATCTATCAAAATGCAACTGAAATGTTATATACAAGGTTCTTTCAGTAATTCGGAGGGGAGGCCGTTAAATTCAGCTTTGGAGTCACAAGAAGAATGTCCTCTGCAACTTCATTACTCAGCCCCTTCTGAAATGTGCAGCACAGTAGTTGCTTCTCAAAGCAGCTTATCCTATTTGGAGGACGTCTGAATGTTGGAAGTTCCATCCTATATTGGGGCAAAATCTGCTTCTTGGATCCATTGAGAATCTACTTGCTCCCCTTCCTCCACATGCCAGCTTCTTTCAAACTTGTGGATCAGCTCTGCCAACCCCTTTACCCTCCCTCTGGCATTGCACAGGAACCTCTAGCTGTTCCTCTAATAAGTTTTATCAGGCCTCCCTCTCATCTTCCTTATTCCTCTTTTTTGGAAAAGTTCTTATTTGCAATAGTTTGTCTTGAAATGTGGTCTCCAGGATCAATTACTTTTGATAATATGGTCACTGCATTTATTTAAAGGTAATCTTAAATTGTTCTAGCCCTTTGTTTTGAAAGCAAGCATATTGCAATGGTAACTCACAATTCAGCCACATTGCTTCCTGGCTTTTGCATTCAAGCTTCCTTTTGTCACACTAAAATTTCAAAAATATCCTGGCTTCATATTGGCCCTGTTAGTTACATTCATTATCATGGGTTAAAAGAGCAACTCATCTTGGTGGTTTACCACATGCCCCGTGATATTTTAGTAAATATCTAAAAGGAAGAGACCACCAGCAGTATAGTTAACACAGAAACTTAATAAGCTCACACTGAAAAGCAAAACACATATAAGAAAAAAAAATATTATTATTATTATTATTATTTGAGACAGAATCTCACTCTGCAGCCAGGCTGCAGTACAGTGGTGGGATCTCAGCTCACTGCAATCTCTGCCTCCTAGGTTCAAGCAATTTCCCTGCCTCAGCCTCCCAAGGAACTGGGGCTACAGGCATCACCATCATGCCCAGCTAATTTTTTTTTTTTGTATTTTAGTAGAGATGGGGTATTTTTACTATGAGACGTACACTGTCACCAGTCTGTAATTCCAAGTATATAATTCTGCATTCCAGAAGATTGGGCCAGACTCCGGTTAGCACAGCAGATACATAAAGCTCTCTAGCATTCCTGTCTGTGCATTTTTATCTGAGTATTTCTGGTTTATCAATCCCTAATAGCCTTTAAGAGCTCTTAAAGTATCTGGCACAACAATCAGGGCTTTTGGGAAAACATAAGAAATATCAGAGATGAGCTCCCCTTTAACAAGAAGGTATTTAATAGCTTATAAGTCAGGTGCGCACTTCTTACCTAGAATTAATTCTGTTTCGTCTCATTTTGTTAATTAAATTTGCCATTTTTATTTTAAATTGTTTTAATCATCTGAATTCAACTTTGATCTTTAGGAATGAAGGAAGAAAGGAAGGAAGGAAGGGAGGGAGGAAGGGAGAGAGGGAAGGGAGGGAAGAAAGGAGGCAGGGAGGTAATTAGGTAAATGAATCATTTACCTAAACACTGTATCGTTATTTGTTAAATGTAAAAAGGCACTTTTAGAAACAGAAAGTTTTCAAAGTTTTATTAATAATATGGTGCCAATTCAATAAGTAGAACATTCAAAAGGCAGAACATATTGAGTTCACTTTAAATGAGCAATTACTGTGCGCCTACTATTTGAGCCTGGTACAGTGCTACAGTACTAAGGATGCATATCTAAATAAGAAGACTGCTCTCAAGATGTTCACATATTTGATTAAATGCACACATATTTTGTAGAAGCTGAAACAAAATCACTAATGAACCATGAGAGAAAGTATATATCCAAATCTATCTTCTAGGAAAAATGAAAAGAACTTTAGAGTTTAACACTTTAAGAGGCTTCTTCTGTAGACTAAAGTGGTTAGAAGCATAGGATCACTTTTTAAATCCAGGAATTAGACTTCTTTCTAAATAGTATTTTAATATGACAATTATTAAACTATGTGTAATTAACATATTTTATGGATAAATTACTTGTCATCTGGTATAATGCAAAAGAACCACAATGAACCTCGCATGTACAAAATGCTCTGTGATTTAAGTTATAAGTGTTTGAGGAAAAAACTTTTATTTTCAAACAAAACATAAATGACAAGTGCATCACCTTTCATGTTCTGATCCCACTGAAGGAGAAAAAGCAGGCAGAGACGCAAACTCAAACATGGCCACAAGAGGGCCACAGGAGGGGGATGTGCAAATCTTCACCACACCGTGCTGAAAACTGCCAAAACAGTGTCTTTTCTTGCTAGGAAAGAAGAGTTTGGCCAGGTGTGGTGGCTCATGCCTGTAATCCTAACACTTCAGGAGGCCGAGGCGGGCGGATCACCTGAGGTCTGTAGTTTGAGACCAGCCTGGCCAACATGGTGAAACCCTGTCTCTACTAAAAATACACATAGCTGAGCGTGGTGGCACACGCCTGTAATCCCAGCTACTTGGGAGGTTGAGGCAGGAGAATCGCAGGAACCTGGGAGGCCAACGTTGCAATGAGCCAAGATAGTGCCATTGCACTCCAGCCTGGGCAACACGAGCAAAACTCAAGAAAGAAAGAAAAAGAGGAGAGGAGAGGAGAGGAGAGGAGAGGAGAGGAGAGGAGAGGAGAGGGGAGGGGGGGGGGGGGGGGGGGAGGGGAGGAAAGAAAGAGAGAAAGAAAGAGAGAGACAGAGAGAGGGAGGGAGGGAGGGAGGAAGGAAGGAAAAAAGCTCCATCTCAAAAAAGAAAAAGAAAGAAAGAAAGAAAGAGAGAGAAAGAAAGAAAGAAGGAAGGAAGGAAGGAAGGAAGGAAAAGAAAAGAAAAGAAAAGAAAAGAAAAGAAAAGAAAAGAAAAGAAAAGAAAGAGAAAGGAAGGAGTTTCCAGCAACCAGAAAGTAAAGTTCTCAAAATTAGAATACCAAGAAAAATGAGTACGCTTGCTACAGTTCTACAAATGTTCCTCTTCCTGAAATTCAGGGTACAAAAGTAAGTGCACGGCTTTTCCTCCTCCATCACACATCAAGAGGCTTCAGCTTGTACAAAGAATGTTACTTCCTTAAAGGACAATGTCCTGGTAATGTCTAAATTACTTATACTGAGTCAACTTCATGCTGGAAGCAAATTACATTTTAGCAAGGACTTGAATGCAGTGTCAAAACTTCATCTTCTGGATTTGTGAGTGGCATGGAACTGGGCCTGGGAATGAGGGGAAATGTCCATGTTTTACTGAGGCTTTGAAGAATTCAAGAAGAGAAATTAAAAGAAAATACTTTGGTAATCATTGTTCACCAAAGTCCAAATGTCTCCATTAGTAGTTTCAAGAGAAAACATGGGATTTTGGAAAAAGAGATGCTAGGATGAATTGAGTCCAAGGTACTCACCCATTCCTATCACAGGACACAACTCCCCAGAGGTCCAAGCCATCCCTTGTTAAGGTGCCTGTCTAAACAGAAACAAATACTCCGTTTACTCTGAAGATCCAGGCCAGGGGCAGTGGCTCTTGCCTGTAATCGCAGCACTAGGGAGGCTGAGGCAGGAGGATCACTTGAGCTTAGGAGTTTGAGACCAGCCTGGGCAACATAGCGAGACTGCCTCCCTACTTAAAAAAAAAAAGAAAAATTACAGTGGTCCCATAGTGAAGACACCATAGTGTAGACAAATAATGTCTTTTTTAATGGGAAAATACTTCACGAACATATTAACAGGATCAACACTTCAAGGAGGTGCACCATGGGCGGGTCTCTAGAGTGCCTGGTGGAAGCGTCGATGAGCTCATGCCAGTTGTCTGACAAGCTGGCACTTAATCTTTTTGAACCTTCCTGTCCCCCATAACAACAATAACAACAACAAAAGCAGCGTCTTCCTTACAACTTCAGAGGATTGTTTTCAGGCTCTACTGGTAGACTGAATGGATGGGAAAGTCCTTGGTAAGCCTATAAGAGCTATAAAATGGAAGAGTCCTAGTTTCATAGCAGACATTTAAAATATGTCATTAAAATAAATAATAGAGTAGAATTTTCACCTACAGGGCACTGTGTGTGACAAGACTTGAAAGAAATGGCTTGCTATTTGATACCTATTTGGTTAAAAAAAAAAGGTGTTGGTATTTCTCTCAGTGCAATATAATGGTTAAGAGTTCAGGCTAGGTTTAAACACCAGCTGTCTGATGAGAGCAAATCACTCAATTCCTTTAAAGATCAGAACCCTTATCTGTAACATGGTCATAATCTCAGAGAGTTGTGGTGAAGATTAAATGGGATAACATAAAGTGTTTTATTTAATATCTAGCATACAGTAAGAGCTAATAATAATCATAACTACTCATAATTATTACTCATTTTTTATTCAAATTCAGGTCACAATGATCTCTCCCGTCCTGTTTCTCTTTCCAAGTCCAAGGATATAATCTCATAAATAGAATGCCATTTCTTACATTGCTAGTTTGATCGCAAAATAATACAAAAATGGTAGCAACAGTCATGTTGACTTTCTGTTCTTGGTAGATCTTTCTGATATTCCAAAAATTATAGAATACAGCCCTGATCCCACTAATTCTCAACTATCAAAACCTTGTACTGTTGTATGAATGTAGTTTCAGTTTGGGAAAATATAAGAAGTTCTCAAAATGAATAGTAGTGATGGTTACAGAACAGTGAGAATGTACTTAATGCCAGCAAACAGTGTACTTAAAAATGGTTAAAATGGTAAATTTTATGTTATGTGTATTTTACCACATTTAAAAAGTGAATTTAAAAAAAGTCAACAATAGCAACAAAAGCTTCAATAACTCTCCGCTCCTTAAAATATATGTAAACAATTTCTTAGCCAGACAGTCAAGGTCCACAGATAGCTTCTCCCATTACCAACATCCTGCTCTAGTGAAAACCATACTGTTTTCCTTTCCTAACTCCATGCTTTGACTCATGCTCACCTTCTCACAATGCCCGGAAAGGCATTTCCATCGTATCCTCTTACAACTCCCACCTTCACCCCAGCATATGTGTGTACAGAGTAAATAAATACAATAAAGAGACAGTAGACTAAGAGGCTGGTTGCAAATAACTGACAAATAATCAAGGGTAATTTTAAGCAATAAACTACAAATGGGAAAATATAGTAGAAGTTTGGTAGGAGTCTCATAGTAAGGCGCAGTTTAATAAACTCTTCCTTTTGTATTTGTTCATTCAATCGTATTTGTTGCACACTAACTATATGCCAGGCAATATTCTTAGCATCCAGGATACAGCAGTGATAGTAAAGGTTTTAAATTTTGTTCTTTGTATGAAGGCTTTGACTGCAGAGAAACAGGATGCTATTTTAATTGCTTTCACAAAATATTAAAGCTGGAAGGACCCAAAAAGATTCTCCTATTTAGTACCCATTTATCCTCTAAACCTTAGACTCTGTGAGCTCAAGAGACATATCTTTCCCAGATCATGCATCTAACCAGGGATAAAATGAAGACAGGTACCCACACTCTATGTCCCCTGCCTTGCAAGAAGGTAAAAGTACATACACATGATGACAGCGATGGTAAAAATGATGAGAAGAATAAAGATGAAACACACATACCTTGTCAAAGCAAACAAGGTTTAACTGTCCACATACATTGATCCTCTGGGGGCTAATGCAGAAGATGCCTCTCTTCTTCAGCCTCCTCTGGGCATAGATAATGCCTGTGGTCAGAGCAGCAGGTAGAGCAGGAGGAACCGCAATTGTGATGACGTCAAGGGCTTTCTTCATCACCTCCTCTGGAGGTTCCTGGACAACAGTAATTCTTTCATTGTTAGAGGCAAATCACTAGTGAACAGCATATGACTCTTTTCCTTCTTTTTGTTTACTTCCTTAGGTCAAATTTCAAGAAATGATGTCAGTGAGTTAAAAGCATGACCATGTTTATAGCTCTCAATATCTTTTGCCAAATAGCAATTTCAAAAAGCATGTGATTTATATTGTTACTAACAGAGAATAACATACTAGTCTGTCATGACCTCACCAAAACTGGGTATCTGATTTTATTTAAAATCCCTCACTCAATACCTATAAAAAGGCTACTTTATTGAAGTAAATATATTCTCAGATATTCTCAGGTTAAGATGGTAAGAAATGGCATTCTATTTATTAGATTATATCCTTGGACTTGGAAAAAGAAGCAGGAGTGGAAGAGATCATTGTGACCTGAATTTGAATAAAAAATGAGCAATAATTATAAGTAACTCATTATTATTAGCTTTTACTGTATGCTAGACATTAAATGAAACACTTTATGTTATCCCATTTAATCTTTACCATAATTTTCTGAGATTATGAGCATGTTACAGACAACAGCTCTGATATTAGGAGGGATTAATTAATTTGCTCTGGTCACACAACTGGTATTTAAACTTAACCTGAACTCTTAGCCATCATATCACACTGAGAATATCTGAGAATAAATATATTTTCAGATTGAAAAAGAAAAATGGTATAAAGTGTGAGAAAAGAGAAGTATATTGATATATCAATAAATAAACTGTTTTATCCCAATATCCCATGAAATCTGTTTGTTATTAAGGAACTTAGTGATCAATTGCTTATTGGGATCTGGAAATCTATATACAGGTTTCAGTTCTTGGCTTTATTTCCCAGGTTTGTAAACCACATCCTAGATTAAGGCCAACAGGTACAGTACAAAACATATATAGATGAGTATGTATGAATTTAGTAAAAGAGCAAAGACAGCTTACCCCGCTAAGCACATAGACACACAGAGTATAGATCATCCCAATGGTGGCTGTTCCTACAAGGCACAGGAGGAATCTGATAGCGTCCCTGTACAACTTAAAATTCATTGGCTTGGGGTAGAGAATGGATCTCACAAGGTCTCCCTTTGCCGTGTTGAATCCTGGAACAACAAACACACATCCCACACTCTCAGGATGACCAATACTACCGCTAGTGCTCTTCCAAACCTCAACATTGCCTTTGTTTTTCTCTATTGATATTTAAACAGTGTTTAAGCTCAAAGGCAATTGAAAGATAATTAGAAAAATACATAAATGCTAGAATGGAATTACCTACCTCAGAGCCCAGTACTCTCTCTGGCCTTCCTTCCCTCTACTTCCCATTTCAATGAGTCCCAGAGATAGGAAACCACCATACTGGGTGCTCCGCACAGCTTTGCCAAATATAATTTTATTTTAGGAAAATGACTCAAATGCGTGCACACACAGGCATGTCACTTGAATTAAAATTAAGGGGTCTACTAGATACTGATGGACTCACTTTTCTAATACTTGTAAGTTTAAATTTTCAGTTTCTAGCCCAGCCTAGAAAGAACTTGGGATTCAGGATTAGAAGCCCTGAGTTCTAGGTCCAGCTCTGTCTATTGCTGGCCATGGTATTTTTTAAAGTTCATTTGAATTGTGTGGCCTCAGCCTTTTCATGGACACAGTAGAAACAGTAAGCATCTCTGCTCTGCTTGTTTGACATGTTGAAAAAGTTTATATACTGCAAAGCACATATGTAATAATTATTGTTACCTATACTATCATTTTTACTAACAGGCATATGCTGTAGTTCAATTAATATTGAAAAAATATGGATTTATACATATTTGGTTTGTTTTGTACCGGTAAGTAATACTTCTCCTTACTTGTGGGTACAAAAAAAAATAAACATAGAAAGAATGATAAGACCAAGTATTTGATAGCACAAAGGGTGACTGTGGTCAATAATAACTTAGTTGCATATTTTTAAATAACTTAAAAGGTATAATTGGATTGTTTGTAACTCAAAGAATAAAGGTTTGAGGGGACAGATACTCCATTCTCCATAATACGTTTATTTCACATTGCAGACCTGTGTCAAAACATCTCATGTACTCCATAAATATATACAGCTTACTATATACCCACAAAAATTAAAAATAAAAAAATAGGATTATAAAGAAAAAAAAAGCTTCTCCTAAGCTAATAAATTTAAGGCACTAGACAAACTGGGCAAAAACATATCATTAAAAATAACACATAGGAGGCGATGCTAACCAGTCTGCAGCACCACTGCTCTCACGGTCCCAGAGCAAGCTGCCTTGGCCTGGATAACCTCTGTTCCACAGAAGAGAACATGCCGTTTGTAATCCGCTTCACTCTGCGTTTTCCAGGGCACAGAGCTGTCCATCTTGGGTAACGGAGTTTTGGTGACTGGAATACTTTCTCCTACAGAAAACAAGCATCTCGTTTTGTGAGGTAGGATGCCTTCCCTCATTTAAATCATGCCTGCACCCACTCATCATACAACAGACATTTTTTTGGGAGCCTACCATGCGGCACAGACAACCCTAGGTATTCGGGATACAAGCATAAACATAGTTCTTATTTTTGAGAGGTCTGTAGTTTAGAGTAGGAGATGGATATATAAACAAATAAGTATAATACAGTATTATAAATACGATGGGTACTGTAAATCAAACATGGATGTCAAAACAGCTGGACATAACTATTTAGGGAACCACAATAGTGCAGTCCAGAATGTGGAGTGTGGAGAATAAAGGGCCATGAGAGCTATGTAGCAGCCAAAGCACGGAGAGTCCTGAGTGCCCACACGTATATCTAAAGGCACTGGTGACTGAAGGAGGATGCGGAGAGATTCAACCACTTTAATCATGAGAGTAATATTATATTTATGTATAGAGAGAACACTCTGGCCACAGCACAGGGAATGAATCAAAGTTGGGTGAGGCTGGAGGCTGGATATCCAATTGGGAAATAATCACAGGAATCCCAGTTGCAAGGGATAAGGTCTGAACTATGACAGCTGGCAGTGGGGATAGAAAGGAAGCACTGCATTCAGGAAACAGGAAGTGGGGCTGGGTGCAGTGGCTCACACCTTTAATCCCAGTGCTTTGGGAGGCAGAGGCAGGCAGATCGCTTGAGCCCAGGAGTTCAAGACCAGCCTGGACAACATGGCAAAACCCTGTCTGTTCTAAAAATACAGAACTAGCCAAGTGTGGTGGCATGTGCCTATCACCTTAGCTACTCTGGAGGCTGAAGCATGAGAATTACTTGAGCCTGGCAGGTGGAGGTTGCAGTGAGCAGAAATCACACCAGTGCACTGCAACCTGGACAACAGAGTGACACTCTGTCTCAGAAAAGGAAAAAAAGGAATTAAGAAGCTACAAAATTTGAGAGAATGTTTGTATTGGCAGGTCACAGAGATAGAGAAATTTACAATGCCTTTCTAGTTCCTGACTTCGGAGAATAAGCAGAGGGCAACATTTCCCTCAAAATAGGGATTATAGGAGGAGAGAAAGAATTGTCTTTTGGCCACTGTGAGTTGAAGCTGCCTTGAAGAATGACCATGTTGAGATGACTTGTTGGCAGTTTGAGATTTATTTGGATTTGGAGCTCAAATGAGAGGGCTGGACTAGAGATATTTAGCCAGAGCTCATCAGCTTCTAGATGATAATTAAAGCCACAGAAGCAGACGAGGTTACTTAGAGACCACGTATAGGGTGAGAAGAGGAAAGGACAAGGATGTACATGAGCAGCACCGACAATTCAGGAGATGGAGGAAAAGGAACAGCAGAAGAAACTGAATGGGTATATTCAATGGTAGAAGGATTTGGAGAGAGAGAATTATCTTAGAAAGTTATAGAGGAGAGAAGTTTTCAGAAAGAGAGCTGGTCAGAATAGTCAAATGCAACAGAGAGGACAATAAGTTGAGAAATCTAAAGAATCAGACCAGGTGCAGTGGCTCATGCCTGTAATCCCAGAATTTTGGGAGGCCCAGGAGGGTGGATCACTTGAGGTCACAAGTTCCAGACCAGCCTGGCCAACATGGTGAAACCCCGTCTCTACTAAAAATATAAAAATTAGCCAGGCATGGTGGCACATGCCTGTAATCCCAGCTACCTGGGAGGCTGAGATGAGAGGATCACTTGAACCTGGGAGACAAGAGTTTGCAGTGAACAGAGATCACACCACTGCACTCCAGTCTGGGCAACAGAGTGGGTGAGACTCTGTCTCAAAAAGAAAGAAATTTAAAGAATCCATTGGATTTGGCAACTGGGACTCTGGCAACTTTTGCCAGTGCAGTGGGAGGGGCCTATTGCAGAGGCTTGAAGTGCTAATACAAGATAATGAATGAAGTCATGAAATAACTGTGGTCTGTTCTGAGGAACAAGTTTCTAAAGTCTTCTTCTGGCATTTGCAGAGTGGTCAACATAAAGTCAGAATCGCATTACAGTACATTCAGGCTACTTTTGTTAGGAAAATGGTACTTGGCACTGCAAAGGTCCCAGCATTACAGGAATTTTATGAATGTATGGATTTTTGAGGGGAAAGAACATGACTTGACATGACCTGCCACACATTTATTCTTTGTAAGCTAACATGGAAAGAAGGTGTGTACACGTGCCTCCATTATATGCCTTTCTGGGGTGCTGAGAAAAATGGATTTCATTTGAACTTGAATGGGAACCACAATCTACCAATGAGAGTGCATTCACAGTCTCTGTGTGTTCACAGCCTCTCATTTCATCTCCAAGAACTACTTTATGATTCTTCTTTATCTTATAGCATTGTCGGCCAAACATCTCATCACTACGCGATGCAAGTGACAAATCAAGCTAGTGTAACCTTAAGCAAGTCACTTCTCTCTGGACCTCACTTGTCATACCTGTGATGTGAGATAGCCTCACAGGTCCCACCCAGATCCAGCATGCCACTTGAAAATGAACTACAGTTAGTCCAAAATACCCAGGGTATACTTTGGAAGTAGCAGATTTACCAAATGCTGCATCATGAATTTCTTAACACATTCAAGCCAGGCCAGGGAGAATTTGGATGACTCTCATGGGTTTCAGGATGTTGCTGATGCTTTTCAAACCCTCCAAGTTTATTTGAAGACATGTTTCATTTAAGATAAACAAACATAAAAGCAACAGACAATTCTGAAAGCTCTAATGATCTCTACAATCAAAGTAAATGAGAAGGCTGTAATAATCTTTTGTTCAAGAAAGAAATACTAAACATGCAAACACTTAACATTGTATCAAGCTTAATACATAGAAAGAGCTTTAATTTGAACCCTCAGATCTATCCACAGCAGGACTAAGTAAGACTTGTGGAAACAAGAAGGTCCCATAGCAGCTGATGCTTTGCAGCCAGCCATCGTCACTTAGGTAGAAGAGGAGCAGGGACCACAGTAGCGTGAAGTATGGCCAGCCCACAGAGGTTGTCAGCTGTGGGGATGGAACTGTACCTGTCAGCATGCCTTCATCCACCACACAGCTGCCATCAATCAGAACAGCATCACACGGCATTAGTACTTTGTTCCCTGTCAAAATTAACAAATCTCCAGGCACCAGGAAACGTGATTCCAGCTCTTGAACTCCAGCTGAAAGTGTAAAGAGACAGGGTTGAGTCAGGTTATTTTCCCACAAAAACATAATCCAACATCTATTTAACTTGGATATCAATGAAAAAGCAACCAACGCTTTTTTTTTTAAAGGGGAACATCCCTCAACCTTGATTCAAAATTTGAAAACAAAAAGAAAAAAAATTTAACAAATTAGAAAATAAAATAAAAACCTTTGTGTGGCAAAATAATAACTAAAAAAAAACACTAATGACAAATTCAGAAACAAATTTGAAACTTACATTACATATAAAAGGTTAATAGTCCCAGCTGAGCACAGTGGCATTGCATTACAGTATATTAAGTATATTACAGTGAATTGCATTAAGTATATTAAGGCTACTTTTGTTAGGAAAATGGTAATGATGCCTATAACTCCAGCACTTTTGGAGCCCAGCGTGGGAAGATCATGTGAACCTAGGAGTTTGAGACCAACCTGGACAACATAGCAGGAGGCTCATCTTCACCAAAAAATAAAAAAAATAACACCTGTATCCCCAGCTACTTGGGAGGCTGAGGGAAGATTGCTTAATTTTGTTGTTGTTGTTGAGATAAAGTCTTGCTCTGCCACCCAGGCTAGAGTGCAGTGGTGTGATCTCGGCTCACTGCAACATCTGCCTCCCAAGTTCAAGCCATTGTCCTGTCTCAGCCTCCCAAGTAGCTGGGATTACAGATGCCCACCTCTGCGCCTAGGTTATTTTTGTATTTTTAGTGGAGATGGGGTTTTACCATCTTGGCCAGGCTGGTCTCGAACTCCTGACCTCGTGATCCACCCACCTAAGCCTCCCAAAGTGCTGGGATTGCAGGTGTGATCCACTGTGCCTGGCCCAAAGATTGCTTAATTTTAGCTAAGGAGGTTGAGATTGTAGTGAGTCAAGGTCGTGCCACTGCACTCCAGCCTGGGTGACAGAGCAAGACCCTGCCTCAAAAACAAAACAAAACAAAAAAATCCTAATGCATATAGAGTTCCTTTTGAAAAAGAGATCTCCAGCAAATAACTGTATAGCAAAATTGCTAGATATTGTCACTTCACACACACACACACACACACACACACACACACACACACACAAGTGGTGTGTTAAGTGTCTACGAAGCTGTTCATTCTTACCCATGATAAGAAAAATGAAAGCTCTCCTCCCTTTCTGATTGCCTGCCTGCCTTTACTTCTTTTTGTCCTTATTCAGTCTTAAAGCCATTAGGGACTATGCAAGATAGGCATCCCTGCAGGGGGCTGGGTGGGGTGGGCTTGCAGGCTGCTCTGGGGTACTGAAGCCTAAGCAGGTCAGAAGGGTGTTTACATGGCCTGGTACAGGGTGTCAGAGCTTGAGCAGGGAGAGAAGGGCCTCCATGGTGGCAGTGGCCTGCTGTGGGATGTTGAGACCTGAGCAAGGTGAAAACGGTTTCTACGTAGGAGTGGGATGAGAGGCAGTGGGAGCATCAGCGGTGATAAAAGATTGGTTGTATCCAGCAGAAATGGTACAATCAGTACAGTAGCCTCCCTTGATCTGCAGTTTTTCACTTTCTGTGAAATGCAGTCAGAAAATATTAAGTGGACAATCCCAGAAATAAACAATGTATACTTTTTCAGCTGTGCACCATTCTGAGTGGAGTGATTGAATCTAGCACTGTCTGCTCCATCCCTCCTGGCACAGGAATCCATGCTGTGTACACTCCCTGTTTATCATTTTGTCAGTCACCTGGTTTTTACATTGCCTGATGCAGCATTCCTGTGCTTGTTGCAAGTTACTCTTATTTTATTTATTTTACTTGTATCCCAAAGCACAAGAATAGTAATGCTGGAAATTCATTATGCCAAAGAGAAACAGGAAAGTGCTTCCTTTAAGTGAAAAAGTGAACATTCTCTACTTAAAGAAAGAAAACAAAATTGTATGCTGAGGTTGCTAAGAACTACAGCAAGAACAAATCAACAATCTGTAAGATGTGAAGAAGGAAAAAGAAATTTGTGCTAGGCTTGCTGTCGCACCTCAAACTGCAAACGTTACAACCACAATGTGTAAGTGCTTAGTTAAAATGGTAAAGGCATTACATTTGTGGATCGGAGACATGAACAGAAATGTGTTCCAACTGACAGTGATCGGACTCAGTACTACCCGTGGTTTCAGGCATCTATATGGTGTTTGGAATACATCCCCTGCAGATAAGAGGGGATTACCTTAGATACACTGAAGTTAATCAGCCAGGTTTTTCACTGAAGAAAAGAAGTTACAAATAGATAAAAGAGACACAACTACAACAAGCCCGTTAGTAATAGATTCCAATTAAAAATATCAATGTACTAGATAGAAATAATATGGATGTAAATTTGTGTGATTATAAGAATATATACATATGTTTGCTAGTCTTCTTGTTTATACACCAACAATAATGAGCACATCCAGTGTCCAAATTTTGGTTTCTACATTCCCTTTCTCCTGATAAAAGGGGTTCCTTAGAGAAAGGACTGAGTACAGGTTAGGCCAAGAGAAGCATAATATAAGCTAGAACATCTTGTTGTGCCATTAAGTAGAGAAATGCTCACAGAATGATGGGGACATATTACAAAAATATCGAAGCCGACTTTAAAGGGCTCTCACTGCCTAAATTTGTAACAATTTGAACATCAAAGTAAATAATTATAAGAAAGAACTATAACCATCAAATAAAATAGGGATTTATGAGTTCATAATGACATAAGTAAATGAATAAATAAATTAAGAGAAGAAACAGATTTTCCTTGCAGCAAAATGACAATTAATTAATGTAGGAGGAGAGATAACATTAGAAAATCATCATTTGGCAACTATCAAAGTAATAATTAATTTAGCCAAGAAACATCAATGTATACTAAAACTAGTGAGTGAAAATTTGATGAAGATGATTTATTTATATCATCTCAAAGTGTCTCTCAACAAAATAACCATTAATTACAAAGAAGAAAAGAATAAATTTGCAATGAGGAAAACTGGCAGACATCATTTAATTAATTAAGTTAAAATCACCAGTAATAGAACAAATTGAAATTATGTATCACCTGAGAGGAAGCAGTGAAAACACAGCATCATATCTGTGATATTCCAGCCAAAAATGCATAACCTGAATTTAACCAAGAGGCAACATCAGACAAATTCAAACTGGAGTACATTCTTTAAAATAACCAGAGGCAGAAGAGTGAAAGTCACAGAATTCAACTAAAAGTGGAAGATTAAAGAGACATGGTAAACAAAAGCATTGTGTAATCCTATATCTCTTTTCTATTAGAACATTATTGAGACAATTGGCAAAACATGAACAAGGTCTGACCATTAGTTGGTAGAAATTTGTGAATATTAACTTCCTGATGATACTGCCCTTCAAGTAGGAAAATGTCTTTGTCTTTAAGAAATACACAGTAGACCCCATCTGTGCAAAAAATATAAAAATTAGCCAGGCATGGTGGTGCACACTGGAAGCTGAGACAGGAGGATGACATGAGCCCAGGAGGTCGAGGCTACAGTGAGCTATAATTGCATCATTGCACCCTGGGCAACAGAACAAGTCTGTATTGATAGGAAAGAGAAAGAAAGAAAAGAAGGAAGGAAAGAAGGAAGGAAAGAAGGAAGGAAGGAAGGAAGGAAGGAAGGAAGGAAGGAAGGAAGGAAGGAGGGAGGGAGGGAGGAATGGAGGGACGGAGGAAGGAAGGATAGAAAAGACAGAAAAGGAATACACACTAAAGGTTATTCAGGTCATGATCATGGAGCTACATGTCAGCAAGTTATTCTCAAATAGTTCTAGAAAAAAAGTTAAACTATTCTTGCAACTTTTTTGTAAGTTTTAAATTACTTTCTAAAAAAAGAGACATGTATTAGATAACATTGCTCACCTTATAATTAGAAAAATCTACAAATTTTCCAGCACATTCTATTGGCAAGATTGTGGGGAATCAGTCACTGACACATTTCTGGTGCAAATGCAAACTGGCATAATCTCTATGGAGAGAAATTTTGGCAATATTTTTCTAGCCAAAGTACATATGCACTTATTTCTTAATCTAGCAATTTTACTTATCAGAATCTGTATCAAAGATATACTGGCAAATATGAAAACACATATGTACCTGTGCAAAGCTTTTTATTACAGCACTATTTATAGTAGTAAAAAACCGAGAAAAATTTTTTCAATAGAGGATTGAGTGAATAAACGATGGGTCTCTCCACACAAGAGAGTACCATGCAGCGGAAATGATGAATGAAGAATATCTACATATACTAAATAGTCCTTGGGAAACACAGTTATATATGGAAACTATACACAGCAGGAAATATGGTTAAATATGCTTGACATACTTCTATTCATCTAAAAGAACAGCAGTATAAATATATATCCTATTTTGTATGTGTAATATACAGCTATGAATATTATATATAATCTTTTTATATTTTTAAATGTAAGAATAAATAAAAACCAAACAAAAGTGATGATTATAGAGAGAATGAAGACATAAGGCAGAAAGGGGAGGGATAGGAACCGGACTGCCTTGACTATCTTCTGTCTTATGGATTTGACTTTCAAACCATGTAGATATTTTCTATATCTATACAAAATAATACAAATATAAATTTGAAAAGCTAACAGTAAAATCTAAAGCAAAAGGAGCGAAATAAACCTATCAAGTTGTTGGCATAACCAATAGAAAACTATTTTGAGTGACTTTAAAACTAAATTTTTGAAAAATGTATAATTTGTACATTTCTAATAGGATGTCACAAATGGGAAAAAACAATTCTACAAATATCTAAAATTGTTTTTGGGAATTATATTAGTGCTGAGTGCATTGGTTTGTCACTCTGAGATTATTATATACAATGGGATAAAGCAAAAGAGTAATCTCTTCCTGTCATTAAAAATCAGAACTTTTGGTATAGAGAAAAGAGAAACACAAGTACAATGAATAATGTAAAGTAAAAAGCCCTTCGTTCTAAACTTGAATTGGAAATTATGAGGTCAGTGTGAGCATGAATTCTAAACTTGTATTGGAAGTTATGAGGTCAGTATGACCTCATAATGCATTTTATCTTAAAAAACTATTTCCTAAGTATGTTTTCTAAAAAGACCTAGAAACAGTGACTAACATCATTAAAATGACTACTTGTAACATTCTTACTGAGGTTTATAAGTACCGTAACTGGTACTGCTGCTTTACCTTACATTTTTATGTATGGAGATGGCTTCTTCCTTTAAACCTCATAAGCCAAACTCTGCTAGACTCAGACTTTTCTTCTGTAATTTTCTTACCTCTTGCAGCCTTCCTAGAATTAAAGAGTTAGGGCCTGACTCTGGATTAGGCTTTGTCTTACAGAAATGTGACTGCTTTGAGCTTCTGTTCAGACCATTACAACTTTCTCCATATCCGTAATAAGGCTGCTTCACTTTTTATCATTTGTGTGTTCACTTTTGGAGCAGTGCTTTCAATTTCCTTCAAACACTTGTCCTTTCCATTCACAACTTGGATAACTGGTACAAGAGTCCCAGCTTTCAGTGTATCTCGGCTTTCAACATGTCTTCCTCACTAAACTTAATCATTTCTAGCTTTATTTTAAAATCAGAAACATGTAACTCCTGCTTTTGCTAGAATACTTAGAAACCAGCATAAGGTTATTTATCAATCTAATGTTAATACTGTTGGGTCTCCGGGAGTGGGGAGGCCCGAGGAAAGAAAGAGAGTGACATGGGAATGGCCAGTTGGTGGACATCTGACACTGATTAAGTTTGCTATCTTACATGAGCATGGTTCATGGTGCCCCAAAACAATTATCATAGTGATATCAAATATCACTGATCACAGATCACCATAACAGATATAATCACAAAGGAAAAGTTTCATGTATTTCCAGTTACCAACATGTAACGCAGAGACATGAAGAAAGCAAATGCTTTTAGAAAAACGGCATGGCTAGACTTGCTCAATGCAGGATTGTTCAGTAATCTTCACTTGGTTAAAACAAATGTAGTATCTTTGAAGCACAATAAAGCAAGGGGCAATAAACGTGCTTGTATATGTATCACATGTATGTCTACACATGCACTTGATTCTACGGAGGAAATTTTAACATTGCCTGTATAACTATTTTTAAATTATGAGGTTTTAAAAGATGTGATAAAAGAATTAAAAAGACCCTATATTTCAGAGCTATATGTTGAAATATTTTCAAATAAAATATGATATCTGGGATAGTTCCAAAATAATCTAGGGTGGGGAGTTACTAGAACAGATTTTAAAAAAGATTCAATAAGTTGGTAATTATTTAATCTGGGTGACAGGTACATGAGGTTTTATTATAGTATTCTCTCTATTGTTGTATATGCTCAAAGCATTTTATCATAAAAAGTAAGGACAAAACAGTGTCCAGTGTATTTTTAAAAGGTAAAAATTCACTTCCAGCCAAGAGAAAATAAAAAGGACCAGAATTATCTTCCCACTGGAAGCAACCATATAAAAGATATAAAACAATGGTTTTTAGACACTGAACATAAAACAGCAAAAGAGATGGGAAACAAATAAAGGTGTTCTACATTTGCCAAGCTTACTCTCTTTAAAAAGTTTCCAAGCCACTGTGCAGAGAAGGGAAACCCAGACCAAGTCCAGATAACTCCTGAGTTCGGAACACAAAGATGAGTGTCTATGGAGATCTTGGCAGCTTGAGTTCGTAGAGCAGAGTGCTGGGGAGGTAACTGTCCAGGGGAGAGCCATGAAGATCTTTACAGGGTTTCTCCTTAGTGTGAAGCAAACTACTTTACAATAAGGAGAGAACATGACAAAAATAAAAAAAGAAAGAAAGAAAGAAAGAGAGAGAGAGAGAGAGAGAGAGAAAGAAAAGAAAAGAAAAGAAAAGAAAAGGAAAACTACAGTGTCCCTGATGAACACAGGTGCAAAAATCCTCAACAAAATATTAGCTAACTGAATCCAGCAGCATATCAAAAAGATAATCCACTATGATCAAGTGGGTTTCATACCAAGAATGCAGGGATGATTTAACACTCGCAAGTCAATAAAGGCGATACATAAAGAAAATTAAAAATAAAATCACATGATTATCTCAATAGATGCAGAAAAAGCATTTGACAAAATCAAGCATCCTTTTACGATTAAAACCCTCAGCAAAATTAGCATAGCAGGGACGTACCTTAAGGTAATGAAAGCCATCTATGACAAACCCACAGCCAACATTATACTGAATAGGGAAAAGTTGAAAGCATTTCGCCTGAGAACTGAAACAAAACAAGGATGCCTGCTTTCACCACTTCTATTCAACATAATACAGTATTGGAAGTTCTAGACAGAGCAATCAGACAAGAGAAAGAAATTAGGTGAATCTGAATCAGTAAAGAGGGAGTCAAACTGTTGCTGTTCACGAATGATATGATAGTATACCAAGGCAACACTAAAAATCATGTAAAAAGCTCCTAGAGCTGGTTAATGAATTCAGCAGGATACAAAATTAATGTACACATATTAATACAGCTCTGCTATACACCAACAGTGACCAAGCTGAGAATCAAGTCAAGAATGTAATCCCTTTTATAATAGCTGCAAAATACAATGAAATACATAGAAATACGCCTAAGCAAAGAGTGAAAGACCTTTATAAGGAAAACTACGAAACACTGCTGAAAGAAATCATAGATGATACAAACAAATGGAAATAGCTCTCATGCTCATGGAGGGGTAGAATCAATATTGTAAAAATGACCATACTGCCAAAATCATTCTATAAATTTCCATGAAAATACCACCATCATTCTTCACAGAACTAGAAAAAATAATCCTAAAATTCATATGGAACCAAAAAAGAGCCCGCAGAGCCAAAGCAAGACTAAGAAAAAAGAACAAATCTGGAGGCATCACATTATCCAATTTCAAACTATACTATAAGGCCAGTCACCAAAACGCCATGGTACTAGTATAAAAAATGGGCATATAGACCAATGGAACACAACAGAGAACTCAGAAATAAATCCAAATACTTACAGCCAACTGATCTTTGACAAAGCAAACAAAAACATCACGTGGGGAAAGGTCACGTTATTCAACAAACGGTGCTGGGATAATTGGCAAGCCACATGTAGGAGAATTAAAATGGATCCTCATCTCTCACCTTATACAAAAATCAACTCAAGATGGATCAAAGACTTAAATCTAAGACTTGAAACCATAAAAATTCTAGAAGATAACATTGGAATAATCCTTCTAGACAGTGGCTTAGCCAAAGACTTCATAACCAAGAACCCAAAAGCAAATGCCAAAAAAAAAAAAGATAAATAGATGGTACTTAATTAAATTAAAAAGCTTCTGCACAGCACAAAAACTAACAGCAGAATAAACAGAAAACCCATAGAGTAGGAAAAAATTCTTTGCAATCTATACTTTTGTTGAAGGACTAATATCCAGAATCTATGAGGAACTCAAACAAATCAGCAAGGAAAAAAACAATGTCATCAAAAATTGGGCTAAGAACATGAATAGACAATTCTTGAAAGAAGATATACCAAGGGTCAAGAGACATATGAAAAAGTGCTCAACATCACTAATGATCAGGGAAATGAAAATCAAAACCACAATGTGGTATCACCTTACTCCTGCAAGAATGGCCATAATCAAAAAATCAGAAAATAATAGATGTTCACAAGGAGGTGGTGAAAAGGCAATACTTTTATGCTGTTGGTGGGAATACTAGTAAAAACACTATGGAAAACAGTATGGAGATTCCTTGAATAATGAAAAGTATATTTACCATTTGATCCAGCAATCCCACTCGTGGGTATCTACCCAGAGGAAAAGAAGTCATTACATGAAAAAGACACTTAAACCTGCATGTCTATAGCAGCATAATTTGCAATTGCAAAAATATGGAAGCAGCCCAAATGCACATCAATCAATAAATGGATAAAGAAAATGTGGCACATATGTAACATGGAATACTATTCAGCCATAAAAAATGAAATAATGGCATTTGCAGCAACCTCGATGGAATTGGAGACTATTATTCTAAGTGAAATAACTCAGGAATGGAACACCAAACATTGTATGTTCTCACTCATAAGTGGGAACTAAACTCTGAGGACACAAAGGCCTAGGAATGATACAATGCACTTTGGGGATTCAGGGGAAAGGGTGGGAGGAGATTGAAGGATAAAAGACTACACACTGAGTATAGTGCACGCTGCTCAGGTGATGGGTACACCGAAATCTCAGAAATCACCACTAAAGAAATTATTCATATACCTAAATAAATAAATAAATACATGTTTAACCAGAAAAAAAATTATATTCCCTTAAAAATATTTTATTTCCTTTGTTTGATTATATCACTAGAATGTATTTTGAACTTCATATTCTACATGTGTACATTATAAACAAGCCTGAAATAGATGCCAAAAAGAGTTACTAATAGCCGGGCGCGGTGGCTCAAGCCTGTAATCCCAGCACTTTGGGAGGCCAAGGCGGGTGGATCACGAGGTCAAGAGATCGAGACCATCCTGGTCAACATGGTGAAACCCCGTCTCTACTAAAAATACAAAAAATTAGCTGGGCATGGTGGTGTGTGCCTGTAATCCCAGCTACTCAGGAGTCTGAGGCAGGAGAATTGCCTGAACCCAGGAGACAGAGGTTGCAGTGAGCCGAGATCGCGCCATTGCACTCCAGCCTGGGTA